>NW_027457943.1:607500-929064 GCF_050624435.1 Tenrec ecaudatus
TCTAGTTTAACTAGAAGGCACTTGGATTATCTAGGTTAACTAGCGGGCACTTGGACTATCTACGTTACCTAGCAGGCACTTGTTCTATGTACATACCCTAGCCGGCACATGGACTATCTGGGTTACCTAGCGGGCACTTGGAATATGTACGTCCCCTAGTGGGCACTTGGACTATCTAGGTTACCTAGCGGGCATTTGGACTATGTAGGTCAACTAGCGGGCCCTTGGACTATCTAGGTTAGCTAACGGGCAATTTGTATTATGTAGGTTAACTAATGGGCACTTGGACTATGTAGGTTAACTAGCGGGCACTATTACTTTCTAGGTTACCCAGCGAGCACTTGGATTATCTAGGTTAACGAACGGGCACTTGGACTATGTAGGTTACATAGACGCCACTTGGACTATCTAGGTTAGCTAACAGGCACTTGGACTATCTAGTTTCCCTAGCGGGCACTTGTACTATCTAGGTTACCTAGCTGGCACTTGGACTATGTAGGTCAACTAGCGGGCCCTTGGACTATCTACGTTAGCTAACGGGCACTTGGACTATCTAGGTTACCTAACGGGCACTTGGATTATGTAGGTTCCCTAGCGGGCACTTAGACTATGTAGGTTTCCTTGCGGGCATTTGGACTATGTAGGTTACCTAGCGAGCACTTGGACTATGTAGGTTCCCTAACGGGCACTTGCATTATGTAGGTTCCCTAGCGGTCACGTGGACTATGTACGCTCTCTAGAAGGCACTTGGACTATGTAGGTTACCTATCGGGCACTTTGACTATGTAGGTTAACTAGCGGGCACATGGACTATCCAGGTTACGAAGCGGGCAAATGGACTATCGAGGTTAACGAACGGATACTTGGACTATGTAGGTAATCTAGCGGGTACTTGGACTGTCTAGGTTACATAGTGGGGACTTGGACTATCTAGGTTAACGAACGGGCACTTGGACTATGTAGGTTAGCTAACAGGCACCTGGACAATCTAGGTTAGGTAACGGGCACTTGGACTATCTAGGTTACCTAGTGGGAACTTGGACGATGTTGGTTACCTAGCGGCCACTTTGACTATCTTGGTTACCTAGCGGACACTTGGACGAACTAGGTTTACTGGCAGGCCCTTGGACTATGTAGGTTACCTAGCGGTCACATGGACTATCTAGGATAGCTAACGGGTATATGGGCTATCCAGGTTACATAGCGGGCACTTGGACTATGTAGGTTAACTAGCCGGCACTTGGACTATGTAGGTCAACTAGCGGGCCATTGAACTATCTAGGTTAGCTAACGGGCACTTGGACTATCTAGGTTACCTAACGGGCACTTGGATTATGTAGGTTCCCTAGCGGGCACTTAGACTATGTAGGTTTCCTTGCGGGCATTTGGACTATGTAGGTTACCTAGCGAGCACTTGGACTATGTAGGTTCCCTAATGGGCACTTGCACTATGTAGGTTCCTTAGCGGTCACGTGGAATATGTAGGCTCCCTAGAAGGCACTTGGACTATGTAGGTTACCTATCGCGCACTTTGACTATGTTGGTTATCTAGCGGGCACTTGGACTATCCAGGTTACGAAGCGGGCACTTGGACTATGTAGGTTACCAAACGGGCACTTGGACTATCTAGGTTAACGAACGAACACTTGGACTATGTATGTAACCTAGCGGGCACTTGGACTGTCTAGGTTACATAGCGGGCACTTGGACTATCTAGGTTAACGAACGGGCACTTGGACTATGTAGGTTACCTAACAGGCACTTGGACTATCTAGGTTACCTAGCGGGCACATGGACTATGTACGTTTCCTAGCTGGCACTTGGAATATCTATGTTAACTAGCGGGAACATGAACTATGTAGGTTCCCTATCGGGCAATTAGACTATGTGGGTTACATAGCGGGCACTTGGACTATGTAGGTTCCCTAGCGGGCACTTGGACTTTGTAGGTTACCTAGCAGCCCTTGGACTATGTAGGTTACCTAAGGGGCACTTGGACTATATAAGTTACCTAGAGGGCTCTTGGACTATGTAGGTTAACTAGCGGACACTTGGACTATGTAGGTTAACTAGCGGACACTTGGACGATCTAGGTTAACTAGCGGGCCCTTACACTATGTAGATTTACTAGCGGGCCCTTGGACTATGTGGGTACCCTAGCGGGCATTTGGACTATCTAGGTTACCTAACGGGCATTTCGACTATGTAGGTTCCCTAGCGGGCACTTGGATTATGTAGGTTCCCTTCTTGCACTTGGAGTATGTAGGTTACTAGCGGGCATTTGGACTATGTAGGTTACCTCGCGGGCACTTGGACTATGTAGGTTAACTAGCGGGCACTTGGATTATCTAGGTTACCTAGCGGGCACTTAGACTATGTAGGTTAACTAGCAGGCCCTTGGACTATCTAGGTTACCTAGCGGGCAAATGGACAATGTACGTTTCCTAGCGGGCACTTGGACTATCTATGTTAACTAGCAGGCACATGGACTATGTAGGTTCCCTATCAGGGCAATTAGACTATGTGGGTTACATAGCGGGCACTTGGACTATGTAGGTTCCCTAGCGGGCACTTGGACTATGTAGGTTACCTAGCGGGCCCTTGGACTATCTAGGTTACCTAACGGGCACTTGGACTATATAAGTTACCTAGAGGGCTCTTGGACTATTTAGGTTAACTAACGGACACTTGGACGATGTAGGTTTACTAGCGGGTACTTGAACTATCTAGGTTACATAGCGGGCCCGTGGACTATGTAGGTTAACTAGCGGGCCCTTGGACTATCTAGGTTACCTAACGGGCACTTGGACTATATAAGTTACCTAGAGGGCTCTTGGATTATGTAGGTTAACTAGCGGACACTTGGACTATGTAGGTTAACTAGCGGACACTTGGACGATCTAGGTTAACTAGCGGGCCCTTACACTATGTAGATTTACTAGCGGGCCCTTGGACTATGTGGGTACCCTAGCGGGCATTTGGACTATCTAGGTTACCTAACGGGCATTTCGACTATGTAGGTTCCCTAGCGGGCACTTGGATTATGTAGGTTCCCTTCTTGCACTTGGAGTATGTAGGTTACTAGCGGGCATTTGGACTATGTAGGTTACCTCGCGGGCACTTAGACTATGTAGGTTAACTAGCGGGCACTTGGATTATCTAGGTTACCTAGCGGGCACTTAGACTATGTAGGTTAACTAGCAGGCACTTGGACTATCTAGGTTACCTAGCAGGCAAATGGACTATGTACGTTTCCTAGCTGGCACTTGGAATATCTATGTTAACTAGCGGGAACATGAACTATGTAGGTTCCCTATCGGGCAATTAGACTATGTGGGTTACATAGCGGGTACTTGGACTATGTAGGTTCCCTAGTGGGCACTTGGACTATGTAGGTTACCTAGCGGGCCCTTGGACTATCTAGGTTACCTAACGGGCACTTGGACTATATAAGTTACCTAGAGGGCTCTTGGACTATTTAGGTTAACTAACGGACACTTGGACGATGTAGGTTTACTAGCGGGCACTTGAACTATCTAGGTTACATAGCGGGCCCTTGGACTATGTAGGTTAACTAGCGGGCCCTTGGACTATGTAGGTTAACTAGAAGGGACTTGGACTATCAGGTTAACTAGCGGTCCCTTGGACTATGTAGGTAACCTAGCGGGAACTTGGTCTGTCTAGGTTACCTAGCGGGCACTTGGACTATCTAGGTTAACTAAGGGGCACTTGGACTATGTAGGTTACCTAGCGGGCACTTGGACTATCTAGGTTAGCTAAGGGGCACCTGGACTATCTAGGTTAACTTGCGGACACTTTTACTATGTAGGTTAAGTAGCAGACACTTGGACGAACTAGGTTAACTAGCGGGCTTTTGGACTATGTAGGTTACCTAGCGGGCACTTGGACTATCTAGGTTAGTTAACAGGATCTTGGACTATCTAGGTTACCTAACGGGCACTTGGACAATTCAGGTAACCTGGTGGGCACTTGGACTGATTAGGTTACCTAGCGGGCACTTGGACTTCTAGGTTAATGAACGGGCACTTGGATTATGTAGGTTGCCTAGCGGGCACATGGACGATCAATGTTAGGTAACGGACACTTGGACTATCTAGGTTACCTAGCGGGAATTTGGACTATGTAGGTTACCTAGCGGGCACTTAGACTATCTAGGTTACCAAACGGGCACTTTGACTATCTAGGTTACCTAGTGGGCACTTGAACTATCTAGGTTAGCTAACAGGAACTTGGACTATATAGGTTACCTAGCGGGCACTAGGACTATGTAAGTTTCCTAGTGGTCACTTGGACTATCTAGGCTACCTAACGGGCACGTTTACTATGTAGGTTAGCTAGCGGACACTTGGACGATCTAGGTTAACTAGCGGGCATTTGGAATATCTAGGTTAACTAGGGGGCCCTTGGACTATGTAGGCTAACTAGCGGGCACTTGGACTATCTAGGTTAGCTAACAGAAACATGGACTATCTAGGTTACCTAGCGGGCACTAGGACTATGTAGGTTACCTAGCGGTCACTTGGAGTATCTAGGCTACCTAACGGGCACTTGGACTACGTAGGTTAATTAGCGGACACTTGGACGATCTAGGTTAACTAGCGGGCAATTGGAATATCTAGGTTAACTAGGGGGCCCTTGGATTTTGTAGGTTAACTAGCGGGCACTTGGATGATCTAGTTTAACTAGAAGGCACTTGGATTATCTAGGTTAACTAGCGGGCACTTGGACTATCTACGTTACCTAGCAGGCACTTGTTCTATGTACATACCCTAGCCGGCACATGGACTATCTGGGTTACCTAGCGGGCACTTGGAATATGTACGTCCCCTAGTGGGCACTTGGACTATCTAGGTTACCTAGCGGGCATTTGGACTATGTAGGTCAACTAGCGGGCCCTTGGACTATCTAGGTTAGCTAACGGGCAATTTGTATTATGTAGGTTAACTAATGGGCACTTGGACTATGTAGGTTAACTAGCGGGCACTATTACTTTCTAGGTTACCCAGCGAGCACTTGGATTATCTAGGTTAACGAACGGGCACTTGGACTATGTAGGTTACATAGACGCCACTTGGACTATCTAGGTTAGCTAACAGGCACTTGGACTATCTAGTTTCCCTAGCGGGCACTTGTACTATCTAGGTTACCTAGCTGGCACTTGGACTATGTAGGTCAACTAGCGGGCCCTTGGACTATCTACGTTAGCTAACGGGCACTTGGACTATCTAGGTTACCTAACGGGCACTTGGATTATGTAGGTTCCCTAGCGGGCACTTAGACTATGTAGGTTTCCTTGCGGGCATTTGGACTATGTAGGTTACCTAGCGAGCACTTGGACTATGTAGGTTCCCTAACGGGCACTTGCATTATGTAGGTTCCCTAGCGGTCACGTGGACTATGTACGCTCTCTAGAAGGCACTTGGACTATGTAGGTTACCTATCGGGCACTTTGACTATGTAGGTTAACTAGCGGGCACATGGACTATCCAGGTTACGAAGCGGGCAAATGGACTATCGAGGTTAACGAACGGATACTTGGACTATGTAGGTAATCTAGCGGGTACTTGGACTGTCTAGGTTACATAGTGGGGACTTGGACTATCTAGGTTAACGAACGGGCACTTGGACTATGTAGGTTAGCTAACAGGCACCTGGACAATCTAGGTTAGGTAACGGGCACTTGGACTATCTAGGTTACCTAGTGGGAACTTGGACGATGTTGGTTACCTAGCGGCCACTTTGACTATCTTGGTTACCTAGCGGACACTTGGACGAACTAGGTTTACTGGCGGGCCCTTGGACTATGTAGGTTACCTAGCGGTCACATGGACTATCTAGGATAGCTAACGGGTATATGGGCTATCCAGGTTACATAGCGGGCACTTGGACTATGTAGGTTAACTAGCCGGCACTTGGACTATGTAGGTCAACTAGCGGGCCATTGAACTATCTAGGTTAGCTAACGGGCACTTGGACTATCTAGGTTACCTAACGGGCACTTGGATTATGTAGGTTCCCTAGCGGGCACTTAGACTATGTAGGTTTCCTTGCGGGCATTTGGACTATGTAGGTTACCTAGCGAGCACTTGGACTATGTAGGTTCCCTAATGGGCACTTGCACTATGTAGGTTCCTTAGCGGTCACGTGGACTATGTAGGCTCCCTAGAAGGCACTTGGACTATGTAGGTTACCTATCGCGCACTTTGACTATGTTGGTTATCTAGCGGGCACTTGGACTATCCAGGTTACGAAGCGGGCACTTGGACTATGTAGGTTACCAAACGGGCACTTGGACTATCTAGGTTAACGAACGAACACTTGGACTATGTATGTAACCTAGCGGGCACTTGGACTGTCTAGGTTACATAGCGAGCACTTGGACTATCTAGGTTAACGAACGGGCACTTGGACTATGTAGGTTACCTAACAGGCACTTGGACTACCTAGGTTACCTAGCAGGCACTTGGACGATGTAGGTTACCTAGCGGACACTTGGACGATTTAGGTTAACTAGCAGGCACTTGGACTATCTAGGTTAACTAGCGGGCCCTTGGACTATCTAGGTTTACTAGCGGGCACTTGGACTATCTAGGTTAGCTACCGGACAATTGGACTATCAAGGTTACCTAACGGGCACTTGGACTATATAGGTTACCTTGCGGGCACTTGGACTATCTAGGTTACCTAGCAGGCACTTTGACTATCTAGGTTAACTAACGGGCATGTGGACTATGTAGGTTGCCTAGCAAGCACTTGGACTATATAGGTTCCCTAGCGGGCACTTGGACTATGTAAGTTCCCTAGCGGTTACTTGGACTGTCTAGGTTAACTAGTGGGCAATTGGACTGTCTAGCTTACCTAGTGGGCACTTGGACTATGTAGTTTACCTATCAGGCACTTGGACTATGTAGGTTAACTAGCGGGCATTTGGACTATCTAGGTTACCTAGCGGGCACTTGGACTATGTATGTTACCTAGCGGGCAATTGGCCTATCTACGTTAACTAGCGGGCACTTGGACTATGTAGGTTAACGAACAGGCACTTGGACTATGTAGGTAACCTAGTGGTCACTTGGCCTGTCTCGGTTACCTAGCAGGCACTTGGAATATGTAGGTTAACTAGCGGGCACTTGGACTATCTAGGTTAACTAGCGGGCCCTTGGGCTATGTAGGTTAGCTAACAGGAACTTGGAGTATCTAGGATACCTAGTGGGCACTTTGACTATGTAGATTACCTAGCGGTCACTTGGACTATCTAGGGTAGCTAACGGGTACTTGGGCTATCTAGGTTACCTAGCGGGCAATTGGACTATGTAGGTTAACTAGCGGGCACTTGGACTATGTAGGTCAACTAGCTAGCGGGCCATTGGACTATCTAGGTTAGCTAACAGGAACATGGACTATCTAGGTTACCTAGCGGGCAATAGGACTATGTAGGTTACCTAGCGGTCACTTGGAGTATCTAGGCTACCTAACGGGCACTTGGACTACGTAGGTTAACTAGCGTACACTTGGACGATCTAGGTTAACTAGCGGGCACATGGAATATCTAGGTTAAGTAGCGGGCCCTTGGACTATGTAGGTCAACTAGCGGGCCATTGGACTATCTAGGTTAGCTAACGGGCACTTGGACTATCTAGGTTACTTAACGGGCACTTGGATTATGTAGGTTCCCTAGCGGGCACTTAAACTATGTAGTTTTCCTTGCGGGCATTTGGACTATGTAGGTTACCTAGCGAGCACTTGGACTATGTAGGTTCCCTAACGGGTACTTGGACTATGTAGGTTCCTTAGCGGTCACGTGGACTATGTAGGCTCCCTAGAAGGCACTTGAACTATGTAGGTTACCAATCGGGCACTTTGACTATGTTGGTTATCTAGCAGGCACTTGGACTATCCAGGTTACGAAGCGGGCACTTGGACTATGTAGGTTACCAAACGGGCACTTGGACTATCTAGGTTAACGAACGGACACTTGGACTATGTATGTAACCTAGCGGGCACTTGGACTGTCTAGGTTACATGGCGGGCACTTGGACTATCTAGGTTAACGAACGGGCACTTGGACTATCTAGGTTAACTAGCGGGCCCTTGGACTATCTGGGTTTACTAGCGGGCACTTGGACTATCTAGGTTAACTATCGGGCACTTGGACTATGTAGGTTACCTAGCGGTCACATGGACTATGTAGGTTACCTAGCGGACACTTGGACTATCTAGGTTAGCTAACGGGTAATTGGACTATCAAGGTTACCTAACGGGCACTTGGACTATGTAGGTTACCTAGCGGGCACTTGGACTATCTAGGTTACCTAGCAGGCACTTTGACTATCTAGGTTAACTAATGGGCACTTGGACTATGTAGGTTGCCTAGCGAGCACTTGGACTATGTAGATTCCATAGCGGTTACTTGGACTGTCTAGGTTAACTAGTGGGCAATTGGACTGTCTAGGTTACCTAGTGGGCACTTTGACTATGTAGTTTACCTATCAGGCACTTGTACTATGTAGGTTAACTAGCGGGCACTTGGACTATCTAGGTTACCTATCGGGCACTTGGACTATGTACGTTCCCTAGCGGGCAATTGGGCTATCTACGTTAACTAGCGGGCACTTGGACTATGTAGGTTAACGAATGGGCAATTGGACTATGTAGGTAACCTAGTGGTCACTTGGCCTGTCTAGGTTACCTAGCGGGCACTTGGACTATGTAGGTTACCTAGCGGGCACTTGGACTATCTAGGTTAACTAGCAGGCCCTTGGTCTATGTAGGTTAATTAGCAGGCCCTTGGACTATGTAAGTTAACTAGAGGGCACTTGGACAATCCTGGTTAACTAGCGGGCACTTGGACTATCTAGGTTAACTAGCGGGCCCTTGGACTATCTAGGTTTACTAGCGGGCACTTGTACTATCTAGGTTAACTATCGGGCACTTGGACTATGTAGGTTACGTAGCGGTCACATGGACTATGTAGGTTACCTAGCGCACACTTGGACTATCTAGGTTAGCTAACGGGTAATTGGACTATCAAGGTTACCTAATGGGCACTTGGACAATGTAGGTTACCTAGCGGGCACTTGGACTATCTAGTTTACCTAGCAGGCACTTTGACTATCTAGGTTAACTAACGGGCACTTGGACTATGTAGGTTGCCTAGCGAGCACTTGGACTATGTAGGTTCCCTAGCGGTTACTTGGACTGTCTAGGTTAACTAGCGGGCAATTGGACTATCTAGGTTACCTAGTGGGCACTTGGACTATGTAGTTTACCTAGCAGGCACTAAGACTATGTAGGTTCCCTAGCGGGCATTTGGACTATATAGGTTACCTAGCGGGCACTTGGACTATGTAGGTTATCTAGCGGGCACTTGGACTATGTAGGTTAACTAACCGGCACTTGGACTATCTAGGTTAGCTAACAGGAACTTGGACTATCTAGGTTACCTAGTGGGCACTTTGACTATGTAGGTTACCTAGCGGTCACTTGGACTATCTAGGGTAGCTAACGGGTACTTGGGCTATCTAGGTTACCTAGCAGGCACTTGGACTATGTAGGTTAACTAGCGGGCACTTGGACTATGGAGGTCAACTAGCGGGCCATTGGACTATCTAGGTTAGCTAACGGGCACTTGGACTATCTAGGATACCTAACGGGCACTTGGATTATGTAGGTTCCCTAGCGGTCACTTAGACTATGTAGTTTTCCTTGCGGGCATTTGGACTATGTAGGTTACCTAGCGAGCACTTGGACTATGTAGGTTCCCTAAAGGGGACTTGGACTATGTAAGGTCCTTAGCGGTCACGTGGACTACGTAGGCTCCCTAGAAGGCACTTGAACTATGTAGGTTACCTATGGCGCACTTTGACTATGTTGGTTATCTAGCGGGCACTTGGACTATCCAAGTTACGAAGCGGGCACTTGGACTATGTAGGTTACCAAACGGGCACTTGGACTATCTAGGTTAACGAACGGACACTTGGACTATGTATGTAACCTAGCGGGCACTTGGACTGTCTAGGTTACATAGCGGGCACTTGGACTATCTAGGTTAAGGAACGGGCACTTGGACTATGTAGGTTAGCTAACAGGCACTTGGACTACTTAGGTTACCTAGCAGGCACTTGGACGTTGTAGGTTAACTAGCGGGCACTTGGACTATCTAGGTTAACTAGCGGGCACTTGGACTATCTAGGTTAGCTAACGGGTAATTGGACTATCAAGGTTACCTAACGGGCACTTGGACTATGTAGGTTACCTAGTGGGCACTTGGACTATCTAGGTTACCTAGCAGGCACTTTGACTATCTAGGTTAACTAACGGGCACTTGGACTATGTAGTTTGCCTAGCGAGCACTTGGACTATGTAGGTTCCCTAGCGGTTACTTGGACTGTCTAGGGTAACTAGTGGGCAATTGGACTGTCTAGGTTACCTAGTGGGCACTTGGACTATGTAGCTTACCTATCAGGCACTTGGACTATGTAGGTTAACTAGCGTGCACTTGGACTATCTAGGTTACCTAGCGGACACTTGGACTATGTACGTTCCCTAGCGGGCAATTGGGCTATCTACGTTAACTAGCGGGCACTTGGACTATGTAGGTTAACGAATGGGCACTTGGACTATGTAGGTAACCTAGTGGTCACTTGGCCTGTCTAGGTTACCTAGCGGGCACTTGGACTATGTAGGTTACCTAGCGGGCACTTGGACTATCTAGGTTAACTAGCGGGCCCTTGGTCTATGTAGGTTAAGTAGCAGGCCCTTGGACTATGTAAGTTAACTAGAGGGCACTTGGACAATCCTGGTTAACTAGCGGGCACTTGGACTATATAGGTTAACTAGCAGGCACTTGGAATATGTAAGTTCCCTAGCGGGAACTTGGACTATGTAGGTTCCCTAGCGGTTACTTGGACTGTCTAGGTTAACTAGCGGGCAA
Source organism: Tenrec ecaudatus (assembly GCF_050624435.1). Taxonomy (NCBI): domain Eukaryota; kingdom Metazoa; phylum Chordata; class Mammalia; order Afrosoricida; family Tenrecidae; genus Tenrec; species Tenrec ecaudatus. Next base: position 618,455 of record NW_027457943.1, read on the forward strand.
TTGGACTATGTAGGTTAACTAGCGGGCACTAGGACTATGTAGTTCAACTAGCGGGCCATTGGACTATCTAGGCTAGGTAACGGGCACTTGGACTATCTAGGATACCTAATGGGCACTTGGATTATGTAGGTTCCCTAGCGGTCACTTAGACTATGTAGTTTTCCTTGCGGGCATTTGGACTATGTAGGTTACCTAGCGAGCACTTGGACTATGTAGGTTCCCTAACGGGCACTTGGACTATGTAGGTTCCTTAGCGGGCACGTGGACTATGTAGGCTCCCTAGAAGGCACTTGGACTATGTAGGTTACCTAGCGGGCACTTGGACTATCTAGGTTACCTAGCATGCATTTTGACTATCTAGGTTAACTAACGGGCACTTGGACTATGTAGGTTGCCCAGCGAGCACTTGGACTATGTAGGTTCCCTAGCGGTTATTTGGACTGTCTAGGTTAACTAGTGGGCAATTAGACGGTCTAGGTTACCTAGTGTGCACTTGGACTATGTAGTTTACCTATCAGGCACTTGGACTATGTAGGTTAACTAGCGGGCATTTGGACTATCTAGGTTACCTAGCGGGCACTTGGACTATGTACGTTCCCTAGCGGGCAATTGGCCTATCTACGTTAACTAGCGGGCACTTGGACTATGTATGTTAACGAACGGGCACTTGGACTATGTAGGTAACGTAGTGGTCACTTGGCCTGTCTCGGTTACCTAGCGGGAACTTGGACTATATAGGTTAACTAGCGGGCACTTGGACTATCTAGGTTAACTAGCGGGCCCTAGGTCTATGTAGGTTAACTAGCAGGCGCTTGGACTATGTAAGTTAACTAGAGGGCAGTTGGACGATCCTGGTTAACTAGCGGGCACTTGGACTATCTAGGTTAACTAGCGGGAACTTGGAATATGTAAGTTCCCTAGCGGGAACTTGGACTATGTAGGTTCCCTAGCGTTTACTTGGACTGTCTAGGTTAACTAGCGGGCAATTGGACTGTGTAGGTTACCTAGTGGGCACTTGGACTATGTAGTTTACCTAGCAGGCACTAGGACCATGTAGGTTCCCTAGCGGGCATTTGGACTATATAGGTTACCTAGCGGGCACTTGGACTATGTAGGTTATCTAGCGGGCACTTGGACTATGTAGGTTAACTAACGGGCACTTGGACTATCTAGGTTAGCTAACAGGAACTTGGACTATCTACGTTACCTAGTGGGCACTTTGACTATGTAGGTTACCTAGCGGTCACTTGGACTATCTAGGGTAGCTAACGGGTACTTGGGCTATCTAGGTTACCTAGCGGGCACTTGGACTATGTAGGTTAACTAGCGGGCACTTGGACTATGGAGGTCAACTAGCGGGCCATTGGACTATCTAGGTTAGCTAACGGGCACTTGGACTATCTAGGTTACCTAACGGGCACTTGGATTATGTAGGTTCTCTAGCGGGCACTTAGACTATGTAGGTTTCCTTGCGGGCATTTGGACTATGTAGGTTACCTAGCGAGCACTTGGACTATGTAGGTTCCCTAACGGGCACTTGGACTATGTAGGTTCCTTAGCGGTCACGTGGACTATGTAGGCTCCCTAGAAGGCACTTGAACTATGTAGGTTACCTATCGCGCACTTTGACTATGTTGGTTATCTAGCGGGCACTTGGACTATCCAGGTTACGAAGCGGGCACTTGGACTATGTAGGTTACCAAACGGGCACTTGGACTATCTAGGTAAACGAACGGACACTTGGACTATGTATGTAACCTAGCGGGCACTTGGACTGTCTAGGTTACATAGCGGGCACTTGGACTATCTAGGTTAACGAACGGGCACTTGGACTATGTAGGTTACCTAACAGGCACTTGGACTACCTAGGTTACCTAGCTGGCACTTGGACGTTGTAGGTTAACTTGCGGGCACTTGGACTATCTAGGTTAACTAGCGGGCCCTTGGACTATCTAGGTTTACTAGCGGGCACTTGTACTAACTAGGTTAACTATCGGGCACTTGGACTATGTAGGTTACGTAGCGGTCACATGGACTATGTAGGTTACCTAGCGCACACTTGGACTATCTAGGTTAGCTAACGGGTAATTGGACTATCAAGGTTACCTAACGGGCACTTGGACAATGTAGGTTACCTAGAGGGCACTTGGACTATCTAGTTTACCTAGCAGGCACTTTGACTATCTAGGTTAACTAACGGGCACTTGGACTATGTAGGTTGCCTAGCGAGCACTTGGACTATGTAGGTTCCCTAGCGGTTACTTGGACTGTCTAGGTTACCTAGTGGGCAATTGGACTGTCTAGGTTACCTAGTGGGCACTTGGACTATGAAGTTTACCTAGCAGGCACTTGGACTATGTAGGTTCCCTAGCGGGCATTTGGACTATATAGATTACCTAGCGGGCACTTGGACTATGTAGGTTACCTAGCGGGCACTTGGACTATCTAGGTTACCTAGCAGGCATTTTGACTATCTAGGTTAACTAGCGGGCACTTGGACTATCTAGGTTAACTAGCGGGCCCTTGGACTATCTAGGTTTACTAGCGGGCACTTGGACTATCTAGGATAACTAGCGGGCACTTGGACTATCTAGGTTAGCTAACGGGTAATTGGACTATCTAGGTTACCTAAAGGGCACTTGGACTATGTAGGTTGCCTAGAGAGCACTTGGCCTATGTAGGTTCCCTAGTGGTTACTTGGACTGTCTAGGTTAACTAGTGGGCAATTGGACTGTCTAGGTTACCTAGTGGGCACTTGGACTATGTAGTTTACCTATCAGGCACTTGGACTATGTAGGTTAACTAGCGGGCACTTGGACTATCTAGGTTACCTAGCGGGGACTTGGACTATGTACGTTCCCTAGCGGGCAATTGGGCTATCTACGTTAACTAGCGGGCACTTGGACTATCTAGGTTACCTAGCGGGCACTTGGACTATGTACGTTCCCTAGCGGGCAATTGGGCTATCTACGTTAACTAGCGGGCACTTGGACTATGTAGGTTAACGAACGGGCACTTGGACTATGTAGGTAACCTAGTGGTCACTTGGCCTGTCTAGGTTACCTAGCGGGCCCTTGGTCTATGTAGGTTAACTAGCAGGCCCTTGGACTATGTAAGTTAACTAGAGGTCACTTGGACAATCCTGGTTAACTAGCGGGCACTTGGACTATCTAGGTTAACTAGCGGGCACTTGGAATATGTAAGTTCCCAAGCGGGAACTTGGACTATGTAGGTTCCCTAGCGGTTACTTGGACTGTCTAGGTTAACTAGCGGGCAATTGGACTGTCTAGGTTACCTAGTGGGCACTTGGACTATGTAGTTTACCTAGCAGGCACTTGGACTATGTAGGTTCCCTAGCGGGCATTTGGACTATCTAGGTTACCTAGTGGGCACTTTGACTATGTAGGTTACCTAGCGGTCACTTGGACTATCTAGGGTAGCTAACGGGTACTTGGGCTATCTAGGTTACCTAGTGGGCACTTGGACTATGTAGGTTAACTAGCGGGCACTTGGACTATGGAGGTCAACCTGCGGGCCATTGGACTATCTAGGTTAGCTAACGGGCACTTGGACTATCTAGGTTACCTAACGGGCACTTGGATTATGTAGGTTCTCTAGCGGGCACTTAGACTATGTAGGTTTCCTTGCGGGCATTTGGACTATGTAGGTTACCTAGCGAGCACTTGGACTATGTAGGTTCCCTAACGGGCACTTGGACTATGTAGGTTCCTTAGCGGTCACGTGGACTATATAGGCTCCCTAGAAGGCACTTGAACTATGTAGGTTACCTATCGCGCACTTTGACTATGTTGGTTATCTAGCGGGCACTTGGACTATCCAGGTTACGAAGCGGGCACTTGGACTATGTAGGTTACCAAACGGGCACTTGGACTATCTAGGTAAACGAACGGACACTTGGACTATGTATGTAACCTAGCGGGCACTTGGACTGTCTAGGTTACATAGCGGGCACTTGGACTATCTAGGTTAACGAACGGGCACTTGGATTATGTAGGTTAGCTAACAATCACTTGGACTACCTAGGTTACCTAGCTGGCACTTGGACGTTGTAGGTTAACTTGCGGGCACTTGGACTATCTAGGTTAACTAGCGGGCCCTTGGAGTATCTAGGTTTACTAGCGGGCACTTGTACTATCTAGGTTAACTATCGGGCACTTGGACTATGTAGGTTACGTAGCGGTCACATGGACTATGTAGGTTACCTAGCGCACACTTGGACTATCTAGGTTAGCTAACGGGTAATTGGACTATCAAGGTTACCTAACGGGCACTTGGACAATGTAGGTTACCTAGCGGGCACTTGGACTATCTAGTTTACCTAGCAGGCACTTTGACTATCTAGGTTAACTAACGGGCACTTGGACTATGTAGGTTGCCTAGCGAGCACTTGGACTATGTAGGTTCCCTAGCGGTTACTTGGATTGTCTAGGTTACCTAGTGGGCAATTGGACTGTCTAGGTTACCTAGTGGGCACTTGGACTATGTAGTTTACCTAGCAGGCACTTGGACTATGTAGGTTCCCTAGCGGGCATTTGGACTATATAGATTACCTAGCGGGCACTTGGACTATGTAGGTTACCTAGCGGGCACTTGGACTATCTAGGTTACCTAGCAGGCATTTTGACTATCTAGGTTAACTAGCGGGCACTTGGACTATCTAGGTTAACTAGCGGGCCCTTGGACTATCTAGGTTTACTAGCGGGCACTTGGACTATCTAGGATAACTAGCGGGCACTTGGACTATCTAGGTTAGCTAACGGGTAATTGGACTATCAAGGTTACCTAAAGGGCACTTGGACTATGTAGGTTGCCTAGAGAGCACTTGGCCTATGTAGGTTCCCTAGTGGTTACTTGGACTGTCTAGGTTAACTAGTGGGCAATTGGACTGTCTAGGTTACCTAGTGGGCACTTGGACTATGTAGTTTACCTATCAGGCACTTGGACTATGTAGGTTAACTAGCGGGCACTTGGACTATCTAGGTTACCTAGCGGGGACTTGGACTATGTACGTTCCCTAGCGGGCAATTGGGCTATCTACGTTAACTAGCGGGCACTTGGACTATCTAGGTTACCTAGCGGGCACTTGGACTATGTACGTTCCCTAGCGGGCAATTGGGCTATCTACGTTAACTAGCGGGCACTTGGACTATGTAGGTTAACGAACGGGCACTTGGACTATGTAGGTAACCTAGTGGTCACTTGGCCTGTCTAGGTTACCTAGCGGGCCCTTGGTCTATGTAGGTTAACTAGCAGGCCCTTGGATTATGAAAGTTAACTAGAGGGCACTTGGACAATCCTGGTTAACTAGCGGGCACTTGGACTATCTAGGTTAACTAGCGGGCACTTGGAATATGTAAGTTCCCTAGCGGGAACTTGGACTATGTAGGTTCCCTAGCGTTTACTTGGACTGTCTAGGTTAACTAGCGGGCAATTGGACTGTCTAGGTTACCTAGTGGGCACTTGGACTATGTAGTTTACCTAGCAGGCACTTGGACTATGTAGGTTCCCTAGCGGGCATTTGGACTATATAGGTTACCTAGCGGGCACTTGGACTATGTAGGTTATCTAGCGGGCACTTGGACTATGTAGGTCAACTAGCGGGCCATTGGACTATCTAGGCTAGCTAACGGGCACTTGGACTGTCTAGGATACCTAACGGGCACTTGGATTATGTAGGTTCCCTAGCGGGCACTTAGACTATGTAGTTTTCCTTGCGGGCATTTGGAATATGTAGGTTACCTAGCGAGCACTTGGACTATGTAGGTTCCCTAACGGGCACTTGGACTATGTAGGTTCCTTAGCGGTCACGTGGACTATGTAGGCTCCCTAGAAGGCATTTGGACTATGTAGGTTACCTAGCGGGCACTTGGACTATCTAGGTTACCTAGCAGGCATTTTGACTATCTAGGTTAACTAACGGGCACTTGGACTATGTAGGTTGCCTAGCGAGCATTTGGACTATGTAGGTTCCCTAGCGGTTACTTAGACTGTCTAGGTTAACTAGTGGGCAATTAGACTGTCTAGGTTACCTAGTGGGCACTTGGACTATGTAGATTACCTATCAGGCACTTGGACTATGTAGGTTAACTAACGGGCATTTGGACTATCTAGGTTACCTAGGGGGCACTTGGACTATGTATGTTCCCTAGCGGGCAATTGGCCTATCTACGTTACCTAGCGGGCACTTGGACTATATAGGTTAACGAACGGGCACTTGGACTATGTAGGTAACCTAGTGGTCACTTGGCCTGTCTCGGTTACCTAGCGGGCACTTGGACTATGTAGGTTAACTAGCGGGCACTTGGACTATCTAGGTTAACTAGCGGGCCCTTGGTCTATGTAGGTTAACTAGCAGGCCCTTGGACTATGTAAGTTAACTAGAGGACACTTGGACGATCCTGGTTAACTAGCGGGCACTTGGACTATCTAGGTTAACTAGCGGGCACTTGGAATATGTAAGTTCCCTAGCGGGAACTTGGACTATGTAGGTTCCCTAGCGGTTACTTGGACTGTCTAGGTTAACTAGCGGGCAATTGGACTGTCTAGGTTACCTAGTGGGCACTTGGACTATGTAGTTTACCTAGGTGCACTAGGACTATGTAGGTTCCCTAGCGGGCATTTGGACTATATAGGTTACCTAGCGGGCACTTGGACTATGTAGGTTATCTAGCGGGCACTTGGACTATGTAGGTTAACTAACCGGCACTTGGACTATCTAGGTTAGCTAACAGGAACTTGGACTATCTAGGTTACCTAGTGGGCACTTTGACTATGTAGGTTACCTAGCGGTAACTTGGACTATCTAGGGTAGCGAACGGGTACTTCGGCTATCTAGGTTACCTAGTGGGCACTTGGACTATGTAGGTTAACTAGCGGGCACTTGCACTATGGAGGTCAACTAGCGGGCCATTGGACTATCTAGGTTAGCTAACGGGCACTTGGACTATCTAGGATACCTAACGGGCACTTGGATTATGTAGGTTCCCTAGCGGGCACTTAAACTATGTAGTTTTCCTTGCGGGCATTTGGACTATGTAGGTTACCTAGCGAGCACTTGGACTATGTAGGTTCCCTAACGGGCACTTGGACTATGTAGGTTCCTTAGCGGTCACGAGGGCTATGTAGGCTCCCTAGAAGGCACTTGAACTATGTAGGTTACCTATCGCGCACTTTGACTATGTTGGTTATCTAGCGGGCACTTGGACTATCCAGGTTACGAAGCGGGCACTTGGACAATGTAGGTTACCAAACGTGCACTTGGACTATCTAGGTTAACGAACGGACACTTGGACTATGTATGTAACCTAGCGGGCACTTGGACTGTCTAGGTTACATAGCGGGCACTTGGACTATCTAGGTTAACGAAAGGGCACTTGGACTATGTAGGTTAGCTAACAGGCACTTGGACTACTTAGGTTACCTAGCAGGCACTTGGACGTTGTAGGTTAACTAGCGGGCACTTGGACTATCTAGGTTAACTAGCGGGCACTTGGACTATCTAGGTTAGCTAACGGGTAATTGGACTATGTAGGTTCCCTAGCGGTTACTTGGACTGTCTAGGTTAACTAGCGGGCAATTGGACTGTCTAGGTTACCTAGGGGGAACTTGGACTATGTAGTTTACCTAGCAGGCACTAGGACTATGTAGGTTCCCTAGCGGGCATTTGGACTATATAGGTTACCTAGCGGGCACTTGGACTATGTAGGTTATCTAGCGGGCACTTGGACTATGTAGGTTAACTAACCGGCACTTGGACTATCTAGGTTAGCTAACAGGAACTTGGACTATCTAGGTTACCTAGTGGGCACTTTGACTATGTAGGTTACCTAGCGGTCACTTGGACTATCTAGGGTAGCTAACGGGTACTTGGGCTATCTAGGTTACCTAGCGGGCACTTGGACTATGTAGGTTAACTAGCGGGCACTTGGACTATGGAGGTCAACTAGCGGGCCATTGGACTATCTAGGTTAGCTAACGGGCACTTGGACTATCTAGGATACCTAACGGGCACTTGGATTATGTAGGTTCCCTAGCGGGCACTTAAACTATGTAGTTTTCCTTGCGGGCATTTGGACTATGTAGGTTACCTAGCGAGCACTTGGACTATGTAGGTTCCCTAACGGGCACTTGGACTATGTAGGTTCCTTAGCGGTCACGTGGGCTATGTAGGCTCCCTAGAAGGCACTTGAACTATGTAGGTTACTTATCGCGCACTTTGACTATGTTGGTTATCTAGTGGGCACTTGGACTATCCAGGTTACGAAGCGGGCACTTAGACTATGTAGGTTACCAAACGGGCACTTGGACTATCAAGGTTAACGAACGGCCACTTGGACTATGTATGTAACCTAGCGGGCACTTGGACTGTCTAGGTTACATAGCGGTCACTTGGACTATCTAGGTTAACGAACGGGCAATTGGACTATGTAGGTTAGCTAACAAGCACTTGGACTACCTAGGTTACCTAGCAGGCACTTGGACGTTGTAGGTTAACTAGCGGGCACTTGGACTATCTAGGTTAACTAGCGGGCACTTGGACTATCTAAGTTTACTAGCGGGCACTTGGACTATCTAGGTTAACTAGCGGGCACTTGGACTATCTAGGTTAGCTAACGGGTAATTGGACTATCAAGGTTACCTAACGGGCATTTGGACTATGTAGGTTACCTAGCGGGCACTTGGACTATCTAGGTTACCTAGCAGGCACTTTGACTATCTAGGTTAACTAACGGGCACTTGGACTATGTAGGTTGCCTAGCGAGCACTTGGACTATGTAGGTTCCCTAGCGGTTACTTGGACTGTCTAGGTTAACTAGTGGACAATTGGACTGTCTAGGTTACCTAGTGGGCACTTGGACTATGTAGTTTATCTATCAGGCACTTGGACTATGTAGGTTAACTAGCGGGCACTTGGACTATCTAGGTTACCTAGCGGACACTTGGACTATGTACGTTCCCTAGCGGGCAATTGGGCTATCTACGTTAACTAGCAGGCACTTGGACTATGTAGGTTAACGAACGGGCACTTGGACTATGTAGGTAACCTAGTGGTCACTTGGCCTGTCTCGGTTACCTAGCGGGCACATGGACTATGTAGGTTAACTAGCGGGCACTTGGACTATCTAGGTTAACTAGCGGGCCCTTGGTCTATGAAGGTTAACTAGCAGGCCCTTGGACTATGTAAGTTAACTAGAGGGCACTTGGACAATCCTGGTTAACTAGCGAGCACTTGGACTATCAAGGTTAACTAGCGGGCACTTGGAATATGTAAGTTCCCTAGCGGGAACTTGGACTATGTAGGTTCCCTAGCGGTTACTTGGACTGTCTAGGTTAACTAGCGGGCAATTGGACTGTCTAGGTTACCTAGTGGGCACTTGGACTATGTAGTTTACCTAGCAGGCACTTGGACTATGTAGGTTCCCTAGCGGGCATTTGGACTATATAGGTTACCTAGCGGGCACTTGGACTATGTAGGTTATCTAGCGGGCACTTGGACTATGTAGGTTAACTAACGGGCACTTGGACTCTCTAGGTTAGCTAACAGGAACTTGGACTATCTAGGTTACCTAGTGGGCACTTTGACTATGTAGATTACCTAGCGGTCACTTGGACTATCTAGGGTAGCTAACGGGTACTTGGGCTATCTAGGTTACCTAGTGGGCACTTGGACTATGTAGGTTAACTAGCGGGCACTTGGACTATGTAGGTCAACTAGCGGGCCATTGGACTATCTAGGCTAGCTAACGGGCACTTGGAGTATCTAGGATACCTTACGGGCACTTGGATTATGTAGGTTCCCTAGCGGGCACTTAGACTTTATAGTTTTCCTTGCGGGCATTTGGACTATGTAGGTTACCTAGCGAGCACTTGGACTATGTAGGTTCCATAACGGGCACTTGGACTATGTAGGTTCCTTAGCGGTCACGTGGACTATGTAGGCTCCCTAGAAGGCACTTGGACTATGTAGGTTACCTAGCGGGCACTTGGACTATCTAGGTTACCTAGCATTCATTTTGACTATCTAAGTTAACTAACGGGCACTTGGACTATGTAGGTTGCCTAGCGAGCACTTGGACTATGTAGGTTACCTAGTGGTTACTTGGACTGTCTAGGTTAACTAGTGGGCAATTAGACTGTCTAGGTTACCTAGTGGGCACTTGGACTATGTAGTTTTCCTATCAGGCACTTGGAATATGTATGTTAACTAGCGGGCATTTGGACTATCTAGGTTACCTAGCGGGCACTTGGACTATGTAGGTAACCTAGTGGTCACTTGGCCTGTCTCGGTTACCTAGCGGGCACGTGGACTATGTAGGTTAACTAGCGGGCACTTGGACTATCTAGGTTAACTAGCGGGCCCTTGGACTATCTAGGTTAACTAGCGGGCACTTGGAATATGTAAGTTCCCTAGCGGGAACTTGGACTATGTAGGTTCCCTTGGACTATGTAAGTTAACTAGAGGCCACTTGGACGATCCGGGTTAACTAGCGGGCACTTGGACTATGTAGGTTCCCTAGCGGTTACCTGGACTGTCTAGGTCAACTAGCGGGCAATTGGACTGTCTAGGTTACCTAGTGGGCACTTGGACTATGTAGTTTACCTAGCAGGCACTTGGACTATGTAGGTTCCCTCGCGGGCATTTGGACTATCTAGGTTACCTAGCGGGCACTTGGACTATGTAGGGTATCTAGCGGGCACTTGTACTATGTAGGTTAACTAAAGGGCACTTGCATTATCTAGGTTAACTAACAGGCACGTGGACTATGTATGTTCCAGAGTGGACAATTGGACTATGTAGGTTCCCTAGCGTGCACTTGGAATATCTAGGTTCCACATAGGGCACTTGGACTATGTAGGTTAACTAGTGGACAATTGGACGATCTAGGTCAATTAGCGGTCCCTTGGACTACATAGGTTATCTAGCGGACACATGCCTATGTAGGTTACCTAGCGGGCACTTGGACTATCTAGGTTAACTAGCGGGCCTTTGGACTATGTAGTTTAACTAGCGGACACTTGCACTATGTAGGTTAACTAGCGGGCACTTGGACTATCTAGGTTACCTAGCAGGCACTTTGACTATCTAGGTTAACTAACGGGCACTTGGACTATCTAGGTTAACTAACGGGCACTTGGGCTATGTAGGTTGCCTAGCGAGCACTCGGACTATGTAGGTTCCCTAGCGGTTACTTGGACTGTCTAGGTTAACTAGCGGGCAATTGGACTGTCTAGGTTACCTAGTGGGCACTTGGACTATGTAGTTTACCTAGCAGGTACTTGGACTATGTAGGTTAACTAGCGGGCACATGGACTATCTAGGTTACCTAGCGGGCACTTGGACTATGTAGGTTAACTAGCAGGCCCTTGGACTATCTAGGTTACCTAGCGGGCACTTGGTCTATGTACATAACCTAGCGGGCACTTGGACTATGTATGTCCCCTAGAGGGCACTTGGACTATCTACGTTACCTAGCGGGCACTTGGACTATGTAGGTTAACTAGCGGGCCCTTGGTCTATGTAGGTTAACTAGCAGGCCCTTGGACTATATAAGTTAACTAGAGGGCACTTGGACAATCCTGGTTAACTAGCGGGCACTTGGACTATCTAGGTTAACTAGCGGGCACTTGGAATATGTAAGTTCCCTAGCGGGAACTCGGACTATGTAGGTTCCCTAGCGGTTACTTGGACTGTCTAGGTTAACTAGCGGGCAATTGGACTGTCTAGGTTACCTAGTGGGCACTTGGACTATGTAGTTTACCTAGCAGGTACTTGGACTATGTAGGTTAACTAGCGGGCACATGGACTATCTAGGTTACCTAGCGGGCACTTGGACTATGTAGGTTAACTAGCAGGCCCTTGGACTATCTAGGTTACCTAGCGGGCACTTGGTCTATGTACATAACCTAGCGGGCACTTGGACTATGTATGTCCCCTAGAGGGCACTTGGACTATCTACGTTAACTAAAGGGCACTAGGACTATCTTGTTTAACTAACGGGCACTAGGTCTATCTAGGTTACATAGCGGGCACTTGGACTATGTAGGTCAACTAGCGGGACCTTGGACAATCTATGTTAGCTAACGGGCACTTGGATTATGTAGGTTAACTAACGGGCACTTGGACTATGTAGGTTCACTAGCGGGCACTAGGACTGTCTAGGTTACCTAGCGGGCACTTGGATTATCTAGGTTAACAAACGGGCACTTGGACTATGTAGGTTACATAGCCGTCACTTGGACTATCTAGGTTAGCTAACAGGCACTTGGACTCTCTAGGTTCCCTAGCGCGCACTTGTACTATCTAGGTTACCTAGCTGGCACTTTGACTATATAGGTCAACTAGCGGGCCCTTGGACTATCTAGGTTAGCTAACGGGCACTTGGACTATCTAGGTTACCTAACGGGCACTTGGATTATGTAGGTTCCCTTGCGGGCACTTAGACTATGTAGGTTTCCTTGCGGGCATTTGGACTATGTAGGTTACCTAGCGAGCACTTGGACTATGTAGGTTCCCTAACGGGCACTTGGACTATGTAGGTTCCCTAGGGGTCACGTGGACTATGTACGCTCTCTAGAAGGCACTTGGACTATGTAGGTTACCTATTGGGCACTTTAACTCTGTAGGTTAACTAGCGGGCACATGGACTATCCAGGTTACGAAGCGGGCATTGGACTATCGAGGTTAACGAACGGACACCTTGACTATGTAGGTAACCTAGCGGGCACTTGGACTGTCTAGGTTACATAGCGGGCACTTGGATTATCTAGGTTAACGAACGGGCACTTGGACTATGTAGGTTAGCTAACAGGCACTTGGACAATCTAGTTTAGGTAACGGGCACTTGGACTATCTAGGTTACCTAGTGGGAACTTGGACTATGTTGGTTACCCAGCGGCCACTTTGATTATCTTGGTTACCTAGCGGGCACTTGGACTATGTAGGTTAATTAGCGGACACTTGGACGAACTAGGTTTACTGGCGGGCCCTTGGACTATGTAGGTTACCTCGCGGACACTTGGACTATCTAGGTTAGCTAACAGGAACTTGGACTATCTAGGTTACCTAGTGGGCACTTTGACTATGTAGATTACCTAGCGGTCACTTGGACTATCTAGGGTAGCTAACGGGTACTTGGGCTATCTAGGTTACCTGGCGGGCACTTGGACTATGTAGGTTAACTAGCGGGCACTTGGACTATGTAGGTCAACTAGCGGGCCATTGGATTATCTAGGTTAGCTAACGGGCACTTGGACTATCTAGGTTACCTAACGGGCACTTGGATTATGTAGGTTCCCTAGCGGGCACATAGACTATGTAGGTTTCCTTGCGGGCATTTGGACTATGGAGGTTACCTAGCGAGCACTTGGACTATGGAGGTTCCCTAACGGGCACTTGGACTATGTAGGTTCCCTAGCGGTCACGTGGACTATGTAGGATCCCTAGAAGGCACGTGGACTATGTAGGTTACCTATCGCGCACTTTGACTATGTTGGTTATCTAGCGGCACTTGGACTATCCAGGTTACGAATGGGCACTTGGACTATGTAGGTTACCAAACGGGCACTTGTACTATCTAGGTTAACGAACGGACACTTGGACTATGTAGGTAACCTAGCGGGCACTTGGACTGTCTAGGTGACATAGCGGGCACTTGGACTATCTAGATTAACGAACGGGCACTTGGACACTGTAGGTTAGCTAACAGGCACTTGGGATATCTAGGTTCCCTAGCAGGCACATGGACGATGTAGGTTACCTAGTGGACACTTGGATGATTTAGGTTAACTAGCGGGCACTTGGACTATCTAGGTTAACTAGCGGGCCCTTGGACTATCTAGGTTTACTAGCGGGCACTTGGACAATCTAGGTTAACTATCGGGCACTTGGACTATGTAGGTTACCTAGCGGTCACATGGACTATGTAGGTTACCTAGCGGACACTTGGACAAACTAGGTTAGCTAACGGGCAATTAGACTATCAAGGTTACCTAACGGGCACTTGTCCTATCTAGGTTACCTAGCAGGCACTTTGACTCTCTAGGTTAACTAATGGGCACTTGGACTATGTAGGTTGCCTAGCGAGCACATGGACTATGTAGGTTCCCTAGCGGGCACTTGGACTATGTAGGTTCCCTAGCGGTTACTTGGACTGTCTAGGTTAACAAGTGGGCAATTGGACTGTCTAGGTTACCTAGTGGGCACTTGGACTATGTAGTTTACCTATCAGGCACTTGGACTATGTAGGTTAACTAGCAGACACTTGGACGATGTAGGTTACCTAGCGGACACTTGGACGATTTCGGTTAACTAGCGGGCACTTGGACTATCTAGGTTAACTAGCGGGCCCTTGGACTATCTAGGTTTACTAGCGGGCCCTTGGACTATCTAGGTTTACTAGCGGGCACTTGGACTATGAAGGTTACCTAGCGGTCACATGGACTATGTAGGTTTCCTTGCGGGCATTTGGACTATGTAGGTTACGTAGCGAGCACTTGGACTATGAAGGTTCCCTAACGGGCACTTGGACTATGTAGGTTCCCTAGCGGTCACGTAGACTATTTAGGCTCCCTAGAAGGCACGTGGACTATGTAGGTTACCTATCGCGCACTTTGACTATGTTGGTTATCTAGCGGGCACTTGGACTATCCAGGTTACGAATGGGCACTTGGACTATGTAGGTTACCAACGGGCACTTGGACTATCTAGGTTAACGAACGGACACTTGGACTATGTGGGTAACCTAGCGGGCACTTGGACTGTCTAGGTTACATAGCGGGCACTTGGACTATCTAGATTAACGAACGGGCACTTGGACTATGTAGGTTAGCTAATAGGCACTTGGACTACCTAGGTTACCTAGCAGGCACTTGGACGATGTAGGTTACCTAGCGGACACTTGGACGATTTAGGTTAACTAGCTGGCACTTGGACTATCTAGGTTAACTAGCGGGCCCTTGGACTATCTAGGTTTACTAGCGGGCACTTGGACTATCTAGGTTAACTATCGGGCACTTGGACTATGTATGTTACCTAGCGGTCACATGAACTATGTACGTTACCTAGCGGACACTTCGACTATCTAGGTTAGCTAACGGGCAATTGGACTATCAAGGTAACGTAACGGGCACTTGGACTATCTAGGTTACCTAGCAGGCACTTTGATTCTAGGTTAACTAATGGGCACTTGGACTATGTAGGTTGCCTAGCGAGCACTTGGACTATGTAGGTTCTCTAGCGGGCACTTGGACTGTCTAGGTTAACTAGTGGGCAATTAGACTGTCTAGGTTACCTGGTGGGCACTTGGACTATGTAGTTTACCTATCAGGCACTTGGACTATGTAGGTTAACTAGCGGGCATTTGGACTATTTAGGTTACCTAACGGGCACTTGGACTATGTACGTTCCCAAGCGGGCAATTGGCCTATCTACGTTACCTAACGGGCACTTGGACTATGTAGGTTAACGAACGGGCACTTGGACTATGTAGGTAACCTAGTGGTCACTTGGCCTGTCTCGGTTACCTAGCGGGCACTTGGACTATGTAGGTTTACTAGCGGGCACTTGGACTATCTAGGTTAACTAGCGGGCCCTTGGTTTATGTAGGTTAACTAGCAGGCCCTTGGACTATGTAAGTTAACTAGAGGGCACTTGGACGATCCTGGTTAACTAGCAGGCACTTGGACTATGTAGGTTCCCTAGCGGGCATTTGGACTATATAGGTTACCTAGCGGGCACTTGGACTATGTAGGTTTTCTAGCGGGCACTTGGACTATGTAGGTTAACTAAAGGGCACTTGCATTATCTAGGTTAAGTAACAGGCACTTGGACTATGTATGTTCCAGAGCGGGCAATTGGACTATGTAGGTTCCCTAGCGTGCACATGGACTATCTAGGTTCCATATAGGGCACTTGGACTATGTAGGTTAACTAGTGGACAATTGGACGATCTAGGTTAACTAGCGGTCCCTTGGACTACGTAGTTTAACTAGCGGACACTTGCACTATGTAGGTTAACTAGCGGGCACTTGGACTATCTAGGTTACCTAGCAGGCACTTTGACTATCTAGGTTAACTAACGGGAACTTGGACTATGTACTTTGCCTAGCGAGCACTTGGACTATGTAGGTTCTCTAGCGGTTACTTGGACTGTCTAGGTTAACTAGTGGGCAATTGGACTGTCTAGGTTACCTAGTGGGCACTTGGACTATGTAGTTTACCTATCAGGCACTTGGACTATGTAGGTTAACTAGCGGGCACTTGGACTATCTAGGTTACCTAGCGGGCACTTGGACTATGTACGTTCCCTAGCGGGCAATTGGGCTATCTACGTTACCTAGCGGGCACTTGGACTATGTAGGTTAACGAACGGGCAATTGGACTATGTAGGTAACCTAGTGGTCACTTGGCCTGTCTAGGTTACCTAGTGGGCACTTGGACAATGTAGGTTAACTAGCGGGCACTTGGACTATATAGGTTAACTAGCAGGCCCTTGGATTATGTAAGTTAACTAGAGGGCACTTGGACGATCCTGGTTAACTAGCGGGCACTTGGACTATCTAGGTTTACTAGCGGGCACTTGGAATATGTAAGTTCCCTAGCGGGAACTTGGACTATGTACGTTCCCTAGCGGTTACTTGGACTGTCTAGGTTAACTAGCAGGCAATTGGACTGTCTAGGTTACCTAGTGGGCACTTGGACTATGTAGTTTACCTAGCAGGCACTTGGACTATGTAGGTTAACTAGCGGGCACTTGGACTATGTAGGTTAACTTGCAGGCTCTTGGACTATCTAGGTTACCTAGTGGTCACTTGGTCTATATACATAACTAGCGGGCACTTGGACTATGTATGTCCCCTAGAGGGCACTTGGACTATCAAGGTTAACTAAAGGGCACTAGGACTATCTTGTTTAACTAGCGGGCACTAGGTCTATCTAGGTTACATAGCGGGCACTTGGACTATGTAGGTCAACTAGCGGGCCCTTGGACCATCTAGGTTAGCTAAAGGGCACTTGGATTATGTAGGTTAACTAACGGGCACTTGGACTATGTAGGTTAACTAGCGGGCACTAGGACTGTCTAGGTTACCTAGCGGGCACTTGGATTATCTAGGTTAACGAACGGGCACTTGGATTATGTAGGTAACATAGCCGCCACTTGGACTATCTAGGTTAGCTAACAGGCACTTGGACTATCTAGGTTCCCTAGCGCGCACTTGTACTATCTAGGTTACCTAGCTGGCACTTGGACTTTGTAGGTCAACTAGCGGGCCCTTGGACTATCTAGGTTAGCTAACGGGCACTTGGACTATCTAGGTTACTTAACGGGCACTTGGATTATGTAGGTTCCCTTGCAGGCACTTAGACTATGTAGGTTTCCTTGCGGGTATTTGGACTATGTAGGTTACCTAGCGAGCACTTGGACTATGTAGGTTCCCTAGGGGTCACGTGGACTATGCACGCTCTCTAGAAGGCACTTGGACTATGTAGGTTACCTATTGGGCACTTTGACTATGTAGGTTAACTAGCGGGCACTTGGACTATCCAGGTTACGAAGCGGGCAATTGGACTATCGAGGTTAACGAACGGACACTTGGACTATGTAGGTAACCTAGCGGACACTTGGACTGTCTAGGTTACATAGCGGGCACTTGGATTATCTAGGTTAACGAACGGGCACTTGGACTATGTAGGTTAGCTAAAAGGCACTTGGACAATCTAGGTTAGGTAACGGGCACTTGGACTATCTAGGTTACCTAGTGGGAACTTGGACTATGTTGGTTACCTAGCGGCCACTTTGACTATCTTGGTTACCTAGCGGGCACTTGGACTATGTAGGTTAATTAGCGGACACTTGGACGAACTAGGTTAACGAGCGGGCCCTTGGACTTGCAGGTTACCTAGCGGACACTTGGACTATCTAGGTTAGCTAACAGGAACTTGGACTATCTAGGTTACCTAGTGGGCACTTTGACTATGTAGGTTACCTAGCGGTCACTTGGACTATCTAGGGTAGCTAACGGGTACTTGGGCTATCCAGGTTACCTGGCGGGCACTTGGACTATGTAGGTTAACTAGTGGGCACTAGGACTGTCTAGGTTACCTAGCGGGCACTTGGATTATCTAGGTTAACGAACGGGCACTTGGACTATGTAGGTTACATAGCCGCCACTTGGACTATCTAGGTTAGCTAACAGGCACTTGGACTATCTAGGTTCCCTAGCGCGCACTTGTACTATCTAGGTTACCTAGCTGGCACTTGGAATATGTAGGTCAACTAGCGGGCCCTTGGACTATCTAGGTTAGCTAACGGGCACTTGGACTATCTAGGTTACCTAACGGGCACGTGGATTATGTAGGTTCCCTTGCGGGCACTTAGACTATGTAAGTTTCCTTGCGGGCATTTGGACTATGTAGGTTACCTAGCGAGCACTTGGACTATGTAGGTTCCCTAACAGGCACTTGTACTATGTAGGTTCCCAGGGGTCACGTGGACTATGTACGCTCTCTAGAAGCACTTGGACTATGTAGGTTACCTATTGGGCACTTTGACTATGTAGGTTAACTAGCGGGCACTTGGACTATCCAGGTTACGAAGCGGGCAATTGGACTATCGAGGTTAACGAACGGACACTTGGACTTTGTAGGTAACCTAGAGGGCACTTGGACTGTCTAGGTTACATAGCGGGCACTTGGATTATCTAGGTTAACCAACAGGCACTTGGACTATGTAGGTTAGCTAACAGGCACTTGGACAATCTAGGTTAGGTGACGGGCACTTGGACTATCTAGGTTACCTTGTGGGAACTTGGACTATGTTGGTTACCTAGCGGCCACTTTGACAATCTTGGTTACCTAGCGGGAACTTGGACTATTTAGGTTACCTAGCGGACACTTGGACTATCTAGGTTAGCTAACAGGAACTTGGACTATCTAGGTTACCTAGTGGGCACTTTGACTATGTAGGTTACCTAGCGGTCACTTGGACTATGTAGGGTAGCTAACGGGTACTTGGGCTATGTAGGTCAACTAGCAGGCCATTGGACTATCTAGGTTAGCTAACGGGCACTTGGACTATCTAGGTTAACTAGCGGGCCCTTGGTCTATGTAGGTTAACTAGAGGCCCTTGGACTATGTAAGTTAACTAGAGGGCACTTGGACGATCCTGGTTAACTAGCGGGCACTTGGACTATCTAGGTTAACTAGCGGGCACTTGGACTATGTAGTTTACCTAGCAGGCACTTGGACTATGTAGGTTCCCTAGCGGGCATTTGGACTATATAGGTTACCTAGCGGGCACTTGGACTATGTAGGTTATCTAGCGGGCACTTGGACTATCTAGGTTAACTAGCGGGCCCTTGGTCTATGTAGGTTAACTAGAGGCCCTTGGACTATGTAAGTTAACTAGAGGGCACTTGGACGATCCTGGTTAACTAGCGGGCACTTGGACTATCTAGGTTAACTAGCGGGCGCTTGGACTATGCAGTTTACCTAGCATGCACTTGGACTATGTAGGTTCCCTAGCGGGCATTTGGACTATATAGGTTACCTAGCGGGCACTTGGACTATGTAGGTTATCTAGCGGGCACTTTGACTATCTAGGTTAACTAGCGGGCACTTAGGCTATGTAGGTTCCCTAGCGGGAACTTGGACTATGTAGGTTCCCTAGGGTTACTTGGACTGTCTAGGTTAACTAGCGGGCAATTGGACTGTCTAGGTTACCTAGCGGTCCCTTGGACTACGTAGGTTAACTAGCGGACACTTGCACTATGTAGGTTACCTAGCGGACACTTGGAATATCTTGGTTAATGAGCGGGCCTTTGGAATATGTAGTTTAACTAGCGGATCTTGCACTATGTAGGTTACCTAGCGGGCACTTGGACTATGTAGGTTAACTAGCAGGCCCTTGGACTATGTAGGTTAACTAGAGGGCACTTGGACGATCCTGGTTAACTAGCGGGCACTTGGACTATCTAGGTTAACTAGCGGGCAATAGGACTGTCTAGTTTACCTAGTGGGCACTTGGACTATGTAGGTTCCCTAGCGGTTACATGGACTGTCTAGGTTAACTAGCGGGCAATTGGACTGTCTAGGTTACCTAGTGGGCACTTGGACTATGTAGTTTACCTAGCAGGCACTTGGACTATGTAGGTTCCCTAGCGGTCATTTGGACTATATAGGTTACCTTGTGGGCACTTGGACTATGTAGGTTATCTAGCGGGCACTTGGACTATGTAGATTAACTAACGTGCACTTGGACTATCTAGGTTAGATAACAGGAACTTGGACTATCTAGGTTACCTAGTGGGCACTTTGACTATGTAGGTTACCTAGCGATCACTTGGACTATCTAGGGTAGCTAACGGGTACTTGGGCTATCTAGGTTACCTAGCGGGCACGTGGACTATGTAGGTTAACTAGCCGGCACTTGGACTATGTAGGTCAACTAGCGGGCCATTGAACTATCTAGGTTAGCTAACGGGCACTTGGACTATCTAGGTTACCTAACGGGCACTTGGATTATGTAGGTTCCCTAGCGGGCACTTAGACTATGTAGGTTTCCTTGCGGGCATTTGGACTATGTAGGTTACCTAGCGAGCACTTGGACTATGTAGGTTCCCTAACGGGCACTTGGACTATGTAGGTTCCTTAGCGGTCACGTGGACTATGTAGGCTCCCTAGAAGGCACTTGGACTATGTAGGTTACCTATGGCGCACTTTGACTATGTTGGTTATCTAGCGGGCACTTGGACTATCCAGGTTACGAAGCGGGCACTTGGACTATGTAGGTTACCAAACGGGCACTTGGACTATCTAGGTTAACGAACGAACACTTGGACTATGTAGGTAACCTAGCGGGCAATTGGACTGTCTAGGTTACATAGCGGGCACTTGGACTATCTAGGTTAACGAACGGGCACTTGGACTATGTAGGTTACCTAACAGGCACTTGGACTACCTAGGTTACCTAGCAGGCACTTGGACGATGTAGGTTACCTAGCGGACACTTGGACGATTTAGGTTTACTAGCGGGCACTTGGATTATCTAGGTTAACTAGCGGGCCCTTGGACTATCTAGGTTTACTAGCGGGCACTTGGACTATCTAGGTTACCTAGCGGGCACTTGGACTATGTACGTTCCCTAGCGGGCAATTGGGCTATCTACGTTACCTAGCGGGCACTTGGACTATGTAGGTTAACGAACGGGCAATTGGACTATGTAGGTAACCTAGTGGTCACTTGGCCTGTCTAGGTTACCTAGTGGGCACTTGGACAATGTAGGTTAACTAGCGGGCACTTGGACTATATAGGTTAACTAGCAGGCCCTTGGACTATGTAAGTTAACTAGAGGGCACTTGGACGATCCTGGTTAACTAGCGGGCACTTGGACTATCTAGGTTTACTAGCGGGCACTTGGAATATGTAAGTTCCCTAGCGGGTACTTGGACTATGTACGTTCCCTAGCGGTTACTTGGACTGTCTAGGTTAACTAGCGGGCAATTGGACTGTGTAGGTTACCTAGTGGGCACTTGGACTATGTAGTTTACCTAGCAGGCACTTGGACTATGTAGGTTAACTAGCGGGCACTTGGACTATGTAGGTTAACTTGCAGGCCCTTGGACTATCTAGGTTACCTAGTGGTCACTTGGTCTATGTACATAACCTAGCGGGCACTTGGACTATGTATGTCCCCTAGAGGGCACTTGGACTATCTAGGTTAACTAAAGGGCTCTAGGACTATCTTGTTTAACTAGCGGGCACTAGGTCTATCTAGGTTACATAGCGGGCACTTGGACTATGTAGGTCAACTAGCGGGCCCTTGGACCATCTAGGTTAGCTAAAGGGCACTTGGATTATGTAGGTTAACTAACGGGCACTTGGACTATGTAGGTTAACTAGCGGGCACTAGGACTGTCTAGGTTACCTAGCGGGCACTTGGATGATCTAGGTTAACGAACGGGCACTTGGATTATGTAGGTTAACGAACGGGCACTTGGATTATGTAGGTTACATAGCCGCCACTTGGACTATCTAGGTTAGCTAACAGGCACTTGGACTATCTAGGTTCCTTAGCGCGCACTTGTATTATCTAGGTTACCTAGCTGGCACTTGGACTTTGTAGGTCAACTAGCGGGCCCTTGGACTATCTAGGTTAGCTAACGGGCACTTGGACTATCTAGGTTACTTAACGGGCACTTGGATTATGTAGGTTCCCTTGCGGGCACTTAGACTATGTAGGTTTCCTTGCGGGCATTTGGACTATGTAGGTTACCTAGCGAGCACTTGGACTATGTAGGTTCCCTAACGGGCACTTGGACTATGTAGGTTCCCTAGGGGTCACGTGGACTATGCACGCTCTCTAGAAGGCACTTGGACTATGTAGGTTACCTATTGGGCACTTTGACTATGTAGGTTAACTAGCGGGCACTTGGACTATCCAGGTTACGAAGCGGGCAATTGGACTATCGAGGTTAACGAATGGACACTTGGACTATGTAGGTAACCTAGCGGACACTTGGACTGTCTAGGTTACATAGCGGGCACTTGGATTATCTAGGTTAACGAACGGGCACTTGGACTATGTAGGTTAGCTAAAAGGCACTTGGACAATCTAGGTTAGGTAACGGGCACTTGGACTATCTAGGTTACCTAGTGGGAACTTGGACTATGTTGGTTACCTAGCGGCCACTTTGACTATCTTGGTTACCTAGCGGGCACTTGGACTATGTAGGTTAATTAGCGGACACTTGGACGAACTAGGTTAACGAGCGGGCCCTTGGACTTGCAGGTTACCTAGCGGACACTTGGACTATCTAGGTTAGCTAACAGGAACTTGGACTATCTAGGTTACCTAGTGGGCACTTTGACTATGTAGGTTACCTAGCGGTCACTTGGACTATCTAGGGTAGCTAACGGGTACTTGGGCTATCCAGGTTACCTGGCGGGCACTTGGACTATGTAGGTTAACTAGTGGGCACTAGGACTGTCTAGGTTACCTAGCGGGCACTTGGATTATCTAGGTTAACGAACGGGCACTTGGACTATGTAGGTTACATAGCCGCCACTTGGACTATCTAGGTTAGCTAACAGGCACTTGGACTATCTAGGTTCCCTAGCGCGCACTTGTACTATCTAGGTTACCTAGCTGGCACTTGGACTATGTAGGTCAACTAGCGGGCCCTTGGACTATCTAGGTTAGCTAACGGGCACTTGGACTATCTAGGTTACCTAACGGGCACGTGGATTATGTAGGTTCCCTTGCGGGCACTTAGACTATGTAAGTTTCCTTGCGGGCATTTGGACTATGTAGGTTACCTAGCGAGCACTTGGACTATGTAGGTTCCCTAACAGGCACTTGTACTATGTAGGTTCCCAGGGGTCACGTGGACTATGTACGCTCTCTAGAAGCACTTGGACTATGTAGGTTACCTATTGGGCACTTTGACTATGTAGGTTAACTAGCGGGCACATGGACTATCCAGGTTACGAAGCGGGCAATTGGACTATCGAGGTTAACGAACGGACACTTGGACTTTGTAGGTAACCTAGAGGGCACTTGGACTGTCTAGGTTACATAGCGGGCACTTGGATTATCTAGGTTAACCAACAGGCACTTGGACTATGTAGGTTAGCTAACAGGCACTTGGACAATCTAGGTTAGGTGACGGGCACTTGGACTATCTAGGTTACCTTGTGGGAACTTGGACTATGTTGGTTACCTAGCGGCCACTTTGACAATCTTGGTTACCTAGCGGGAACTTGGACTATTTAGGTTACCTAGCGGACACTTGGACTATCTAGGTTAGCTAACAGGAACTTGGACTATCTAGGTTACCTAGTGGGCACTTGGACAATGTAGGTTAACTAGCGGGCACATGGACTATATAGGTTAACTAGCAGGCCCTTGGACTATGTAAGTTAACTAGAGGGCACTTGGACGATCCTGGTTAACTAGCGGGCACTTGGACTATCTAGGTTTACTAGCGGGCCCTTGGAATATGTAAGTTCCCTAGCGGGAACTTGGACTATGTACGTTCCCTAGCGGTTACTTGGACTGTCTAGGTTAACTAGCAGGCAATTGGACTGTCTAGGTTACCTAGTGGGCACTTGGACTATGTAGTTTACCTAGCAGGCACTTGGACTATGTAGGTTAACTTGCAGGCTCTTGGACTATCTAGGTTACCTAGTGGTCACTTGGTCTATGTACATAACTAGCGGGCACTTGGACTATGTATGTCCCCTAGAGGGCACTTGGACTATCAAGGTTAACTAAAGGGCACTAGGACTATCTTGTTTAACTAGAGGGCACTAGGTCTATCTAGGTTACATAGCGGGCACTTGGACTATGTAGGTCAACTAGCGGGCCCTTGGACCATCTAGGTTAGCTAAAGGGCACTTGGATTATGTAGGTTAACTAACGGGCACTTGGACTATGTAAGTTAACTAGCGGGCACTAAGACTGTCTAGGTTACCTAGCGGGCACTTGGATTATCTAGGTTAACGAACGGGCACTTGGATTATGTAGGTTACATAGCCGCCACTTGGACTATCTAGGTTAGCTAACAGGCACTTGGACTATCTAGGTTCCCTAGCGCGCACTTGTACTATCTAGGTTACCTTGCTGGCACTTGGACTTTGTAGGTCAACTAGCGGGCCCTTGGACTATCTAGGTTAGCTAACGGGCACTTGGACTATCTAGGTTACTTAACGGGCACTTGGATTATGTAGGTTCCCTTGCGGGCACTTAGACTATGTAGGTTTCCTTGCGGGTATTTGGACTATGTAGGTTACCTAGCGAGCACATGGACTATGTAGGTTCCCTAACGGGCACTTGGACTATGTAGGTTCCCTAGGGGTCACGTGGACTATGCACGCTCTCTAGAAGGCACTTGGACTATGTAGGTTACCTATTGGGCACTTTGACTATGTAGGTTAACTAGCGGGCACTTGGACTATCCAGGTTACGAAGCGGGCAATTGGACTATCGAGGTTAACGAACGGACACTTGGACTATGTAGGTAACCTAGCGGACACTTGGACTGTCTAGGTTACATAGCAGGCACTTGGATTATCTAGGTTAACGAACGGGCACTTGGACTATGTAGGTTAGCTAAAAGGCACTTGGACAATCTAGGTTAGGTAACGGGCACTTGGACTATCTAGGTTACCTAGTGGGAACTTGGACTATGTTGGTTACCTAGCGGCCACTTTGACTATCTTGGTTACCTAGCGGGCCCTTGGACTTGCAGGTTACCTAGCGGACACTTGGACTATCTAGGTTAGCTAACAGGAACTTGGACTATCTAGGTTACCTAGTGGGCACTTTGACTATGTAGGTTACCTAGCGGTCACTTGGACTATCTAGGGTAGCTAACGGGTACTTGGGCTATCCAGGTTACCTGGCGGGCACTTGGACTATGTAGGTTAACTAGTGGGCACTAGGACTGTCTAGGTTACCTAGCGGGCACTTGGATTATCTAGGTTAACGAACGGGCACTTGGACTATGTAGGTTACATAGCCGCCACTTGGACTATCTAGGTTAGCTAACAGGCACTTGGACTATCTAGGTTCCCTAGCGCGCACTTGTACTATCTAGGTTACCTAGCTGGCACTTGGACTATGTAGGTCAACTAGCGGGCCCTTGGACTATCTAGGTTAGCTAACGGGCACTTGGACTATCTAGGTTACCTAACGGGCACGTGGATTATGTAGGTTCCCTTGCGGGCACTTAGACTATGTAAGTTTCCTTGCGGGCATTTGGACTATGTAGGTTACCTAGCGAGCACTTGGACTATGTAGGTTCCCTAACAGGCACTTGTACTATGTAGGTTCCCAGGGGTCACGTGGACTATGTACGCTCTCTAGAAGCACTTGGACTATGTAGGTTACCTATTGGGCACTTTGACTATGTAGGTTAACTAGCGGGCACATGGACTATCCAGGTTACGAAGCGGGCAATTGGACTATCGAGGTTAACGAACGGACACTTGGACTTTGTAGGTAACCTAGAGGGCACTTGGACTGTCTAGGTTACATAGCGGGCACTTGGATTATCTAGGTTAACCAACAGGAACTTGGACTATGTAGGTTAGCTAACAGGCACTTGGACAATCTAGGTTAGGTGACGGGCACTTGGACTATCTAGGTTACCTTGTGGGAACTTGGACTATGTTGGTTACCTAGCGGCCACTTTGACAATCTTGGTTACCTAGCGGGAACTTGGACTATTTAGGTTACCTAGCGGACACTTGGACTATCTAGGTTAGCTAACAGGAACTTGGACTATCTAGGTTACCTAGTGGGCACTTTGACTATGTAGGTTACCTAGCGGTCACTTGGACTATGTAGGGTAGCTAACGGGTACTTGGGCTATGTAGGTCAACTAGCAGGCCATTGGACTATCTAGGTTAGCTAACGGGCACTTGGACTATCTAGGTTAACTAGCGGGCCCTTGGTCTATGTAGGTTAACTAGAGGCCCTTGGACTATGTAAGTTAACTAGAGGGCACTTGGACTATCCTGCTTAACTAGCGGGCACTTGGACTATCTAGGTTAACTAGCGGGCACTTGGACTATGTAGTTTACCTAGCAGGCACTTGGACTATGTAGGTTCCCTAGCGGGCATTTGGACTATATAGGTTACCTAGCGGGCACTTGGACTATGTAGGTTATCTAGCGGGCACTTGGACTATCTAGGTTAACTAGCGGGCCCTTGGTCTATGTAGGTTAACTAGAGGCCCTTGGACTATGTAAGTTAACTAGAGGGCACTTGGACGATCCTGGTTAACTAGCGGGCACTTGGACTATCTAGGTTAACTAGAGGGCGCTTGGACTATGTAGTTTACCTAGCAGGCACTTGGACTATGTAGGTTCCCTAGCGGGCATTTGGACTATATAGGTTACCTAGCGGGCACTTGGACTATGTAGGTTATCTAGCGGGCACTTTGACTATCTAGGTTAACTAGCGGGCACTTAGGCTATGTAGGTTCCCTAGCGGGAACTTGGACTATGTAGGTTCCCTAGGGTTACTTGGACTGTCTAGGTTAACTAGCGGGCAATTGGACTGTCTAGGTTACCTAGCGGTCCCTTGGACTACGGAGGTTAACTAGCGGACACTTGCACTATGTAGGTTACCTAGCGGACACTTGGAATATCTTGGTTAATGAGCGGGCCTTTGGAATATGTAGTTTAACTAGCGGACACTTGCACTATGTAGGTTACCTAGCGGGCACTTGGACTATGTAGGTTAACTAGCAGGCCCTTGGACTATGTAGGTTAACTAGAGGGCACTTGGACGATCCTGGTTAACTAGCGGGCACTTGGACTATCTAGGTTAACTAGCGGGCAATTGGACTGTCTAGTTTACCTAGTGGGCACTTGGACTATGTAGGTTCCCTAGCGGTTACATGGACTGTCTAGGTTAACTATCGGGCAATTGGACTGTCTAGGTTACCAAGTGGGCACTTGGACTATGTAGTTTACCTAGCAGGCACTTGGACTATTTAGGTTCCCTAGCGGTCATTTGGACTATATAGGTTACCTTGTGGGCACTTGGACTATGTAGGTTATCTAGCGGGCACTTGGACTATGTAGATTAACTAACGTGCACTTGGACTATCTAGGTTAGATAACAGGAACTTGGACTATCTAGGTTACCTAGTGGGCACTTTGACTATGTAGGTTACCTAGCGATCACTTGGACTATCTAGGGTAGCTAACGGGTACTTGGGCTATCTAGGTTACCTAGCGGGCACGTGGACTATGTAGGTTAACTAGCGGGCACTTGGACTATGTAGGTTAACTAGCCGGCACTTGGACTATGTAGGTCAACTAGCGGGCCATTGAACTATCTAGGTTAGCTAACGGGCACTTGGACTATCTAGGTTACCTAACGGGCACTTGGATTATGTAGGTTCCCTAGCGGGCACTTAGACTATGTAGGTTTCCTTGCGGGCATTTGGACTATGTAGGTTACCTAGCGAGCACTTGGACTATGTAGGTTCCCTAACGGGCACTTGGACTATGTAGGTTCCTTAGCGGTCACGTGGACTATGTAGGCTCCCTAGAAGGCACTTGGACTATGTAGGTTACCTATGGCGCACTTTGACTATGTTGGTTATCTAGCGGGCACTTGGACTATCCAGGTTACGAAGCGGGCACTTGGACTATGTAGGTTACCTAACAGGCACTTGGACTACCTAGGTTACCTAGCAGGCACTTGGACGATGTAGGTTACCTAGCGGACACTTGGACGATTTAGGTTTACTAGCGGGCACTTGGACTATCTAGGTTAACTAGCGGGCCCTTGGACTATCTAGGTTTACTAGCGGGCACTTGGACTATCTAGGTTACCTAGCGGGCACTTGGACTATGTACGTTCCCTAGCGGGCAATTGGGCTATCTACGTTACCTAGCGTGCACTTGGACTATGTAGGTTAACGAACGGGCAATTGGACTATGTAGGTAACCTAGTGGTCACTTGGCCTGTCTAGGTTACCTAGTGGGCACTTGGACAATGTAGGTTAACTAGCGGGCACTTGGACTATATAGGTTAACTAGCAGGCCCTTGGACTATGTAAGTTAACTAGAGGGCACTTGGACGATCCTGGTTAACTAGCGGGCACTTGGACTATCTAGGTTTACTAGCGGGCACTTGGAATATGTAAGTTCCCTAGCGGGAACTTGGACTATGTACGTTCCCTAGCGGTTACTTGGACTGTCTAGGTTAACTAGCGGGCAATTGGACTGTGTAGGTTACCTAGTGGGCACTTGGACTATGTAGTTTACCTAGCAGGCACTTGGACTATGTAGGTTAACAGCGGGCACTTGGACTATGTAGGTTAACTTGCAGGCCCTTGGACTATCTAGGTTACCTAGTGGTCACTTGGTCTATGTACATAACCTAGCGGGCACTTGGACTATGTATGTCCCCTAGAGGGCACTTGGACTATCTAGGTTAACTAAAGGGCACTAGGACTATCTTGTTTAACTAGCGGGCACTAGGTCTATCTAGGTTACATAGCGGGCACTTGGACTATGTAGGTCAACTAGCGGGCCCTTGGACCATCTAGGTTAGCTAAAGGGCACTTGGATTATGTAGGTTAACTAACGGGCACTTGGACTATGTAGGTTAACTAGCGGGCACTAGGACTGTCTAGGTTACCTAGCGGGCACTTGGATTATCTAGGTTAACGAACGGGCACTTGGATTATGTAGGTTACATAGCCGCCACTTGGACTATCTAGGTTAGCTAACAGGCACTTGGACTATCTAGGTTCCCTAGCGCGCACTTGTATTATCTAGGTTACCTAGCTGGCACTTGGACTTTGTAGGTCAACTAGCGGGCCCTTGGACTATCTAGGTTAGCTAACGGGCACTTGGACTATCTAGGTTACTTAACGGGCACTTGGATTATGTAGGTTCCCTTGCGGGCACTTAGACTATGTAGGTTTCCTTGCGGGCATTTGGACTATGTAGGTTACCTAGCGAGCACTTGGACTATGTAGGTTCCCTAACGGGCACTTGGACTATGTAGGTTCCCTAGGGGTCACGTGGACTATGCATGCTCTCTAGAAGGCACTTGGACTATGTAGGTTACCTATTGGGCACTTTGACTATGTAGGTTACCTAGCGGGCACTTGGACTATCCAGGTTACGAAGCGGGCAATTGGACTATCGAGGTTAACGAACGGACACTTGGACTATGTAGGTAACCTAGCGGACACTTGGACTGTCTAGGTTACATAGCGGGCACTTGGATTATCTAGGTTAACGAACGGGCACTTGGACTATGTAGGTTAGCTAAAAGGCACTTGGACAATCTAGGTTAGGTAACGGGCACTTGGACTATCTAGGTTACCTAGTGGGAACTTGGACTATGTTGGTTACCTAGCGGCCACTTTGACTATCTTGGTTACCTAGCGGGCACTTGGACTATGTAGGTTAATTAGCGGACACTTGGACGAACTAGGTTAACGAGCGGGCCCTTAGACTTGCAGGTTACCTAGCGGACACTTGGACTATCTAGGTTAGCTAACAGGAACTTGTACTATCTAGGTTACCTAGTGGGCACTTTGACTATGTAGGTTACCTAGCGGTCACTTGGACTATCTAGGGTAGCTAACGGGTACTTGGGCTATCCAGGTTACCTGGCGGGCACTTGGACTATGTAGGTTAACTAGTGGGCACTAGGACTGTCTAGGTTACCTAGCGGGCACTTGGATTATCTAGGTTAACGAACGGGCACTTGGACTATGTAGGTTACATAGCAGCCACTTGGACTATCTAGGTTAGCTAACAGGCACTTGGACTATCTAGGTTCCCTAGCGCGCACTTGTACTATCTAGGTTACCTAGCTGGCACTTGGAATATGTAGGTCAACTAGCGGGCCCTTGGACTATCTAGGTTAGCTAACGGGCACTTGGACTATCTAGGTTACCTAACGGGCACGTGGATTATGTAGGTTCCCTTGCGGGCACTTAGACTATGTAAGTTTCCTTGCGGGCATTTGGACTATGTAGGTTACCTAGCGAGAACTTGGACTATGTAGGTTCCCTAACAGGCACTTGTACTATGTAGGTTCCCAGGGGTCACGTGGACTATGTACGCTCTCTAGAAGCACTTGGACTATGTAGGTTACCTATTGGGCACTTTGACTATGTAGGTTAACTAGCGGGCACATGGACTATCCAGGTTACGAAGCGGGCAATTGGACTATCGAGGTTAACGAACGGACACTTGGACTTTGTAGGTAACCTAGAGGGCACTTGGACTGTCTAGGTTACATAGCGGGCACTTGGATTATCTAGGTTAACCAACAGGCACTTGGACTATGTAGGTTAGCTAACAGGCACTTGGACAATCTAGGTTAGGTGACGGGCACTTGGACTATCTAGGTTACCTTGTGGGAACTTGGACTATGTTGGTTACCTAGCGGCCACATTGACAATCTTGGTTACCTAGCGGGAACTTGGATTATTTAGGTTACCTAGCGGACACTTGGACTATCTAGGTTAGCTAACAGGAACTTGGACTATCTAGGTTACCTAGTGGGCACTTTGACTATGTAGGTTACCTAGCGGTCACTTGGACTATGTAGGGTAGCTAACGGGTACTTGGGCTATGTAGGTCAACTAGCAGGCCATTGGACTATCTAGGTTAGCTAACGGGCACTTGGACTATCTAGGTTACCTAACGGGCACTTGGATTATGTAGGTTCCCTAGCGGGCACTTAGACTATGTAGGTTTCCTTGCGGGCATTTGGACTATGTAGGTTACCTAGCGAGCACTTGGACTATGTAGGTTCCCTAACGGGCACTTGGACTATGTAGGTTCCTTAGCGGTCACGTGGACTATGTAGGCTCCCTAGAAGGCACTTGGACTATGTAGGTTACCTATGGCGCACTTTGACTATGTTGGTTATCTAGCGGGCACTTGGACTATCCAGGTTACGAAGCGGGCACTTGGACTATGTAGGTTACCAAACGGGCACTTGGACTATCTAGGTTAACGAATGAACACTTGGACTATGTAGGTAACCTAGCGGGCACTTGGACTGTCTAGGTTACATAGCGGGCATTTGGACTATCTAGGTTAACGAACGGGCACTTGGACTATGTAGGTTACCTAACAGGCACTTGGACTACCTAGGTTACCTAGCAGGTACTTGGACGATGTAGGTTACCTAGCGGACACTTGGACGATTTAGGTTTACTAGCGGGCACTTGGACTATCTAGGTTAACTAGCGGGCCCTTGGACTATCTAGGTTTACTAGCGGGCACTTGGACTATCTAGGTTAGCTACCGGACAATTGGACTATCAAGGTTACCTAACGGGCACTTGGACTATATAGGTTACCTTGCGGGCACTTGGACTATCTAGGTTACCTAGCAGGCACTTTGACTATCTAGGTTAACTAACGGGCACGTGGACTATGTAGGTTGCCTAGCAAGCACTTGGACTATATAGGTTCCCTAACGGGCACTTGGACTATGTAAGTTCCCTAGCGGTTACTTGGACTATCTAGGTTAACTAGTGGGCAATTGGACTGTCTAGCTTACCTAGTGGGCACTTGGACTATGTAGTTTACCTATCAGGCATTTGGACTATGTAGGTTAACTAGCGGGCATTTGGACTATCTAGGTTACCTAGCGGGCACTTGGACTATGTATGTTCCCTAGCGGGCAATTGGCCTATCTACGTTAACTATCGGGCACTTGGACTATGTAGGTTAACGAACAGGCACTTGGACTATGTAGGTAACCTAGTGGTCACTTGGCCTGTCTCGGTTACCTAGCAGGCACTTGGACTATGTAGGTTAACTAGCGGGCACTTGGACTATCTAGGTTAACTAGCGGGCCCTTGGTCTATGTAGGTTAGCTAACAGGAACTTGGAGTATCTAGGTTACCTAGTGGGCACTTTGACTATGTAGATTACCTAGCGGTCACTTGGACTATCTAGGGTAGCTAACGGGTACTTGGGCTATCTAGGTTACCTTGCGGGCACTTGGACTATGTAGGTTAACTAGCGGGCACTTGGACTATGTAGGTCAACTAGCGGGCCATTGGACTATCTAGGTTAGCTAACGGGCACTTGGACTATCTAGGTTACTTAACGGGCACTTGGATTATGTAGGTTCCCTAGCGGGCACTTAAACTATGTAGTTTTCCTTGCGGGCATTTGGACTATGTAGGTTACCTAGCGAGCACTTGGACTATGTAGGTTCCCTAACGGGCACTTGGACTATGTAGGTTCCTTAGCGGTCACGTGGACTATGTAGGCTCCCTAGAAGGCACTTGAACTATGTAGGTTACCTATCGCGCACTTTGACTATGTTGGTTATCTAGCAGGCACTTGGACTATCCAGGTTACGAAGCGGGCACTTGGACTATGTAGGTTACCAAACGGGCACTTGGACTATCAAGGTTAACGAACGGACACATGGACTATGTATGTAACCTAGCGGGCACTTGGACTGTCTAGGTTACATAGCGGGCACTTGGACTATCTAGGTTATCTAGCGGGCCCTTGGACTATCTAGGTTTACTAGCGGGCACTTGGACTATCTAGGTTAACTATCGGGCACTTGGACTATGTAGGTTACCTAGCGGTCACATTGACTATGTAGGTTACCTAGCGGACACTTGGACTATCTAGGTTAGCTAACGGGTAATTGGACTATCAAGGTTACCTAACGGGCACTTGGACTATGTAGGTTACCTAGCGGGCACTTGGACTATCTACGTTACCTAGCAGTCACTTTGACTATCTAGGTTAACTAACGAGCACTTGGACTATGTAGGTTGCCTAGCGAGCACTTGGACTATGTAGGTTCCCTAGCGGTTACTTGGATTGTCTAGGTTAACTAGTGGGCAATTGGACTGTCTAGGTTACCTAGTGGGCACTTGGACTATTTAGTTTACCTATCAGGCACTTGGACTATGTAGGTTAACTAGCGGGCACTTGGACTATCTAGGTTACCTAGTGGGCACTTGGACTATGTACGTTCCCTAGCGGGCAATTGGGCTATCTACGTTAACTAGCGGGCACTTGGACTATGTAGGTTAACGAATGGGCACTTGGACTATGTAGGTAACCTAGTGGTCACTTGGCCTGTCTAGGTTACCTAGCGGGCACTTGGACTATGTAGGTTACCTAGCGGGCACTTGGACTATCTAGGTTAACTAGCGGGCCCTTGGTCTATGTAGGTTAATTAGCAGGCCCTTGGACTATGTAAGTTAACTAGAGGGCACTTTGACACTCCTGGTTAACTAGCGGGCACTTGGACTATCTAGGTTAACTAGCAGGCACTTGGAATATGTAAGTTCCCTAGCGGGAACTTGGACTATGTAGGTTCCCTAGCGGTTACTTGGACTGTCTAGGTTAACTAGCGGGCAATTGGACTGTCTAGGTTACCTAGTGGGCACTTGGAATATGTAGTTTACCTAGCAGGCACTTGGACTATGTAGGTTCCCTAGCGGGCATTTGGACAATATAGGTTACCTAGCGGGCACTTGGACTATGTAGGTTATCTAGCGGGCACTTGGACTATGTAGGTTAACTAGCGGGCACTAGGACTATGTAGTTCAACTAGCGCGCCATTGGACTATCTAGGCTAGCTAACGGGCACTTGGACTATCTAGGATACCTAATGGGCACTTGGATTATGTAGGTTCCCTAGCGGTCACTTAGACTATGTAGTTTTCCTTGCGGGCATTTGGACTATGTAGGTTACCTAGCGAGCACTTGGACTATGTAGGTTCCCTAACGGGCACTTGGACTATGTAGGTTCCTTAGCGGGCACGTGGACTATGTAGGCTCCCTAGAAGGCACTTGGACTATGTAGGTTACCTAGCGGGCACTTGGACTATCTAGGTTACCTAGCATGCATTTTGACTATCTAGGTTAACTAACGGGCACTTGGACTATGTAGGTTGCCTAGTGAGCACTTGGACTATGTAGGTTCCCGAGCGGTTACTTGGACTGTCTAGGTTAACTAGTGGGCAATTAGACTGTCTAGGTTACCTAGTGTGCACTTGGACTATGTAGTTTACCTATCAGGCACTTGGACTATGTAGGTTAACTAGCGGGCATTTGGACTATCTAGGTTACCTAGCGGGCACTTGGACTATGTACGTTCCCTAGCGGGCAATTGGCCTATCTACGTTAACTAGCGGGCACTTGGACTATGTAGGTTAACGAACGGGCACTTGGACTATGTAGGTAACCTAGTGGTCACTTGGCCTGTCTCGGTTACCTACCGGGAACTTGGACTATATAGGTTAACTAGCGGGCGCTTGGATTATGTAAGTTAACTAGAGGGCAGTTGGACGATCCTGGTTAACTAGCGGGCACTTGGACTATCTAGGTTAACTAGCGGGCACTTGGAATATGTAAGTTCCCTAGCGGGAACTTGGACTATGTAGGTTCCCTAGCGGTTACTTGGACTGTCTAGGTTAACTAGCGGGCAATTGGACTGTCTAGGTTACCTAGTGGGCACTTGGACTATGTAGTTTACCTAGCAGGCACTAAGACTATGTAGGTTCCCTAGCGGGCATTTGGACTATATAGGTTACCTAGCGGGCACTTGGACTATGTAGGTTATCTAGCGGGCACTTGAACTATGTAGGTTAACTAACGGGCACTTGGACTATCTAGGGTAGCTAACGGGTACTTGGGCTATCTAGGTTACCTAGCGGGCACTTGGACTATGTAGGTCAACTAGCGGGCCATTGGACTATCTAGGTTAGCTAACGGGCACTTGGACTATCTAGGTTACCTAACAGGCACTTGGATTATGTAGGTTCTCTAGCGGGCACTTAGACTATGTAGGTTTCCTTGCGGGCATTTGGACTATGTAGGTTACCTAGCGAGCACTTGGACTATGTAGGTTCCCTAACGGGCACTTGGACTATGTAGGTTCCTTAGCGGTCACGTGGACTATATTTGCTCCCTAGAAGGCACTTGAACTATTTGGTTACCTATCGCGCACTTTGACTATGTTGGTTATCTAGCGGGCACTTAGACTATCCAGGTTACGAAGCGGGCACTTTGACTATGTAGGTTACCAAACGGGCACTTGGACTATCTAGGTTAACGAACGGACACTTGGACTATGTATGTAACCTAGCGGGCACTTGGACTGTCTAGGTTACATAGCAGGCACTTGGACTATCTAGGTTAACGAACGGGCACTTGGACTATGTAGGTTAGCTAACAGGCACTTGGACTACCTAGGTTACCTAGCTGGCACTTGGACGTTGTAGGTTAACTAGCGGACACTTGGACTATCTAGGTTAACTAGCGGGCCTTTGGACTATCTAGGTTTACTAGCGGGCACTTGTACTATCTAGGTTAACTATCGGGCACTTGGACTATGTAGGTTACCTAGCGCACACTTGGACTATCTAGGTTAGCTAACGGGTAATTGGACTATCAAGGTTACCTAACGGGCACTTGGACTATGTAGGTTGCCTAGCGAGCACTTGGACTATGTAGGTTCCCTAGCGGTTACTTGGACTGTCTAGGTTACCTAGTGGGCAATTGGACTGTCTAGGTTACCTAGTGGGCACTTGGACTATGTAGTTTACCTAGCAGGCACTTGGACTATGTAGGTTCCCTAGCGGGCATTTGGACTATATAGATTACCTAGCGGGCACTTGGACTATGTAGGTTACCTAGGGGGCACTTGGACTATCTAGGTTACCTAGCAGGCATTTTGACTATCTAGGTTAACTAGCGGGCACTTGGACTATCTAGGTTAACAAGCGGGCCCTTGGACTATCTAGGTTTACTAGCGGGCACTTGGACTATCTAGGTTAACTAGCGGGCACTTGGACTATCTAGGTTAGCTAACGGGTAATTGGACTATCAAGGTTACCTAAAGGGCACTTGGACTATGTAGGTTGCCTAGCGAGCACTTGGACTATGTAGGTTCCCTAGTGGTTACTTGGACTGTCTAGGTTAACTAGTGGGCAATTGGACTGTCTAGGTTACCTAGTGGGCACTTGGACTATGTAGTTTACCTATCAGGCACTTGGACTATGTAGGTTAACTAGCGGGCACTTGGACTATCTAGGTTACCTAGCGGGCACTTGGACTATGTACGTTCCCTAGCGGGCAATTGGGCTATCTACGTTAACTAGCGGGCACTTGGACTATGTAGGTTAACGAACGGGCACTTGGACTATGTAGGTAACCTAGTGGTCACTTGGCCTGTCTAGGTTACCTAGCGGGCCCTTGGTCTATGTAGGTTAACTAGCAGGCCCTTGGACTATGTAAGTTAACTAGAGGGCACTTGGACAATCCTGGTTAACTAGCGGGCACTTGGACTATCTAGGTTAACTAGCGGGCACTTGGAATATGTAAGTTCCCTAGCGGGAACTTGGAATATGTAGGTTCCCTAGCGGTTACTTGGACTGTCTAGGTTAACTAGCGGGCAATTGGACTGTCTAGGTTACCTAGTGGGCACTTGGACTATGTAGTTTACCAAGCAGGCACTTGAACTATGTAGGTTCCCTAGCGGGCATTTGGACTATATAGGTTACCTAGCGGGCACTTGGAATATGTAGGTTATCTAGCAGGCACTTGGACTATGTAGGTTAACTAACGGGCACTTGGACTCTCTAGGTTAGCTAACTGGAACTTGGACTATCTAGGTTACCTAGTGGGCACTTTGACTATGTAGATTACCTAGCGGTCACTTGGACTATCTAGGGTAGCTAACGGGTACTTGGGCTATCTAGGTTACCTAGCGGGCACTTGGACTACGTAGGTTAACTTGCGGGCACTTGGACTATGGAGGTAACCTAGTGGTCACTTGGCCTGTCTCGGTTACCTAGCGCGCACTTGCACTATGTAGGTTAACTAGCGGGCACTTGGACTATCTAGGTTAACTAGCGGGCCCTTGGTCTATGTAGGTTAACTAGCAGGCCCTTGGACTATGTAAGTTAACTAGAGGGCACTTGGACGATCCTGGTTAACTAGCGGGCACTTGGACTATCTAGGTTAACTAGCGGGCACTTGGAATATGTAAGTTCCCTAGCGGGAACTTGGACTATGTAGGTTACCTAGCGGTTACTTGGACTGTCTAGGTTAACTAGCGGGCAATTGGACTGTCTAGGTTACCTAGTGGGCACTTGGACTATGTAGTTTACCTAGGTGCACTAGGACTATGTAGGTTCCCTAGCGGGCATTTGGACGATAGGTTACCTAGCGGGCACTTGGACTATGTAGGTTAACTAACCGGCACTTGGACTATCTAGGTTAGCTAACAGGAAATTGGACTATCTAGGTTACCTAGTGGGCACTTTGACTATGTAGGTTACCTAGCGGTCACTTGGATTATCTAGGGTAGCTAACGGGTACTTGGGCTATCTAGGTTACCTAGCGGGCACTTGGACTATGTAGGTTAACTAGCGGGCACTTGGACTATGGAGGTCAACTAGCGGGCCATTGGACTATCTAGGTTAGCTAACGGGCACTTGGACTATCTAGGATACCTAACGGGCACTTGGATTATGTAGGTTCCCTAGCGGGCACTTAAACTATGTAGTTTTCCTTGCGGGCATTTGGACTATGTAGGTTACCTAGCGAGCACTTGGACTATGTAGGTTCCCTAACGGGCACTTGGACTTTGTAGGGTCCTTAGCGGTCACGTGGACTATGTAGGCTCCGTAGAAGGCGCTTGAACTATGTAGGTTACCTATCACGCACTTTGACTATGTTGGTTATCTAGCGGGCACTTGGACTTTCCAGGTTACGAAGCGGGCACTTGG
This sequence comes from Tenrec ecaudatus, assembly GCF_050624435.1. Taxonomy (NCBI): domain Eukaryota; kingdom Metazoa; phylum Chordata; class Mammalia; order Afrosoricida; family Tenrecidae; genus Tenrec; species Tenrec ecaudatus. Next base: position 656,752 of record NW_027457943.1, read on the forward strand.
ACTATGTAGGTTACCAAACGGGCACTTGGACTATCTAGGTTAACGAACGGACACTTGGACTATGTATGTAACCTAGTGGGCACTTGGACTGTCTAGGTTACATAGCGGGCACTTGGATTATCTAGGTTAACGAACGGGCACTTGGACTATGTAGGTTAGTTAACAGGCACTTGGACTACTTAGGTTACCTAGCAGGCACTTGGACGTTGTAGGTTAACTAGCGGGCACTTGGACTATCTAGGTTAGCTAACGGGTAATTGGACTATCAAGGTTACCTAACGGGCACTTGGACTATGTAGGTTACCTAGCGGGCACTTGGACTATCCAGGTTACCTAGCAGGCACTTTGATTATCTAGGTTAACTAACGGGCACTTGGACTATGTAGGTTGCCTAGCGAGCACTTGGACTATGGAGGTTCCCTAGCGGTTACTTGGACTGTCTAGGTTAACTAGTGGGCAATTGGACTGTCTAGGTTACCTAGTGGGCACTTGGACTATGTAGTTTACCTAGCAGGCACTTGGACTATGTAGGTTCCCTAGCGGGCATTTGGACTATATAGGTTATCTAGCGGGCACTTGGACTATGTAGGTTATCTAGCGGGCACTTGGACTATGTAGGTTAACTAACGGGCACTTGGACTCTCTAGGTTAGCTAACAGGAACTTGGAGTATCTAGGTTACCTAGTGGGCACTTTGACTATGTAGATTACCTAGCGGTCACTTGGACTATCTAGGGTAGCTAACGGGTACTTGGGCTATCTATGTTACCTAGCGGGCACTTGGACTATGTAGGTTAACTAGCGGGCACTTGGACTATGTAGGTCAACTAGCGGCCCATTGGACTATCTAGGCTAGCTAACGGGCACTTGGACTGTCTAGGATACCTAACGGGCACTTGGATTATGTAGGTTCCCTAGGGGGCACCTAGACTATGTAGTTTTCCTTGCGGGCATTTGGACTATGTAGGTTACCTAGCGGGCACTTGGACTATGTAGGTTCCCTAACGGGCACTTGGACTATGTAGGTTCCTTAGCGGTCACGTGGACTATGTAGGCTCCCTAGAAGGCACTTGGACTATGTAGGTTACCTAGCGGGCACTTGGACTATCTAGGTTACCTAGCAGGCATTTTGACTATCTAGGTTAACTAACGGGCACTTGGACTATGTAGGTTGCCTAGCGAGCACTTGGACTATGTAGGTTCCCTAGAGGTTACTTGGACTGTCTAGGTTAACTAGTGGGCAATTAGACTCTCTTGGTTACCTAGTGGGCACTTGGACTATGTAGATTACCTATCAGGCACTTGGACTATGTAGGTTAACTAGCGGGCATTTGGACTATCTAGGTTACCTAGCGGGCACTTGGACGATGTACGTTCCCTAGCGGGCAATTGGCCTATCTACGTTACCTAGCGGGCACTTGGACTATATAGGTTAACGAACGGGCACTTGGACTATGTAGGTAACCTAGTGGTCACTTGGCCTGTCTCGGTTACCTAGCGGGCACTTGGACTATGTAGGTTAACTAGCGGGCACTTGGACTATCTAGGTTAACTAGCGGGCCCTTGGTCTATGTAGTTTAACTAGCAGGCCCTTGGACTATGTAAGTTAACTAGAGGGCACTTGGACGATCCTGGTTAACTAGCGGGCACTTGGACTATCTAGGTTAACTAGCGGGCACTTGGAATATGTAAGTTCCCTAGCGGGAACTTGGACTATGTAGGTTCCCTAGCGGTTACTTGGACTGTCTAGGTTAACTAGCGGGCAATTGGACTGAATAGGTTACCTAGTGGGCACTTGGACTATGTAGTTTACCTAGCAGGCACTAGGACTATGTAGGTTCCCTAGCGGGCATTTGGACTATATAGGTTACCTAGCGGGCACTTGGACTATGTAGGTTATCTAGCGGGCACTTGGACTATGTAGGTTAACTAACCGGCACTTGGACTATCTAGGTTGGCTAACAGGAACTTGGACTATCTAGGTTACCTAGTGGGCACTTTGACTATGTAGGTTACCTAGCGGTCACTTGGACTATCTAGAGTAGCTAACGGGTACTTGGGCTATCTAGGTGACCTAGCGGGCACATGGACTATGTAGGTTAACTAGCGGGCACTTGGATTATGGAGGTCAACTAGGGGGCCATTGGACTATCTAGGTTAGCTAACGGGCACTTGGACTATCTAGGATACCTAACGGGCACTTGGATTATGTAGGTTCCCTAGCGGGCACTTAAACTATGTAGTTTTCCTTGCGGGCATTTGGACTATGTAGGTTACCTAGCGAGCACTTGGACTATGTAGGTTCCCTAACGGGCACTTGGACTATGTAGGTTCCTTAGCGGTCACGTGGGCTATGTAGGCTCCCTAGAAGGCACTTGAACTATGTAGGTTACTTATCGCGCACTTTGACTATGTTGGTTATCTAGCGGGCACTTGGACTATCCAGGTTACGAAGCGGGCACTTGGACTATGTAGGTTACCAAACGGGCACTTGGACTATCAAGGTTAACGAACGGCCACTTGGACTATGTATGTAACCTAGCGGGCACTTGGACAGTCTAGGTTACATAGCGGGCACTTGGACTATCTAGGTTAACGAACGGGCACTTGGACTATGTAGGTTAGCTAACAGGCACTTGGACTACCTAGGTTACCTAGCAGGCACTTGGACGTTGTAGGTTAACTAGCGGGCACTTGGACTATCTAGGTTTACTAGCGGGCACTTGGACTATCTAGGTTAACTAGCGGGCACTTGGACTATCTAGGTTAGCTAACGGGTAATTGGACTATCAAGGATACCTAACGGGCAATTGGACTATGTAGGTTACCTAGCGGGCACTTGGACTATCTAGGTTACCTAGCAGGCACTTTGACTATCTAGGTTAACTAACGGGCACTTGGACTATGTAGGTTGCCTAGCGAGCACTTGGACTATGTAGGTTCCCTAGCGGTTACTTGGACTGTCTAGGTTAACTAGTGGGCAATTGGACTGTCTAGGTTACCTAGTGGGCACTTGGACTATGTAGTTTACCTATCAGGCACTTGGACTATGTAGGTTAACTAGCGGGCACTTGGACTATCTAGGTTACCTAGCGGGCACTTGGACTATGTACGTTCCCTAGCGGGCAATTGGGCTATCTACGTTAACTAGCGGGCACTTGGACTATATAGGTTAATGAACGGGCACTTGGACTATGTAGGTAACCTAGTGGTCACTTGGCCTGTCTAGGTTACCTATCGCGCACTTTGACTATGTTGGTTATCTAGCGGGCACTTGGACTATCCAGGTTACGAATGGGCACTTGGACTATGTAGGTTACCAACGGGCACTTGGACTATCTAGGTTAACGAACGGACACTTGGACTATGTAGGTAACCTAGCGGGCACTTGGACTGTCTAGGTTACATAGCGGGCACTTGGACTATCTAGATTAACGAACGGGCACTTGGACTATGTAGGTTAGCTAATAGGCACGTGGACTACCTAGGTTAGCTAGCAGGCACTTGGACGATGTAGGTTACCTAGCGGACACTTGGACGATTTAGGTTAACTAGCTGGCACTTGGACAGTCTAGGTTAACTAGCGGGCCCTTGGACTATGTAGGTTTACTAGCGGGCACTTGGACTATCTAGGTTAACTATCGGACACTTGGACTATGTAGGTTACCTAGCGGTCACATGGACTATGTAGGTTACCTAGCGGACACTTCGACTATCTAGGTTAGCTAACGGGCAATTGGACTATCGAGGTAACGTAACGGGCACTTGGACTGTATAGGTTACCTAGCAGGCACTTTGATTCTAGGTTAACTAATGGGCACTTGGACTATGTAGGTTGCCTAGCGAGCACTTGGACTATGTAGGTTCTCTAGCGGGCACTTGGACTGTCTAGGTTAACTAGTGGGCAATTAGACTGTCTAGGTTACCTAGTGGGCACTTGGACTATGTAGTTTACCTATCAGGCACTTGGACTATGTAGGTTAACTAGCGGGCATTTGGACTATTTAGGTTACCTAACGGGCACTTGGACTATGTACGTTCCCTAGCGGGCAATTGGCCTATCTACGTTACCTAATGGGCACTTGGACTATGTAGGTTAACGAACGGGCACTTGGACTATGTAGGTAACCTAGTGGTCACTTGGCCTGTCTCGGTTACCTAGCGGGCACTTGGACTATGTAGGTTAACTAGCGGGCACTTGGACTATCTATGTTAACTAGCGGGCCCTTGGTTTATGTAGGTTAACTAGCAGGCCCTTGGACTATGTAAGTTAACTAGAGGGCACTTGGACGATCCTGGTTAACTAGCGGGCACTTGGAATATCTAGGTTAACTAGCGGGCACTTGGAATATGTAAGTTCCCTCGCGGGAACTTGGACTATGTAGGTTCCCTAGCGGTTACTTGGACTGTCTAGGTTAACTACCGGGCAATTGGACTGTCTAGGTTACCTAGTGGGCACTTGGACTATGTAGTTTACCTAGCAGGCACTTGGACTATGTAGGTTCCCTAGCGGGCATTTGGACTATATAGGTTACCTAGCGGGCACTTGGACTATGTAGGTTTTCTAGCGGGCACTTGGACTATGTAGGTTAACTAAAGGGCACTTGCATTTTCTAGGTTAAGTAACAGGCACTTGGACTATGTATGTTCCAGAGCGGGCAATTGGACTATGTAGGGTCCCTAGCGTGCACTTGGACTATGTAGGTTCCATATAGGGCACTTGGACTATGTATGTTAACTAGTGGACAATTGGACGATCTAGGTTAACTAGCGGTCCCTTGGACTACGTAGGTTAACTAGCGGACACTTGCACTATGTAGGTTACCTAGCGGGCACTTGGACTATCTGGTTAACTAGCGGGCCTTTGGACTATGTAGTTTAACTAGCGGACACTTGTACTATGTAGGTTAACTAGCGGGCACTTGGACTATCTAGGTTACCTAGCAGGCACTTTGACTATCTAGGTTAACTAACGGGCACTTGGACTATGTAGGTTGCCTAGCGAGCACTTGGACTATGGAGGTTCCCTAGCGGTTACTTGGACTGTCTAGGTTAACTAGTGGGCAATTGGACTGTCTAGGTTACCTAGTGGGCACTTGGACTATGTAGCTTACCTATCAGGCACTTGGACTATGTAGGTTAACTAGCGGGCACTTGCACTATCTAGGTTTCCTAGCGGGCACTTGGACTATGTACATTCCCTAGCGGGCAATTGGGCTATCTACGTTAACTAGCGGGCACTCGGACTATGTAGGTTAACGAACGGGCACTTGGACTATGTAGGCAACCTAGTGGTCACTTGGCCTGTCTAGGTTACCTAGCGGGCACTTGGACTATGTAGGTTAACTAGCGGGCACTTGGACTATCTAGGTTAACTAGCGGGCCCTTGGTCTATGTAGGTTAACTAGCAGGCCCTTGGACTATGTAAGTTAACTAGAGGGCACTTGGACAATCCTGGTTAACTAGCGGGCACTTGGACTATCTAGGTTAACTAGCGGGCACTTGGAATATGTAAGTTCCCAAGCGGGAACTTGGACTATGTAGGTTCCCTAGCGGTTACTTGGACTGTCTAGGTTAACTAGCGGGCAATTGGACTGTCTAGGTTACCTAGTGGGCACTTGGACTATGTAGTTTACCTAGCAGGCACTTGGACTATGTAGGTTCCCTAGCGGGCATTTGGACTATATAGGTTATCTAGCGGGCACTTGGACTATGTAGGTTATCTAGCGGGCACTTGGACTATGTAGGTTAACTAACGGGCACTTGGACTTTCTAGGTTAGCTAACAGGAACTTGGACTATCTAGGTTACCTAGTGGGCACTTTGACTATGTAGATTACCTAGCGGTCACTTGGACTATCTAGGGTAGCTAACGGGTACTTGGGCTATCTAGGTTACCTAGCGGGCACTTGGACTATGTAGGTTAACTAGCGGGCACTTGGACTATGTAGGTCAACTAGCGGCCCATTGGACTATCTAGGCTAGGTAACGGGCACTTAGACTGTCTAGGATACCTAACGGGCACTTGGATTATGTAGGTTCCCTAGGGGGCACCTAGACTATGTAGTTTTCCATGCGGGCATTTGGACTATGTAGGTTACCTAGCGGGCACTTGGACTATGTAGGTTCCCTAACGGGCACTTGGACTATGTAGGTTCCTTAGCGGTCACGTGGACTATGTAGGCTCCCTAGAAGGCACTTGGACTATGTAGGTTACCTAGCGGGCACTTGGACTATCTAGGTTACCTAGCAGGCATTTTGACTATCTAGGTTAACTAACGGGCACTTGGACTATGTAGGTTGCCTAGCGAGCACTTGGACTATGTAGGTTCCCTAGAGGTTACTTGGACTGTCTAGGTTAACTAGTGGGCAATTAGACTCTCTAGGTTACCTAGTGGGCACTTGGACTATGTAGATTACCTATCAGGCACTTGGACTATGTAGGTTAACTAGCGGTCATTTGGACTATCTAGGTTACCTAGCGGGCACTTGGACTATGTACGTTCCCTAGCGGGCAATTGGCCTATCTACGTTTCCTAGCGGGCACTTGGACTATATAGGTTAATGAACGGGCACTTGGACTATGTAGGTAACCTAGTGGTCACTTGGCCTGTCTCGGTTACCTAGCGGGCACTTGGACTATCTAGGTTAACTAGCGGGCCCTTGGTCTATGTAGTTTAACTAGCAGGCCCTTGGACTATGTAAGTTAACTAGAGGGCACTTGGACGATCCTGGTTAACTAGCGGGCACTTGGACTATCTAGGTTAACTAGCGGGCACTTAGAATATGTAAGTTCCCTAGCGGGAACTTGGACTATGTAGGTTCCCTAGCGGTTACTTGGACTGTCTAGGTTAACTAGCGGGCAATTGGACTGCCTAGGTTACCTAGTGGGCACTTGGACTATGTAGTTTACCTAGCAGGCACTAGGACTATGTAGGTTCCCTAGCGGGCATTTGGACTATATAGGTTACCTAGCGGGCACTTGGACTATGTAGGTTATCTAGCGGGCACTTGGACTATGTAGGTTAACTAACCGGCACTTGGACTATCTAGGTTAGCTAACAGGAACTTGGACTATCTAGGTTACCTAGTGGGCACTTTGACTATGTAGGTTACCTAGCGGTCACTTGGACTATCTAGAGTAGCTAACGGGTACTTGGGCTATCTAGGTTACCTAGCGGGCACATGGACTATGTAGGTTAACTAGCGGGCACTTGGACTATGTAGGTCAACTAGCGGGCCATTGGACTATCTAGGTTAGCTAACGGGCACTTGGACTATCTAGGATACCTAACGGGCACTTGGATTATGTAGGTTCCCTAGCGGGCACTTAAACTATGTAGTTTTCCTTGCAGGCATTTGGACTATGTAGGTTACCTAGCGAGCACTTGGACTATGTAGGTTCCCTAACGGGCACTTGGACTATGTAGGTTCCTTAGCGGTCACGTGGGCTATGTAGGCTCCCTAGAAGGCACTTGAACTATGTAGGTTACTTATCGCGCACTTTGACTATGTTGGTTATCTAGCGGGCACTTGGACTATCCAGGTTACGAAGCGGGCACTTGGACTATGTAGGTTACCAAACGGGCACTTGGACTATCAAGGTTAACGAACGGCCACTTGGACTATGTATGTAACCTAGCGGGCACTTGGAAAGTCTAGTTTACATAGCGGGCACTTGGACTATCTAGGTTAACGAACGGGCACTTGGACTATGTAGGTTACCTAGCGGTCACATGGACTATGTAGGTTACCTAGCGGACACTTCGACTATCTAGGTTAGCTAACGGGCAATTGGACTATCGAGGTAACGTAACGGGCACTTGGACTATCTAGGTTACCTAGCAGGCACTTTGATTCTAGGTTAACTAATGGGCACTTGGACTATGTAGGTTGCCTAGCGAGCACTTGGACTATATAGGTTCTCTAGCGGGCACTTGGACTGTCTAGGTTAACTAGTGGGCAATTAGACTGTCTAGGTTACCTAGTGGGCACTTGGACTATGTAGTTTACCTATCAGGCACTTGGACTATGTAGGTTAACTAGCGGGCATTTGGACTATTTAGGTTACCTTACGGGCACTTGGACTATGTACGTTCCCTAGCGGGCAATTGGCCTATCTACGTTACCTAACGGGCACTTGGACTATGTAGGTTAACGAACGGGCACTTGGACTATGTAGGTAACCTAGTGGTCACTTGGCCTGTCTCGGTTACCTAGCGGGCACTTGGACTATGTAGGTTAACTAGCGGGCACTTGGACTATCTATGTTAACTAGCGGGCCCTTGGTTTATGTAGGTTAACTAGCAGGCCCTTGGACTATGTAAGTTAACTAGAGGGCACTTGGACGATCCTGGTTAACTAGCGGGCACTTGGACTATCTAGGTTAACTAGCGGGCACTTGGAATATGTAAGTTCCCTCGCGGGAACTTGGACTATGTAGGTTCCCTAGCGGTTACTTGGACTGTCTAGGTTAACTACCGGGCAATTGGACTGTCTAGGTTACCTAGTGGGCACTTGGACTATGTAGTTTACCTAGCAGGCACTTGGACTATGTAGGTTCCCTAGCGGGCATTTGGACTATATAGGTTACGTAGCGGGCACTTGGACTATGTAGGTTTTCTAGCGGGCACTTGGACTATGTAGGTTAACTAAAGGGCACTTGCATTTTCTAGGTTAAGTAACAGGCACTTGGACTATGTATGTTCCAGAGCGGGCAATTGGACTATGTAGGTTCCCTAGCGTGCACTTGGACTATGTAGGTTCTATATAGGGCACTTGGACTATGTAGGTTAACTAGTGGATAATTGGACGATCTAGGTTAACTAGCGGTCCCTTGGACTACGTAGGTTAACTAGCGGACACTTGCACTATGTAGGTTACCTAGCGGGCACTTGGACTATCTAGGTTAACTAGCAGGCCTTTGGACTATGTAGTTTAACTAGCGGACACTTGTACTATGTAGGTTAACTAGCGGGCACTTGGACTATCTAGGTTACCTAGCAGGCACTTTGACTATCTAGGTTAACTAACGGGCACTTGGACTATGTAGGTTGCCTAGCGAGCACTTGGACTATGGAGGTTCCCTAGCGGTTAGTTGGACTGTCTAGGTTAACTAGTGGGCAATTGGACTGTCTAGGTTACCTAGTGGGCACTTGGACTATGTAGCTTACCTATCAGGCACTTGGACTATGTAGGTTAACTAGCGGGCACTTGGACTATCTAGGTTTCCTAGCGGGCACTTGGACTATGTACGTTCCCTAGCGGGCAATTGGGCTATCTACGTTAACTAGCGGGCACTCGGACTATGTAGGTTAACGAACGGGCACTTGGACTATGTAGGTAACCTAGTGGTCACTTGGCCTGTCTAGGTTACCTAGCGGGCACTTGGACTATGTAGGTTACCTAGCGGGCACTTGGACTATGTAGGTTAACTAGCGAGCACTTGGACTATCTAGGTTAACGATCGGGCCCTTGGTCTATGTAGGTTAACTAGCAGGCCCTTGGACTATGTAAGTTAACTAGAGGGCACTTGGACAATCCTGGTTAACTAGCGGGCACTTGGACTATCTAGGTTAACTAGCGGGCACTTGGAATATGTAAGTTCCCAAGCGGGAACTTGGACTATGTAGGTTCCCTAGCGGTTACTTGGACTGTCTAGGTTAACTAGCGGGCAATTGGACTGTCTAGGTTACCTAGTGGGCACTTGGACTATGTAGTTTACCTAGCAGGCACTTGGACTATGTAGGTTCCCTAGCGGGCATTTGGACTATATAGGTTATCTAGCGGGCACTTGGACTATGTAGGTTATCTAGCGGGCACTTGGACTATGTAGGTTAACTAACGGGCACTTGGACTTTCTAGGTTAGCTAACAGGAACTTGGACTATCTAGGTTACCTAGTGGGCACTTTGACTATGTAGATTACCTAGCGGTCACTTGGACTATCTAGGGTAGCTAACGGGTACTTGGGCTATCTAGGTTACCTAGCGGGCACTTGGACTATGTAGGTTAACTAGCGGGCACTTGGACTATGTAGGTCAACTAGCGGCCCATTGGACTATCTAGGCTAGCTAACGGGCACTTAGACTGTCTAGGATACCTAACGGGCACTTGGATTATGTAGGTTCCCTAGGGGGCACCTAGACTATGTAGTTTTCCATGCGGGCATTTGGACTATGTAGGTTACCTAGCGGGCACTTGGACTATGTAGGTTCCCTAACAGGCACTTGGACTATGTAGGTTCCTTAGCGGTCACGTGGACTATGTAGGCTCCCTAGAAGGCACTTGGACTATGTAGGTTACCTAGCGGGCACTTGGACTATCTAGGTTACCTAGCAGGCATTTTGACTATCTAGGTTAACTAACGGGCACTTGGACTATGTAGGTTGCCTAGCGAGCACTTGGACTATGTAGGTTCCCTAGAGGTTACTTGGACTGTCTAGGTTAACTAGTGGGCAATTAGACTCTCTAGGTTACCTAGTGGGCACTTGGACTATGTAGATTACCTATCAGGCACTTGGACTATGTAGGTTAACTAGCGGTCATTTGGACTATCTAGGTTACCTAGCGGGCACTTGGACTATGTACGTTCCCTAGCGGGCAATTGGCCTATCTACGTTTCCTAGCGGGCACTTGGACTATATAGGTTAATGAACGGGCACTTGGACTATGTAGGTAACCTAGTGGTCACTTGGCCTGTCTCGGTTACCTAGCGGGCACTTGGACTATCTAGGTTAACTAGCGGGCCCTTGGTCTATGTAGTTTAACTAGCAGGCCCTTGGACTATGTAAGTTAACTAGAGGGCACTTGGACGATCCTGGTTAACTAGCGGGCACTTGGACTATCTAGGTTAACTAGCGGGCACTTAGAATATGTAAGTTCCCTAGCGGGAACTTGGACTATGTAGGTTCCCTAGCGGTTACTTGGACTGTCTAGGTTAACTAGCGGGCAATTGGACTGCCTAGGTTACCTAGTGGGCACTTGGACTATGTAGTTTACCTAGCAGGCACTAGGACTATGTAGGTTCCCTAGCGGGCATTTGGACTATATAGGTTACCTAGCGGGCACTTGGACTATGTAGGTTATCTAGCGGGCACTTGGACTATGTAGGTTAACTAACCGGCACTTGGACTATCTAGGTTAGCTAACAGGAACTTGGACTATCTAGGTTACCTAGTGGGCACTTTGACTATGTAGGTTACCTAGCGGTCACTTGGACTATCTAGAGTAGCTAACGGGTACTTGGGCTATCTAGGTTACCTAGCGGGCACATGGACTATGTAGGTTAACTAGCGGGCACTTGGACTATGTAGGTCAACTAGCGGGCCATTGGACTATCTAGGTTAGCTAACGGGCACTTGGACTATCTAGGATACCTAACGGGCACTTGGATTATGTAGGTTCCCTAGCGGTCACTTAAACTATGTAGTTTTCCTTGCGGGCATTTGGACTATGTAGGTTACCTAGCGAGCACTTGGACTATGTAGGTTCCCTAACGGGCACTTGGACTATGTAGGTTCCTTAGCGGTCACGTGGGCTATGTAGGCTCCCTAGAAGGCACTTGAACTATGTAGGTTACTTATCGCGCACTTTGACTATGTTGGTTATCTAGCGGGCACTTGGACTATCCAGGTTACGAAGCGGGCACTTGGACTATGTAGGTTACCAAACGGGCACTTGGACTATCAAGGTTAACGAACGGCCACTTGGACTATGTATGTAACCTAGCGGGCCCTTGGACAGTCTAGTTTACATAGCGGGCACTTGGACTATCTAGGTTAACGAATGGGCACTTGGACTATGTAGGTTAGCTAACAGGCACTTGGACTACCTAGGTTACCTAGCAGGCACTTGGACGTTGTAGGTTAACTAGCGGGCACTTGGACTATCTAGGTTTACTAGCGGGCACTTGGACTATCTAGGTTACCTAGCGGGCACTTGGACTATGTAGGTTAACTAGCGGGCACTTGGACTATCTATGTTAACTAGCGGGCCCTTGGTTTATGTAGGTTAACTAGCAGGCCCTTGGACTATGTAAGTTAACTAGAGGGCACTTGGACGATCCTGGTTAACTAGCGGGCACTTGGACTATCTAGGTTAACTAGCGGGCACTTGGAATATGTAAGTTCCCTAGCGGGAACTTGGACTATGTAGGTTCTCTAGCGGTTACTTGGACTGTCTAGGTTAACTACCGGGCAATTGGACTGTCTAGGTTACCTAGTGGGCACTTGGACTATGTAGTTTACCTAGCAGGCACTTGGACTATGTAGGTTCCCTAGCGGGCATTTGGACTATATAGGTTACCTAGTGGGCACTTGGACTATGTAGGTTTTCTAGCGGGCACTTGGACTATGTAGGTTAACTAAAGGGCACTTGTATTTTCTAGGTTAAGTAACAGGCACTTGGACTATGTATGTTCCAGAGCGGGCAATTGGACTATGTAGGTTCCCTAGCGTGCACTTGGACTATGTAGGTTCCATATAGGGCACTTGGACTATGTAGGTTAACTAGTGGACAATTGGACGATCTAGGTTAACTAGCGGTCCCTTGGACTACGTAGGTTAACTAGCGGACACTTGCACTATGTAGGTTACCTAGCGGGCACTTGGACTATCAAGGTTAACTAGCGGGCCTTTGGACTATGTAGTTTAACTAGCGGACACTTGTACTATGTAGGTTACCTAGCGGGCACTTGGACTATCTAGGTTACCTAGCAGGCACTTTGACTATCTAGGTTAACTAACGGGCACTAGGACTATGTAGGTTGCCTAGCGAGCACTTGGACTATGGAGGTTCCCTAGCGGTTACTTGGACTGTCTAGGTTAACTAGTGGGCAATTGGACTGTCTAGGTTACCTAGTGGGCACTTGGACTATGTAGCTTACCTATCAGGCACTTGGACTATGTAGGTTAACTAGCGGGCACTTGGACTATCTAGGTTTCCTAGCGGGCACTTGGACTATGTACGTTCCCTAGCGGGCAATTGGGCTATCTACGTTAACTAGCGGGCACTCGGACTATGTAGGTTAACGAACGGGCACTTGGACTATGTAGGTAACCTAGTGGTCACTTGGCCTGTCTAGGTTACCTAGCGGGCACTTGGACTATGTAGGTTAACTAGCGGGCACTTGGAGTATCTAGGTTAACTAGCGGGCCCTTGGTCTATGTAGGTTAACTAGCAGGCCCTTGGACTATGTAAGTTAACTAGAGGGCACTTGGACAATCCTGGTTAACTAGCGGGCACTTGGACTATCTAGGTTAACTAGCGGGCACTTGGAATATGTAAGTTCCCAAGCGGGAACTTGGACTATGTAGGTTCCCTAGCGGTTACTTGGACTGTCTAGGTTAACTAGCAGGCAATTGGACTGTCTAGGTTACCTAGTGGGCACTTGGACTATGTAGTTTACCTAGCAGGCACTTGGACTATGTAGGTTCCCTAGCGGGCATTTGGACTATATAGGTTACCTAGCGGGCACTTGGACTATGTAGGTTATCTAGCGGGCACTTGGACTATGTAGGTTAACTAACTGGCACTTGGACTCTCTAGGTTAGCTAACAGGAACTTGGACTATCTAGGTTACCTAGTGGGCACTTTGACTATGTAGATTACCTAGCGGTCACTTGGACTATCTAGGGTAGCTAACGGGTACTTGGGCTATCTAGGTTACCTAGCGGGCACTTGGACTATGTAGGTTAACTAGCGGGCACTTGGACTATGTAGGTCAACTAGCGGCCCATTGGACTATCTAGGCTAGCTAACGGGCACTTGGACTGTCTAGGATACCTAACGGGCACTTGGATTATGTAGGTTCCCTAGGGGGCACCTAGACTATGTAGTTTTCCTTGCGGGCATTTGGACTATGTAGGTTACCTAGCGGGCACTTGGACTATGTAGGTTCCCTAACGGGCACTTGGACTATGTAGGTTCCTTAGCGGTCACGTGGACTATGTAGGCTCCCTAGAAGGCACTTGGACTATGTAGGTTACCTAGCGGGCACTTGGACTATCTAGGTTACCTAGCAGGCATTTTGACTATCTAGGTTAACTAACGGGCACAAGGACTATGTAGGTTGCCTAGCGAGCACTTGGACTATGTAGGTTCCCTAGAGGTTACTTGGACTGTCTAGGTTAACTAGTGGGCAATTAGACTATCTAGGTTACCTAGTGGGCATTTGGACTATGTAGATTACCTATCAGGCACTTGGACTATGTAGGTTAACTAGCGGGCATTTGGACTATCTAGGTTACCTAGCGGGCACTTGGACTATGTACGTTCCCTAGCGGGCAATTGGCCTATCTACGTTACCTAGCGGGCACTTGGACTATATAGGTTAACGAACGGGCACTTCGACTATGTAGGTAACCTAGTGGTCACTTGGCCTGTCTCGGTTACCTAGCGGGCACTTGGACTATGTAGGTTAACTAGCGGGCACTTGGACTATCTAGGTTAACTAGCGGGCCCTTGGTCTATGTAGTTTAACTACCAGGCCCTTGGACTATGTAAGTTAACTAGAGGGCACTTGGACGATCCTGGTTAACTAGCGGGCACTTGGACTATCTAGGTTAACTAGCGGGCACTTGGAATATGTAAGTTCCCTAGCGGGAACTTGGACTATGTAGGTTCCCTATTGGTTACTTGGACTGTCTAGGTTAACTAGCGGGCAATTGGACTGCCTAGGTTACCTAGTGGGCACTTGGACGATGTAGTTTACCTAGCAGGCACTAGGACTATGTAGGTTCCCTAGCGGGCATTTGGACTATATAGGTTACCTAGCGGGCACTTGGACTATGTAGGTTATCTAGCGGGCACTTGGACTATGTAGGTTAACTAACCGGCACTTGGACTATCTAGGTTAGCTAACAGGAACTTGGACTATCAAGGTTACCTAGTGGGCACTTTGACTATGTAGGTTACCTAGCGGTCACTTGGACTATCTAGAGTAGCTAACGGGTACTTGGGCTATCTAGGTTACCTAGCGGGCACATGGACTATGTAGGTTAACTAGCGGGCACTTGGACTATGTAGGTCAACTAGCGGGCCATTGGACTATCTAGGTTAGCTAACGGGCACTTGGACTATCTAGGATACCTAACGGGCACTTGGATTATGTAGGTTCCCTAGCGGGCACTTAAACTATGTAGTTTTCCTTGCGGGCATTTGGACTATGTAGGTTACCTAGCGAGCACTTGGACTATGTAGGTTCCCTAACGGGCACTTGGACTATGTAGGTTCCTTAGCGGTCACGTGGGCTATGTAGGCTCCCTAGAAGGCACTTGAACTATGTAGGTTACTTATCGCGCACTTTGACTATGTTGGTTATCTAGCGGGCACTTGGACTATCCAGGTTAGGAAGCGGGCACTTGGACTATGTAGGTTACCAAACGGGCACTTGGACTATCAAGGTTAACGAACGGCCACTTGGACTATGTATGTAACCTAGCGGGTACTTGGACAGTCTAGGTTACATAGCGGGCACTTGGACTATCTAGGTTAACGAACGGGCACTTGGACTATGTAGGTTAGCTAACAGGCACTTGGACTACCTAGGTTACCTAGCAGGCACTTGGACGTTGTAGGTTAACTAGCGGGCACTTGGACTATCTAGGTTTACTAGCGGGCACTTGGACTATCTAGGTTAACTAGCGGGCACTTGGACTATCTAGGTTAGCTAACGGGTAATTGGACTATCAAGGTTACCTAACGGGCACTTGGACTATGTAGGTTACCTAGCGGGCACTTGGACTATCTAGGTTACCTAGCAGGCACTTTGACTATCTAGGTTAACTAACGGGCACTTGGACTATGTAGGTTGCCTAGCGAGCACTTGGACTATGTAGGTTCCCTAGCGGTTACTTGGACTGTCTAGGTTAACTAGTGGGCAATTGGACTGTCTAGGTTACCTAGTGGGCACT
Organism: Tenrec ecaudatus; assembly: GCF_050624435.1. NCBI lineage: Eukaryota > Metazoa > Chordata > Mammalia > Afrosoricida > Tenrecidae > Tenrec > Tenrec ecaudatus. Next base: position 672,663 of record NW_027457943.1, read on the forward strand.
TGGACTATGTAGTTTACCTAGCAGGCACTTGGACTATGTAGGTTAACTAGCGGGCACTTGGACTATCTAGGTTACCTAGCGGGCACTTGGACTATGTACGTTCCCTAGCGGGCAATTGGGCTATCTACGTTAACTAGCGGGCACTTGGACTATGTAGGTTAACGAACGGGCACTTGGACTATGTAGGTAACCTAGTGGTCACTTGGCCTGTCTAGGTTACCTATCGCGCACTTTGACTATGTTGGTTATCTAGCGGGCACTTGGACTATCCAGGTTACGAATGGGTACTTGGACTATGTAGGTTACCAACGGGCACTTGGACTATCTAGGTTAACGAACGGACACTTGGACTATGTAGGTAACCTAGCGTGCACTTGGACTGTCTAGGTTACATAGCGGGCACTTGGACTATCTAGATTAACGAACGGGCTCTTGGACTATGTAGGTTAGCTAATAGGCACTTGGACTACCTAGGTTAGCTAGCAGGCACTTGGACGATGTAGGTTACCTAGCGGACACTTGGACGATTTAGGTTAACTAGCTGGCACTTGGACTATCTAGGTTAACTAGCGGGCCCTTGGACTATGTAGGTTTACTAGCGGGCACTTGGACTATCTAGGTTAACTATCGGGCACTTGGACTATGTAGGTTACCTAGCGGTCACATGGACTATGTAGGTTACCTAGCGGACACTTCGACTATCTAGGTTAGCTAACGGGCAATTGGACTATCGAGGTAACGTAACGGGCACTTGGACTATCTAGGTTACCTAGCAGGCACTTTGATTCTAGGTTACCTAACGGGCACTTGGACTATGTACGTTCCCTAGCGGGCAATTGGCCTATCTACGTTAACTAATGGGCACTTGGACTATGTAGGTTAACGAACGGGCACTTGGACTATGTAGGTAACCTAGTGGTCACTTGGCCTGTCTCGGTTACCTAGCGGGCACTTGGACTATGTAGGTTAACTAGCGGGCACTTGGACTATCTATGTTAACTAGCGGGCCCTTGGTTTATGTAGGTTAACTAGCAGGCCCTTGGACTATGTAAGTTAACTAGAGGGCACTTGGACGATCCTGGTTAACTAGCGGGCACTTGGACTATCTAGGTTAACTAGCGGGCACTTGGAATATGTAAGTTCCCTAGCGGGAACTTGGACTATGTAGGTTCCCTAGCGGTTACTTGGACTGTCTAGGTTAACTACCGGGCAATTGGACTGTCTAGGTTACCTAGTGGGCACTTGGACTATGTAGTTTACCTAGCAGGCACTTGGACTATGTAGGTTCCCTAGCGGGCATTTGGACTATATAGGTTACCTAGCGGGCACTTGGACTATGTAGGTTTTCTAGCGGGCACTTGGACTATGTAGGTTAACTAAAGGGCACTTGCATTTTCTAGGTTAAGTAACAGGCACTTGGACTATGTATGTTCCAGAGCGGGCAATTGGACTATGTAGGTTCCCTAGCGTGCACTTGGACTATGTAGGTTCCATATAGGGCACTTGGACTATGTAGGTTAACTAGTGGACAATTGGACGATCTAGGTTAACTAGCGGTCCCTTGGACTACGTAGGTTAACTAGCGGACACTTGCACTATGTAGGTTACCTAGCGGGCACTTGGACTATCTAGGTTAACTAGCGGGCCTTTGGACTATGTAGTTTAACTAGCGGACACTTGTACTATGTAGGTTAATTAGCGGGCACTTGGACTATCTAGGTTACCTAGCAGGCACTTTGACTATCTAGGTTAACTAACGGGCACTTGGACTATGTAGTTTGCCTAGCGAGCACTTGGACTATGTAGGTTCCCTAGCGGTTACTTGGACTGTCTAGGTTAACTAGTGGGCAATTGGACTGTCTAGGTTACCTAGTGGGCACTTGGACTATGTAGTTTACCTATCAGGCACTTGGACTATGTAGGTTAACTAGCGGGCACTTGGACTATCTAGGTTACCTAGCGGGCACTTGGACTATGTACGTTCCCTAGCGGGCAATTGGCCTATCTACGTTACCTAGCGGGCACTTGGACTATATAGGTTAACGAACGGGCACTTGGACTATGTAGGTAACCTAGTGGTCACTTGGCCTGTCCCGGTTACCTAGCGGGCACTTGGACTATGTAGGTTAACTAGCGAGCACTTGGACTATCTAGGTTAACTAGCGGGCCCTTGGTCTATGTAGGTTAACTAGCAGGCCCTTGGACTATGTAAGTTAACTAGAGGGCACTTGGACAATCCTGGTTAACTAGCGGGCACTTGGACTATCTAGGTTAACTAGCGGGCACTTGGAATATGTAAGTTCCCAAGCGGGAACTTGGACTATGTAGGTTCCCTAGCGGTTACTTGGACTGTCTAGGTTAACTAGCGGGCAATTGGACTGTCTAGGTTACCTAGTGGGCACTTGGACTATGTAGTTTACCTAGCAGGCACTTGGACTATGTAGGTTCCCTAGCGGGCATTTGGACTATATAGGTTATCTAGCGGGCACTTGGACTATGTAGGTTATCTAGCGGGCACTTGGACTATGTAGGTTAACTAACGGGCACTTGGACTTTCTAGGTTAGCTAACAGGAACTTGGACTATCTAGGTTACCTAGTGGGCACTTTGACTATGTAGATTACCTAGCGGTCACTTGGACTATCTAGGGTAGCTAACGGGTACTTGGGCTATCTAGGTTACCTAGCGGGCACTTGGACTATGTAGGTTAACTAGCGGGCACTTGGACTATGTAGGTCAACTAGCGGCCCATTGGACTATCTAGGCTAGCTAACGGGCACTTAGACTGTCTAGGATACCTAACGGGCACTTGGATTATGTAGGTTCCCTAGGGGGCACCTAGACTATGTAGTTTTCCATGCGGGCATTTGGACTATGTAGGTTACCTAGCGGGCACTTGGACTATGTAGGTTCCCTAATGGGCACTTGGACTATGTAGGTTCCTTAGCGGTCACGTGGACTATGTAGGCTCCCTAGAAGGCACTTGGACTATGTAGGTTACCTAGCGGGCACTTGGACTATCCAGGTTACCTAGCAGGCATTTTGACTATCTAGGTTAACTAACGGGCACTTGGACTATGTAGGTTGCCTAGCGAGCACTTGGACTATGTAGGTTCCCTAGAGGTTACTTGGACTGTCTAGGTTAACTAGTGGGCAATTAGACTCTCTAGGTTACCTAGTGGGCACTTGGACTATGTAGATTACCTATCAGGCACTTGGACTATGTAGGTTAACTAGCGGTCATTTGGACTATCTAGGTTACCTAGCGGGCACTTGGACTATGTACGTTCCCTAGCGGGCAATTGGCCTATCTACGTTTCCTAGCGGGCACTTGGACTATATAGGTTAATGAACGGGCACTTGGACTATGTAGGTAACCTAGTGGTCACTTGGCCTGTCTCGGTTACCTAGCGGGCACTTGGACTATCTAGGTTAACTAGCGGGCCCTTGGTCTATGTAGTTTAACTAGCAGGCCCTTGGACTATGTAAGTTAACTAGAGGGCACTTGGACGATCCTGGTTAACTAGCGGGCACTTGGACTATCTAGGTTAACTAGCGGGCACTTAGAATATGTAAGTTCCCTAGCGGGAACTTGGACTATGTAGGTTCCCTAGCGGTTACTTGGACTGTCTAGGTTAACTAGCGGGCAATTGGACTGCCTAGGTTACCTAGTGGGCACTTGGACTATGTAGTTTACCTAGCAGGCACTAGGACTATGTAGGTTCCCTAGCGGGCATTTGGACTATATAGGTTACCTAGCGGGCACTTGGACTATGTAGGTTATCTAGCGGGCACTTGGACTATGTAGGTTAACTAACCGGCACTTGGACTATCTAGGTTAGCTAACAGGAACTTGGACTATCTAGGTTACCTAGTGGGCACTTTGACTATGTAGGTTACCTAGCGGTCACTTGGACTATCTAGAGTAGCTAACGGGTACTTGGGCTATCTAGGTTACCTAGCGGGCACATGGACTATGTAGGTTAACTAGCGGGCACTTGGACTATGTAGGTCAACTAGCGGGCCATTGGACTATCTAGGTTAGCTAACGGGCACTTGGACTATCTAGGATACCTAACGGGCACTTGGATTATGTAGGTTCCCTAGCGGTCACTTAAACTATGTAGTTTTCCTTGCGGGCATTTGGACTATGTAGGTTACCTAGCGAGCACTTGGACTATGTAGGTTCCCTAACGGGCACTTGGACTATGTAGGTTCCTTAGCGGTCACGTGGGCTATGTAGGCTCCCTAGAAGGCACTTGAACTATGTAGGTTACTTATCGCGCACTTTGACTATGTTGGTTATCTAGCGGGCACTTGGACTATCCAGGTTACGAAGCGGGCACTTGGACTATGTAGGTTACCAAACGGGCACTTGGACTATCAAGGTTAACGAACGGCCACTTGGACTATGTATGTAACCTAGCGGGCCCTTGGACAGTCTAGTTTACATAGCGGGCACTTGGACTATCTAGGTTAACGAATGGGCACTTGGACTATGTAGGTTAGCTAACAGGCACTTGGACTACCTAGGTTACCTAGCAGGCACTTGGACGTTGTAGGTTAACTAGCGGGCACTTGGACTATCTAGGTTTACTAGCGGGCACTTGGACTATCTAGGTTACCTAGCGGGCACTTGGACTATGTAGGTTAACTAGCGGGCACTTGGACTATCTATGTTAACTAGCGGGCCCTTGGTTTATGTAGGTTAACTAGCAGGCCCTTGGACTATGTAAGTTAACTAGAGGGCACTTGGACGATCCTGGTTAACTAGCGGGCACTTGGACTATCTAGGTTAACTAGCGGGCACTTGGAATATGTAAGTTCCCTAGCGGGAACTTGGACTATGTAGGTTCTCTAGCGGTTACTTGGACTGTCTAGGTTAACTACCGGGCAATTGGACTGTCTAGGTTACCTAGTGGGCACTTGGACTATGTAGTTTACCTAGCAGGCACTTGGACTATGTAGGTTCCCTAGCGGGCATTTGGACTATATAGGTTACCTAGTGGGCACTTGGACTATGTAGGTTTTCTAGCGGGCACTTGGACTATGTAGGTTAACTAAAGGGCACTTGCATTTTCTAGGTTAAGTAACAGGCACTTGGACTATGTATGTTCCAGAGCGGGCAATTGGACTATGTAGGTTCCCTAGCGTGCACTTGGACTATGTAGGTTCCATATAGGGCACTTGGACTATGTAGGTTAACTAGTGGACAATTGGACGATCTAGGTTAACTAGCGGTCCCTTGGACTACGTAGGTTAACTAGCGGACACTTGCACTATGTAGGTTACCTAGCGGGCACTTGGACTATCAAGGTTAACTAGCGGGCCTTTGGACTATGTAGTTTAACTAGCGGACACTTGTACTATGTAGGTTACCTAGCGGGCACTTGGACTATCTAGGTTACCTAGCAGGCACTTTGACTATCTAGGTTAACTAACGGGCACTAGGACTATGTAGGTTGCCTAGCGAGCACTTGGACTATGGAGGTTCCCTAGCGGTTACTTGGACTGTCTAGGTTAACTAGTGGGCAATTGGACTGTCTAGGTTACCTAGTGGGCACTTGGACTATGTAGCTTACCTATCAGGCACTTGGACTATGTAGGTTAACTAGCGGGCACTTGGACTATCTAGGTTTCCTAGCGGGCACTTGGACTATGTACGTTCCCTAGCGGGCAATTGGGCTATCTACGTTAACTAGCGGGCACTCGGACTATGTAGGTTAACGAACGGGCACTTGGACTATGTAGGTAACCTAGTGGTCACTTGGCCTGTCTAGGTTACCTAGCGGGCACTTGGACTATGTAGGTTAACTAGCGGGCACTTGGAGTATCTAGGTTAACTAGCGGGCCCTTGGTCTATGTAGGTTAACTAGCAGGCCCTTGGACTATGTAAGTTAACTAGAGGGCACTTGGACAATCCTGGTTAACTAGCGGGCACTTGGACTATCTAGGTTAACTAGCGGGCACTTGGAATATGTAAGTTCCCAAGCGGGAACTTGGACTATGTAGGTTCCCTAGCGGTTACTTGGACTGTCTAGGTTAACTAGCAGGCAATTGGACTGTCTAGGTTACCTAGTGGGCACTTGGACTATGTAGTTTACCTAGCAGGCACTTGGACTATGTAGGTTCCCTAGCGGGCATTTGGACTATATAGGTTATCTAGCGGGCACTTGGACTATGTAGGTTATCTAGCGGGCACTTGGACTATGTAGGTTAACTAACTGGCACTTGGACTCTCTAGGTTAGCTAACAGGAACTTGGACTATCTAGGTTACCTAGTGGGCACTTTGACTATGTAGATTACCTAGCGGTCACTTGGACTATCTAGGGTAGCTAACGGGTACTTGGGCTATCTAGGTTACCTAGCGGGCACTTGGACTATGTAGGTTAACTAGCGGGCACTTGGACTATGTAGGTCAACTAGCGGCCCATTGGACTATCTAGGCTAGCTAACGGGCACTTGGACTGTCTAGGATACCTAACGGGCACTTGGATTATGTAGGTTCCCTAGGGGGCACCTAGACTATGTAGTTTTCCTTGCGGGCATTTGGACTATGTAGGTTACCTAGCGGGCACTTGGACTATGTAGGTTCCCTAACGGGCACTTGGACTATGTAGGTTCCTTAGCGGTCACGTGGACTATGTAGGCTCCCTAGAAGGCACTTGGACTATGTAGGTTACCTAGCGGGCACTTGGACTATGTAGGTTACCTAGCGGGCACTTGGACTATCTAGGTTACCTAGCAGGCATTTTGACTATCTAGGTTAACTAACGGGCACTAGGACTATGTAGGTTGCCTAGCGAGCACTTGGACTATGTAGGTTCCCTAGAGGTTACTTGGACTGTCTAGGTTAACTAGTGGGCAATTAGACTATCTAGGTTACCTAGTGGGCATTTGGACTATGTAGATTACCTATCAGGCACTTGGACTATGTAGGTTAACTAGCGGGCATTTGGACTATCTAGGTTACCTAGCGGGCACTTGGACTATGTACGTTCCCTAGCGGGCAATTGGCCTATCTACGTTACCTAGCGGGCACTTGGACTATATAGGTTAACGAACGGGCACTTGGACTATGTAGGTAACCTAGTGGTCACTTGGCCTGTCTCGGTTACCTAGCGGGCACTTGGACTATGTAGGTTAACTAGCGGGCACTTGGACTATCTAGGTTAACTAGCGGGCCCTTGGTCTATGTAGTTTAACTACCAGGCCCTTGGACTATGTAAGTTAACTAGAGGGCACTTGGACGATCCTGGTTAACTAGCGGGCACTTGGACTATCTAGGTTAACTAGCGGGCACTTGGAATATGTAAGTTCCCTAGCGGGAACTTGGACTATGTAGGTTCCCTATTGGTTACTTGGACTGTCTAGGTTAACTAGCGGGCAATTGGACTGCCTAGGTTACCTAGTGGGCACTTGGACGATGTAGTTTACCTAGCAGGCACTAGGACTATGTAGGTTCCCTAGCGGGCATTTGGACTATATAGGTTACCTAGCGGGCACTTGGACTATGTAGGTTATCTAGCGGGCACTTGGACTATGTAGGTTAACTAACCGGCACTTGGACTATCTAGGTTAGCTAACAGGAACTTGGACTATCAAGGTTACCTAGTGGGCACTTTGACTATGTAGGTTACCTAGCGGTCACTTGGACTATCTAGAGTAGCTAACGGGTACTTGGGCTATCTAGGTTACCTAGCGGGCACATGGACTATGTAGGTTAACTAGCGGGCACTTGGACTATGTAGGTCAACTAGCGGGCCATTGGACTATCTAGGTTAGCTAACGGGCACTTGGACTATCTAGGATACCTAACGGGCACTTGGATTATGTAGGTTCCCTAGCGGGCACTTAAACTATGTAGTTTTCCTTGCGGGCATTTGGACTATGTAGGTTACCTAGCGAGCACTTGGACTATGTAGGTTCCCTAACGGGCACTTGGACTATGTAGGTTCCTTAGCGGTCACGTGGGCTATGTAGGCTCCCTAGAAGGCACTTGAACTATGTAGGTTACTTATCGCGCACTTTGACTATGTTGGTTATCTAGCGGGCACTTGGACTATCCAGGTTAGGAAGCGGGCACTTGGACTATGTAGGTTACCAAACGGGCACTTGGACTATCAAGGTTAACGAACGGCCACTTGGACTATGTATGTAACCTAGCGGGTACTTGGACAGTCTAGGTTACATAGCGGGCACTTGGACTATCTAGGTTAACGAACGGGCACTTGGACTATGTAGGTTAGCTAACAGGCACTTGGACTACCTAGGTTACCTAGCAGGCACTTGGACGTTGTAGGTTAACTAGCGGGCACTTGGACTATCTAGGTTTACTAGCGGGCACTTGGACTATCTAGGTTAACTAGCGGGCACTTGGACTATCTAGGTTAGCTAACGGGTAATTGGACTATCAAGGTTACCTAACGGGCACTTGGACTATGTAGGTTACCTAGCGGGCACTTGGACTATCTAGGTTACCTAGCAGGCACTTTGACTATCTAGGTTAACTAACGGGCACTTGGACTATGTAGGTTGCCTAGCGAGCACTTGGACTATGTAGGTTCCCTAGCGGTTACTTGGACTGTCTAGGTTAACTAGTGGGCAATTGGACTGTCTAGGTTACCTAGTGGGCACTTGGACTATGTAGTTTACCTATCAGGCACTTGGACTATGTAGGTTAACTAGCGGGCACTTGGACTATCTAGGTTACCTAGCGGGCACTTGGACTATGTACGTTCCCTAGCGGGCAATTGGGCTATCTACGTTAACTAGCGGGCACTTGGACTATGTAGGTTAACGAACGGGCACTTGGACTATGTAGGTAACCTAGTGGTCACTTGGCCTGTCTAGGTTACCTATCGCGCACTTTGACTATGTTGGTTATCTAGCGGGCACTTGGACTATCCAGGTTACGAATGGGTACTTGGACTATGTAGGTTACCAACGGGCACTTGGACTATCTAGGTTAACGAACGGACACTTGGACTATGTAGGTAACCTAGCGTGCACTTGGACTGTCTAGGTTACATAGCGGGCACTTGGACTATCTAGATTAACGAACGGGCTCTTGGACTATGTAGGTTAGCTAATAGGCACTTGGACTACCTAGGTTAGCTAGCAGGCACTTGGACGATGTAGGTTACCTAGCGGACACTTGGACGATTTAGGTTAACTAGCTGGCACTTGGACTATCTAGGTTAACTAGCGGGCCCTTGGACTATGTAGGTTTACTAGCGGGCACTTGGACTATCTAGGTTAACTATCGGGCACTTGGACTATGTAGGTTACCTAGCGGTCACATGGACTATGTAGGTTACCTAGCGGACACTTCGACTATCTAGGTTAGCTAACGGGCAATTGGACTATCGAGGTAACGTAACGGGCACTTGGACTATCTAGGTTACCTAGCAGGCACTTTGATTCTAGGTTACCTAACGGGCACTTGGACTATGTACGTTCCCTAGCGGGCAATTGGCCTATCTACGTTAACTAATGGGCACTTGGACTATGTAGGTTAACGAACGGGCACTTGGACTATGTAGGTAACCTAGTGGTCACTTGGCCTGTCTCGGTTACCTAGCGGGCACTTGGACTATGTAGGTTAACTAGCGGGCACTTGGACTATCTATGTTAACTAGCGGGCCCTTGGTTTATGTAGGTTAACTAGCAGGCCCTTGGACTATGTAAGTTAACTAGAGGGCACTTGGACGATCCTGGTTAACTAGCGGGCACTTGGACTATCTAGGTTAACTAGCGGGCACTTGGAATATGTAAGTTCCCTAGCGGGAACTTGGACTATGTAGGTTCCCTAGCGGTTACTTGGACTGTCTAGGTTAACTACCGGGCAATTGGACTGTCTAGGTTACCTAGTGGGCACTTGGACTATGTAGTTTACCTAGCAGGCACTTGGACTATGTAGGTTCCCTAGCGGGCATTTGGACTATATAGGTTACCTAGCGGGCACTTGGACTATGTAGGTTTTCTAGCGGGCACTTGGACTATGTAGGTTAACTAAAGGGCACTTGCATTTTCTAGGTTAAGTAACAGGCACTTGGACTATGTATGTTCCAGAGCGGGCAATTGGACTATGTAGGTTCCCTAGCGTGCACTTGGACTATGTAGGTTCCATATAGGGCACTTGGACTATGTAGGTTAACTAGTGGACAATTGGACGATCTAGGTTAACTAGCGGTCCCTTGGACTACGTAGGTTAACTAGCGGACACTTGCACTATGTAGGTTACCTAGCGGGCACTTGGACTATCTAGGTTAACTAGCGGGCCTTTGGACTATGTAGTTTAACTAGCGGACACTTGTACTATGTAGGTTAATTAGCGGGCACTTGGACTATCTAGGTTACCTAGCAGGCACTTTGACTATCTAGGTTAACTAACGGGCACTTGGACTATGTAGTTTGCCTAGCGAGCACTTGGACTATGTAGGTTCCCTAGCGGTTACTTGGACTGTCTAGGTTAACTAGTGGGCAATTGGACTGTCTAGGTTACCTAGTGGGCACTTGGACTATGTAGTTTACCTATCAGGCACTTGGACTATGTAGGTTAACTAGCGGGCACTTGGACTATCTAGGTTACCTAGCGGGCACTTGGACTATGTACGTTCCCTAGCGGGCAATTGGGCTATCTACGTTACCTAGCGGGCACTTGGACTATGTAGGTTAACGAACGGGCAATTGGACTATGTAGGTAACCTAGTGGTCACTTGGCCTGTCTAGGTTACCTAGTGGGCACTTGGACAATGTAGGTTAACTAGCGGGCACTTGGACTATATAGGTTAACTAGCAGGCCCTTGGACTATGTAAGTTAACTAGAGGGCACTTGGACGATCCTGGTTTACTAGCGGGCACTTGGACTATCTAGGTTTACTAGCGGGCACTTGGAATATGTAAGTTCCCTAGCGGGAACTTGGACTATGTACGTTCCCTAGCGGTTACTTGGACTGTCTAGGTTAACTAGCGGGCAATTGGACTGTCTAGGTTACCTAGTGGGCACTTGGACTATGTAGTTTACCTAGCAGGCACTTGGACTATGTAGGTTAACTAGCGGGCACTTGGACTATCTAGGTTACCTAGCGGGCACTTGGACTATGTAGGTTAACTTGCAGGCCCTTGGACTATCTAGGTTACCTAGTGGTCACTTGGTCTATGTACATAACCTAGCGGGCACTTGGACTATGTATGTCCCCTAGAGGGCACTTCGACTATCTAGGTTAACTAAAGGGCACTAGGACTATCTTGTTTAACTAGCGGGCACTAGGTCTATCTAGGTTACATAGCGGGCACTTTTACTATGTAGGTCAACTAGCGGGCCCTTGGACCATCTAGGTAAGCTAAAGGGCACTTGGATTATGTAGGTTCCCTAGCGGGCTCTTAAACTATGTAGTTTTCCTTGCGGGCATTTGGACTATGTAGGTTACCTAGCGAGCACTTGGACTATGTAGGTTCCCTAACGGGCACTTGGACTATGTAGGTTCCTTAGCGGTCACGTGGGCTATGTAGGCTCCCTAGAAGGCACTTGAACTATGTAGGTTACTTATCGCGCACTTTGACTATGTTGGTTATCTAGCGGGCACTTGGACTATCCAGGTTACGAAGCGGGCACTTGGACTATGTAGGTTACCAAACGGGCACTTGGACTATCAAGGTTAACGAACGGCCACTTGGACTATGTATGTAACCTAGCGGGCACTTGGACAGTCTAGTTTACATAGCGGGCACTTGGACTATCTAGGTTAACGAACGGGCACTTGGACTATGTAGGTTAGCTAACAGGCACTTGGACTACCTAGGTTACCTAGCAGGCACTTGGACGTTGTAGGTTAACTAGCGGGCAATTGGACTATCTAGGTTTACTAGCGGGCACTTGGACTATCTAGGTTAACTAGCGGGCACTTGGACTATCTAGGTTAGCTAACGGGTAATTGGACTATCAAGGTTACCTAACGGGCACTTGGACTATGTAGGTTACCTAGCGGGCACTTGGACTATCTAGGTTACCTAGCAGGCACTTTGACTATCTAGGTTAACTAACGGGCACTTGGACTATGTAGGTTGCCTAGCGAGCACTTGGACTATGTAGGTTCCCTAGCGGTTACTTGGACTGTCTAGGTTAACTAGTGGGCAATTGGACTGTCTAGGTTACCTAGTGGGCACTTGGACTATGTAGTTTACCTATCAGGCACTTGGACTATGTAGGTTAACTAGCGGGCACTTGGACTATCTAGGTTACCTAGCGGGCACTTGGACTATGTACGTTCCCTAGCGGGCAATTGGGCTATCTACGTTAACTAGCGGGCACTTGGACTATGTAGGTTAACGAACGGGCACTTGGACTATGTAGGTAACCTAGTGGTCACTTGGCCTGTCTAGGTTACCTATCGCGCACTTTGACTATGTTGGTTATCTAGCGGGCACTTGGACTATCCAGGTTACGAATGGGTACTTGGACTATGTAGGTTACCAACGGGCACTTGGACTATCTAGGTTAACGAACGGACACTTGGACTATGTAGGTAACCTAGCGTGCACTTGGACTGTATAGGTTACATAGCGGGCACTTGGACTATCTAGATTAACGAACGGGCACTTGGACTATGTAGGTTAGCTAATAGGCACTTGGACTACCTAGGTTAGCTAGCAGGCACTTGGACGATGTAGGTTACCTAGCGGACACTTGGACAATTTAGGTTAACTAGCTGGCACTTGGACTATCTAGGTTAACTAGCGGGCCCTTGGACTATGTAGGTTTACTAGCGGGCACTTGGACTATCTAGGTTAACTATCGGGCACTTGGACTATGTAGGTTAGCTAACAGGCACTTGGACTACCTAGGTTACCTAGCAGGCACTTGGACGTTGTAGGTTAACTAGCGGGCACTTGGACTATCTAGGTTTACTAGCGGGCACTTGGACTATCTAGGTTAACTAGCGGGCACTTGGACTATCTAGGTTAGCTAACGGGTAATTGGACTATCAAGGTTACCTAACGGGCACTTGGACTATGTAGGTTACCTAGCGGGCACTTGGACTATCTAGGTTACCTAGCAGGCACTTTGACTATCTAGGTTAACTAACGGGCACTTGGACTATGTAGGTTGCCTAGCGAGCACTTGGACTATGTAGGTTCCCTAGCGGTTACTTGGACTGTCTAGGTTAACTAGTGGGCACTTGGACTGTCTAGGTTACCTAGTGGGCACTTGGACTATGTAGGTTAACTAGCGGGCACTTGGACTATCTAGGTTACCTAGCGGGCACTTGGACTATGTAAGTTAACTAGAGGGCACTTGGACGATCCTGGTTAACTAGCGGGCACTTGGACTATCTAGGTTAACTAGCGGGCACTTGGAATATGTAAGTTCCCTAGCGGGAACTTGGACTATGTAGGTTCCCTAGCGGTTACTTGGACTGTCTAGGTTAACTACCGGGCAATTGGACTGTCTAGGTTACCTAGTGGGCACTTGGACTATGTAGTTTACCTAGCAGGCACTTGGACTATGTAGGTTCCCTAGCGGGCATTTGGACTATATAGGTTACCTAGCGGGCACTTGGACTATGTAGGTTTTCTAGCGGGCACTTGGACTATGTAGGTTAACTAAAGGGCACTTGCATTTTCTAGGTTAAGTAACAGGCACTTGGACTATGTATGTTCCAGAGCGGGCAATTGGACTATGTAGGTTCCCTAGCGTGCACTTGGACTATGTAGGTTCCATATAGGGCACTTGGACTATGTAGGTTAACTAGTGGACAATTGGACGATCTAGGTTAACTAGCGGTCCCTTGGACTACGTAGGTTAACTAGCGGACACTTGCACTATGTAGGTTACCTAGCGGGCACTTGGACTATCTAGGTTAACTAGCGGGCCTTTGGACTATGTAGTTTAACTAGCGGACACTTGTACTATGTAGGTTAATTAGCGGGCACTTGGACTATCTAGGTTACCTAGCAGGCACTTTGACTATCTAGGTTAACTAACGGGCACTTGGACTATGTAGTTTGCCTAGCGAGCACTTGGACTATGTAGGTTCCCTAGCGGTTACTTGGACTGTCTAGGTTAACTAGTGGGCAATTGGACTGTCTAGGTTACCTAGTGGGCACTTGGACTATGTAGTTTACCTATCAGGCACTTGGACTATGTAGGTTAACTAGCGGGCACTTGGACTATCTAGGTTACCTAGCGGGCACTTGGACTATGTACGTTCCCTAGCGGGCAATTGGGCTATCTACGTTACCTAGCGGGCACTTGGACTATGTAGGTTAACGAACGGGCAATTGGACTATGTAGGTAACCTAGTGGTCACTTGGCCTGTCTAGGTTACCTAGTGGGCACTTGGACAATGTAGGTTAACTAGCGGGCACTTGGACTATATAGGTTAACTAGCAGGCCCTTGGACTATGTAAGTTAACTAGAGGGCACTTGGACGATCCTGGTTTACTAGCGGGCACTTGGACTATCTAGGTTTACTAGCGGGCACTTGGAATATGTAAGTTCCCTAGCGGGAACTTGGACTATGTACGTTCCCTAGCGGTTACTTGGACTGTCTAGGTTAACTAGCGGGCAATTGGACTGTCTAGGTTACCTAGTGGGCACTTGGACTATGTAGTTTACCTAGCAGGCACTTGGACTATGTAGGTTAACTAGCGGGCACTTGGACTATCTAGGTTACCTAGCGGGCACTTGGACTATGTAGGTTAACTTGCAGGCCCTTGGACTATCTAGGTTACCTAGTGGTCACTTGGTCTATGTACATAACCTAGCGGGCACTTGGACTATGTATGTCCCCTAGAGGGCACTTCGACTATCTAGGTTAACTAAAGGGCACTAGGACTATCTTGTTTAACTAGCGGGCACTAGGTCTATCTAGGTTACATAGCGGGCACTTTTACTATGTAGGTCAACTAGCGGGCCCTTGGACCATCTAGGTAAGCTAAAGGGCACTTGGATTATGTAGGTTCCCTAGCGGGCTCTTAAACTATGTAGTTTTCCTTGCGGGCATTTGGACTATGTAGGTTACCTAGCGAGCACTTGGACTATGTAGGTTCCCTAACGGGCACTTGGACTATGTAGGTTCCTTAGCGGTCACGTGGGCTATGTAGGCTCCCTAGAAGGCACTTGAACTATGTAGGTTACTTATCGCGCACTTTGACTATGTTGGTTATCTAGCGGGCACTTGGACTATCCAGGTTACGAAGCGGGCACTTGGACTATGTAGGTTACCAAACGGGCACTTGGACTATCAAGGTTAACGAACGGCCACTTGGACTATGTATGTAACCTAGCGGGCACTTGGACAGTCTAGTTTACATAGCGGGCACTTGGACTATCTAGGTTAACGAACGGGCACTTGGACTATGTAGGTTAGCTAACAGGCACTTGGACTACCTAGGTTACCTAGCAGGCACTTGGACGTTGTAGGTTAACTAGCGGGCAATTGGACTATCTAGGTTTACTAGCGGGCACTTGGACTATCTAGGTTAACTAGCGGGCACTTGGACTATCTAGGTTAGCTAACGGGTAATTGGACTATCAAGGTTACCTAACGGGCACTTGGACTATGTAGGTTACCTAGCGGGCACTTGGACTATCTAGGTTACCTAGCAGGCACTTTGACTATCTAGGTTAACTAACGGGCACTTGGACTATGTAGGTTGCCTAGCGAGCACTTGGACTATGTAGGTTCCCTAGCGGTTACTTGGACTGTCTAGGTTAACTAGTGGGCAATTGGACTGTCTAGGTTACCTAGTGGGCACTTGGACTATGTAGTTTACCTATCAGGCACTTGGACTATGTAGGTTAACTAGCGGGCACTTGGACTATCTAGGTTACCTAGCGGGCACTTGGACTATGTACGTTCCCTAGCGGGCAATTGGGCTATCTACGTTAACTAGCGGGCACTTGGACTATGTAGGTTAACGAACGGGCACTTGGACTATGTAGGTAACCTAGTGGTCACTTGGCCTGTCTAGGTTACCTATCGCGCACTTTGACTATGTTGGTTATCTAGCGGGCACTTGGACTATCCAGGTTACGAATGGGTACTTGGACTATGTAGGTTACCAACGGGCACTTGGACTATCTAGGTTAACGAACGGACACTTGGACTATGTAGGTAACCTAGCGTGCACTTGGACTGTCTAGGTTACATAGCGGGCACTTGGACTATCTAGATTAACGAACGGGCACTTGGACTATGTAGGTTAGCTAATAGGCACTTGGACTACCTAGGTTAGCTAGCAGGCACTTGGACGATGTAGGTTACCTAGCGGACACTTGGACGATTTAGGTTAACTAGCTGGCACTTGGACTATCTAGGTTAACTAGCGGGCCCTTGGACTATGTAGGTTTACTAGCGGGCACTTGGACTATCTAGGTTAACTATCGGGCACTTGGACTATGTAGGTTAGCTAACAGGCACTTGGACTACCTAGGTTACCTAGCAGGCACTTGGACGTTGTAGGTTAACTAGCGGGCACTTGGACTATCTAGGTTTACTAGCGGGCACTTGGACTATCTAGGTTAACTAGCGGGCACTTGGACTATCTAGGTTAGCTAACGGGTAATTGGACTATCAAGGTTACCTAACGGGCACTTGGACTATGTAGGTTACCTAGCGGGCACTTGGACTATCTAGGTTACCTAGCAGGCACTTTGACTATCTAGGTTAACTAACGGGCACTTGGACTATGTAGGTTGCCTAGCGAGCACTTGGACTATGTAGGTTCCCTAGCGGTTACTTGGACTGTCTAGGTTAACTAGTGGGCACTTGGACTGTCTAGGTTACCTAGTGGGCACTTGGACTATGTAGGTTAACTAGCGGGCACTTGGACTATCTAGGTTACCTAGCGGGCACTTGGACTATGTACGTTCCCTAGCGGGAAATTGGGCTATCTACGTTAACTAGCGGGCACTTGGACTATGTAGGTTAACGAACGGGCACTTGGACTATGTAGGTAACCTAGTGGTCACTTGGCCTGTCTAGGTTACCTATCGCGCACTTTGACTATGTTGGTTATCTAGCGGGCACTTGGACTATCCAGGTTACGAATGGGTACTTGGACTATGTAGGTTACCAACGGGCACTTGGACTATCTAGGTTAACGAACGGACACTTGGACTATGTAGGTAACCTAGCGTGCACTTGGACTGTCTAGGTTACATAGCGGGCACTTGGACTATCTAGATTAACGAACGGGCACTTGGACTATGTAGGTTAGCTAATAGGCACTTGGACTACCTAGGTTAGCTAGCAGGCACTTGGACGATGTAGGTTACCTAGCGGACACTTGGACGATTTAGGTTAACTAGCTGGCACTTGGACTATCTAGGTTAACTAGCGGGCCCTTGGACTATGTAGGTTTACTAGCGGGCACTTGGACTATCTAGGTTAACTATCGGGCACTTGGACTATGTATGTTACCTAGCGGTCACATGGACTATGTAGGTTACCTAGCGGACACTTCGACTATCTAGGTTAGCTAACGGGCAATTGGACTATCGAGGTAACGTAACGGGCACTTGGACTATGTAGGTTCTCTAGCGGGCACTTGGACTGTCTAGGTTAACTAGTGGGCAATTAGACTGTCTAGGTTACCTAGTGGGCACTTGGACTATGTAGTTTACCTATCAGGCACTTGGACTATGTAGGTTAACTAGCGGGCATTTGGACTATTTAGGTTACCTAACGGGCACTTGGACTATGTACGTTCCCTAGCGGGCAATTGGCCTATCTACGTTACCTAACGGGCACTTGGACTATGTAGGTTAACGAACGGGCACTTGGACTATGTAGGTAACCTAGTGGTCACTTGGCCTGTCTCGGTTACCTAGCGGGCACTTGGACTATGTAGGTTAACTAGCGGGCACTTGGACTATCTATGTTAACTAGCGGGCCCTTGGTTTATGTAGGTTAACTAGCAGGCCCTTGGACTATGTAAGTTAACTAGAGGGCACTTGGACGATCCTGGTTAACTAGCGGGCACTTGGACTTTCTAGGTTAACTAGCGGGCACTTGGAATATGTAAGTTCCCTAGCGGGAACTTGGACTATGTAGGTTCCCTAGCGGTTACTTGGACTGTCTAGGTTAACTACCGGGCAATTGGACTGTCTAGGTTACCTAGTGGGCACTTGGACTATGTAGTTTACCTAGCAGGCACTTGGACTATGTAGGTTCCCTAGCGGGCATTTGGACTATATAGGTTACCTAGCGGGCACTTGGACTATGTAGGTTTTCTAGCGGGCACTTGGACTATGTAGGTTAACTAAAGGGCACTTGCATTTTCTAGGTTAAGTAACAGGCACTTGGACTATGTATGTTCCAGAGCGGGCAATTGGACAATGTAGGTTCCCTAGCGTGCACTTGGACTATGTAGGTTCCATATAGGGCACTTGGACTATGTAGGTTAACTAGTGGACAATTGGACGATCTAGGTTAACTAGCGGTCCCTTGGACTACGTAGGTTAACTAGCGGACATTTGCACTATGTAGGTTACCTAGCGGGCACTTGGACTATCTAGGTTAACTAGCGGGCCTTTGGACTATGTAGTTTAACTAGCGGACACTTGTACTATGTAGGTTAACTAGCGGGCACTTGGACTATCTAGGTTACCTAGCAGGCACTTTGACTATCTAGGTTAACTAACGGTCACTTGGACTATGTAGTTTGCCTAGCGAGCACTTGGACTATGTAGGTTCCCTAGCGGTTACTTGGACTGTCTAGGTTAACTAGTGGGCAATTGGACTGTCTAGGCTAGCTAACGGGCACTTGGACTGTCTAGGATACCTAACGGGCACTTGGATTATGTAGGTTCCCTAGGGGGCACCTAGACTATGTAGTTTTCCTTGCGGGCATTTGGACTATGTAGGTTACCTAGCGGGCACTTGGACTATGTAGGTTCCCTAACGGGCACTTGGACTATGTAGGTTCCTTAGCGGTCACGTGGACTATGTAGGCTCCCTAGAAGGCACTTGGACTATGTAGGTTACCTAGCGGGCACTTGGACTATCTAGGTTACCTAGCAGGCATTTTGACTATCTAGGTTAACTAACGGGCACTAGGACTATGTAGGTTGCCTAGCGAGCACTTGGACTATGTAGGTTCCCTAGAGGTTACTTGGACTGTCTAGGTTAACTAGTGGGCAATTAGACTATCTAGGTTACCTAGTGGGCATTTGGACTATGTAGATTACCTATCATGCACTTGGACTATGTAGGTTAACTAGCGGGCATTTGGACTATCTAGGTTACCTAGCGGGCACTTGGACTATGTACGTTCCCTAGCGGGCAATTGGCCTATCTACGTTACCTAGCGGGCACTTGGACTATATAGGTTAACGAACGGGCACTTGGACTATGTAGGTAACCTAGTGGTCACTTGGCCTGTCCCGGTTACCTAGCGGGCACTTGGACTATGTAGGTTAACTAGCGGGCACTTGGACTATCTAGGTTAACTAGCGGGCCCTTGGTCTATGTAGTTTAACTACCAGGCCCTTGGACTATGTAAGTTAACTAGAGGGCACTTGGACGATCCTGGTTAACTAGCGGGCACTTGGACTATCTAGGTTAACTAGCGGGCACTTGGAATATGTAAGTTCCCTAGCGGGAACTTGGACTATGTAGGTTCCCTATTGGTTACTTGGACTGTCTAGGTTAACTAGCGGGCAATTGGACTGCCTAGGTTACCTAGTGGGCACTTGGACGATGTAGTTTACCTAGCAGGCACTAGGACTATGTAGGTTCCCTAGCGGGCATTTGGACTATATAGGTTACCTAGCGGGCACTTGGACTATGTAGGTTATCTAGCGGGCACTTGGACTATGTAGGTTAACTAACCGGCACTTGGACTATCTAGGTTAGCTAACAGGAACTTGGACTATCAAGGTTACCTAGTGGGCACTTTGACTATGTAGGTTACCTAGCGGTCACTTGGACTATCTAGAGTAGCTAACGGGTACTTGGGCTATCTAGGTTACCTAGCGGGCACATGGACTATGTAGGTTAACTAGCGGGCACTTGGACTATGTAGGTCAACTAGCGGGCCATTGGACTATCTAGGTTAGCTAACGGGCACTTGGACTATCTAGGATACCTAACGGGCACTTGGATTATGTAGGTTCCCTAGCGGGCACTTAAACTATGTAGTTTTCCTTGCGGGCATTTGGACTATGTAGGTTACCTAGCGAGCACTTGGACTATGTAGGTTCCCTAACGGGCACTTGGACTATGTAGGTTCCTTAGCGGTCACGTGGGCTATGTAGGCTCCCTAGAAGGCACTTGAACTATGTAGGTTACTTATCGCGCACTTTGACTATGTTGGTTATCTAGCGGGCACTTGGACTATCCAGGTTAGGAAGCGGGCACTTGGACTATGTAGGTTACCAAACGGGCACTTGGACTATCAAGGTTAACGAACGGCCACTTGGACTATGTATGTAACCTAGCGGGTACTTGGACAGTCTAGGTTACATAGCGGGCACTTGGACTATCTAGGTTAACGAACGGGCACTTGGACTATGTAGGTTAGCTAACAGGCACTTGGACTACCTAGGTTACCTAGCAGGCACTTGGACGTTGTAGGTTAACTAGCGGGCACTTGGACTATCTAGGTTTACTAGCGGGCACTTGGACTATCTAGGTTAACTAGCGGGCACTTGGACTATCTAGGTTAGCTAACGGGTAATTGGACTATCAAGGTTACCTAACGGGCACTTGGACTATGTAGGTTACCTAGCGGGCACTTGGACTATCTAGGTTACCTAGCAGGCACTTTGACTATCTAGGTTAACTAACGGGCACTTGGACTATGTAGGTTGCCTAGCGAGCACTTGGACTATGTAGGTTCCCTAGCGGTTACTTGGACTGTCTAGGTTAACTAGTGGGCAATTGGACTGTCTAGGTTACCTAGTGGGCACTTGGACTATGTAGTTTACCTATCAGGCACTTGGACTATGTAGGTTAACTAGCGGGCACTTGGACTATCTAGGTTACCTAGCGGGCACTTGGACTATGTACGTTCCCTAGCGGGCAATTGGGCTATCTACGTTAACTAGCGGGCACTTGGACTATGTAGGTTAACGAACGGGCACTTGGACTATGTAGGTAACCTAGTGGTCACTTGGCCTGTCTAGGTTACCTATCGCGCACTTTGACTATGTTGGTTATCTAGCGGGCACTTGGACTATCCAGGTTACGAATGGGTACTTGGACTATGTAGGTTACCAACGGGCACTTGGACTATCTAGGTTAACGAACGGACACTTGGACTATGTAGGTAACCTAGCGTGCACTTGGACTGTCTAGGTTACATAGCGGGCACTTGGACTATCTAGATTAACGAACGGGCTCTTGGACTATGTAGGTTAGCTAATAGGCACTTGGACTACCTAGGTTAGCTAGCAGGCACTTGGACGATGTAGGTTACCTAGCGGACACTTGGACGATTTAGGTTAACTAGCTGGCACTTGGACTATCTAGGTTAACTAGCGGGCCCTTGGACTATGTAGGTTTACTAGCGGGCACTTGGACTATCTAGGTTAACTATCGGGCACTTGGACTATGTAGGTTACCTAGCGGTCACATGGACTATGTAGGTTACCTAGCGGACACTTCGACTATCTAGGTTAGCTAACGGGCAATTGGACTATCGAGGTAACGTAACGGGCACTTGGACTATCTAGGTTACCTAGCAGGCACTTTGATTCTAGGTTACCTAACGGGCACTTGGACTATGTACGTTCCCTAGCGGGCAATTGGCCTATCTACGTTAACTAATGGGCACTTGGACTATGTAGGTTAACGAACGGGCACTTGGACTATGTAGGTAACCTAGTGGTCACTTGGCCTGTCTCGGTTACCTAGCGGGCACTTGGACTATGTAGGTTAACTAGCGGGCACTTGGACTATCTATGTTAACTAGCGGGCCCTTGGTTTATGTAGGTTAACTAGCAGGCCCTTGGACTATGTAAGTTAACTAGAGGGCACTTGGACGATCCTGGTTAACTAGCGGGCACTTGGACTTTCTAGGTTAACTAGCGGGCACTTGGAATATGTAAGTTCCCTAGCGGGAACTTGGACTATGTAGGTTCCCTAGCGGTTACTTGGACTGTCTAGGTTAACTACCGGGCAATTGGACTGTCTAGGTTACCTAGTGGGCACTTGGACTATGTAGTTTACCTAGCAGGCACTTGGACTATGTAGGTTCCCTAGCGGGCATTTGGACTATATAGGTTACCTAGCGGGCACTTGGACTATGTAGGTTTTCTAGCGGGCACTTGGACTATGTAGGTTAACTAAAGGGCACTTGCATTTTCTAGGTTAAGTAACAGGCACTTGGACTATGTATGTTCCAGAGCGGGCAATTGGACTATGTAGGTTCCCTAGCGTGCACTTGGACTATGTAGGTTCCATATAGGGCACTTGGACTATGTAGGTTAACTAGTGGACAATTGGACGATCTAGGTTAACTAGCGGTCCCTTGGACTACGTAGGTTAACTAGCGGACACTTGCACTATGTAGGTTACCTAGCGGGCACTTGGACTATCTAGGTTAACTAGCGGGCCTTTGGACTATGTAGTTTAACTAGCGGACACTTGTACTATGTAGGTTAATTAGCGGGCACTTGGACTATCTAGGTTACCTAGCAGGCACTTTGACTATCTAGGTTAACTAACGGGCACTTGGACTATGTAGTTTGCCTAGCGAGCACTTGGACTATGTAGGTTCCCTAGCGGTTACTTGGACTGTCTAGGTTAACTAGTGGGCAATTGGACTGTCTAGGTTACCTAGTGGGCACTTGGACTATGTAGTTTACCTATCAGGCACTTGGACTATGTAGGTTAACTAGCGGGCACTTGGACTATCTAGGTTACCTAGCGGGCACTTGGACTATGTACGTTCCCTAGCGGGCAATTGGGCTATCTACGTTACCTAGCGGGCACTTGGACTATGTAGGTTAACGAACGGGCAATTGGACTATGTAGGTAACCTAGTGGTCACTTGGCCTGTCTAGGTTACCTAGTGGGCACTTGGACAATGTAGGTTAACTAGCGGGCACTTGGACTATATAGGTTAACTAGCAGGCCCTTGGACTATGTAAGTTAACTAGAGGGCACTTGGACGATCCTGGTTTACTAGCGGGCACTTGGACTATCTAGGTTTACTAGCGGGCACTTGGAATATGTAAGTTCCCTAGCGGGAACTTGGACTATGTACGTTCCCTAGCGGTTACTTGGACTGTCTAGGTTAACTAGCGGGCAATTGGACTGTCTAGGTTACCTAGTGGGCACTTGGACTATGTAGTTTACCTAGCAGGCACTTGGACTATGTAGGTTAACTAGCGGGCACTTGGACTATCTAGGTTACCTAGCGGGCACTTGGACTATGTAGGTTAACTTGCAGGCCCTTGGACTATCTAGGTTACCTAGTGGTCACTTGGTCTATGTACATAACCTAGCGGGCACTTGGACTATGTATGTCCCCTAGAGGGCACTTCGACTATCTAGGTTAACTAAAGGGCACTAGGACTATCTTGTTTAACTAGCGGGCACTAGGTCTATCTAGGTTACATAGCGGGCACTTTTACTATGTAGGTCAACTAGCGGGCCCTTGGACCATCTAGGTAAGCTAAAGGGCACTTGGATTATGTAGGTTCCCTAGCGGGCTCTTAAACTATGTAGTTTTCCTTGCGGGCATTTGGACTATGTAGGTTACCTAGCGAGCACTTGGACTATGTAGGTTCCCTAACGGGCACTTGGACTATGTAGGTTCCTTAGCGGTCACGTGGGCTATGTAGGCTCCCTAGAAGGCACTTGAACTATGTAGGTTACTTATCGCGCACTTTGACTATGTTGGTTATCTAGCGGGCACTTGGACTATCCAGGTTAGGAAGCGGGCACTTGGACTATGTAGGTTACCAAACGGGCACTTGGACTATCAAGGTTAACGAACGGCCACTTGGACTATGTATGTAACCTAGCGGGCACTTGGACAGTCTAGTTTACATAGCGGGCACTTGGACTATCTAGGTTAACGAACGGGCACTTGGACTATGTAGGTTAGCTAACAGGCACTTGGACTACCTAGGTTACCTAGCAGGCACTTGGACGTTGTAGGTTAACTAGCGGGCACTTGGACTATCTAGGTTTACTAGCGGGCACTTGGACTATCTAGGTTAACTAGCGGGCACTTGGACTATCTAGGTTAGCTAACGGGTAATTGGACTATCAAGGTTACCTAACGGGCACTTGGACTATGTAGGTTACCTAGCGGGCACTTGGACTATCTAGGTTACCTAGCAGGCACTTTGACTATCTAGGTTAACTAACGGGCACTTGGACTATGTAGGTTGCCTAGCGAGCACTTGGACTATGTAGGTTCCCTAGCGGTTACTTGGACTGTCTAGGTTAACTAGTGGGCAATTGGACTGTCTAGGTTACCTAGTGGGCACTTGGACTATGTAGTTTACCTATCAGGCACTTGGACTATGTAGGTTAACTAGCGGGCACTTGGACTATCTAGGTTACCTAGCGGGCACTTGGACTATGTACGTTCCCTAGCGGGCAATTGGGCTATCTACGTTAACTAGCGGGCACTTGGACTATGTAGGTTAACGAACGGGCACTTGGACTATGTAGGTAACCTAGTGGTCACTTGGCCTGTCTAGGTTACCTATCGCGCACTTTGACTATGTTGGTTATCTAGCGGGCACTTGGACTATCCAGGTTACGAATGGGTACTTGGACTATGTAGGTTACCAACGGGCACTTGGACTATCTAGGTTAACGAACGGACACTTGGACTATGTAGGTAACCTAGCGTGCACTTGGACTGTCTAGGTTACATAGCGGGCACTTGGACTATCTAGATTAACGAACGGGCACTTGGACTATGTAGGTTAGCTAATAGGCACTTGGACTACCTAGGTTAGCTAGCAGGCACTTGGACGATGTAGGTTACCTAGCGGACACTTGGACGATTTAGGTTAACTAGCTGGCACTTGGACTATCTAGGTTAACTAGCGGGCCCTTGGACTATGTAGGTTTACTAGCGGGCACTTGGACTATCTAGGTTAACTATCGGGCACTTGGACTATGTAGGTTAGCTAACAGGCACTTGGACTACCTAGGTTACCTAGCAGGCACTTGGACGTTGTAGGTTAACTAGCGGGCACTTGGACTATCTAGGTTTACTAGCGGGCACTTGGACTATCTAGGTTAACTAGCGGGCACTTGGACTATCTAGGTTAGCTAACGGGTAATTGGACTATCAAGGTTACCTAACGGGCACTTGGACTATGTAGGTTACCTAGCGGGCACTTGGACTATCTAGGTTACCTAGCAGGCACTTTGACTATCTAGGTTAACTAACGGGCACTTGGACTATGTAGGTTGCCTAGCGAGCACTTGGACTATGTAGGTTCCCTAGCGGTTACTTGGACTGTCTAGGTTAACTAGTGGGCACTTGGACTGTCTAGGTTACCTAGTGGGCACTTGGACTATGTAGGTTAACTAGCGGGCACTTGGACTATCTAGGTTACCTAGCGGGCACTTGGACTATGTACGTTCCCTAGCGGGAAATTGGGCTATCTACGTTAACTAGCGGGCACTTGGACTATGTAGGTTAACGAACGGGCACTTGGACTATGTAGGTAACCTAGTGGTCACTTGGCCTGTCTAGGTTACCTATCGCGCACTTTGACTATGTTGGTTATCTAGCGGGCACTTGGACTATCCAGGTTACGAATGGGTACTTGGACTATGTAGGTTACCAACGGGCACTTGGACTATCTAGGTTAACGAACGGACACTTGGACTATGTAGGTAACCTAGCGTGCACTTGGACTGTCTAGGTTACATAGCGGGCACTTGGACTATCTAGATTAACGAACGGGCACTTGGACTATGTAGGTTAGCTAATAGGCACTTGGACTACCTAGGTTAGCTAGCAGGCACTTGGACGATGTAGGTTACCTAGCGGACACTTGGACGATTTAGGTTAACTAGCTGGCACTTGGACTATCTAGGTTAACTAGCGGGCCCTTGGACTATGTAGGTTTACTAGCGGGCACTTGGACTATCTAGGTTAACTATCGGGCACTTGGACTATGTATGTTACCTAGCGGTCACATGGACTATGTAGGTTACCTAGCGGACACTTCGACTATCTAGGTTAGCTAACGGGCAATTGGACTATCGAGGTAACGTAACGGGCACTTGGACTATGTAGGTTCTCTAGCGGGCACTTGGACTGTCTAGGTTAACTAGTGGGCAATTAGACTGTCTAGGTTACCTAGTGGGCACTTGGACTATGTAGTTTACCTATCAGGCACTTGGACTATGTAGGTTAACTAGCGGGCATTTGGACTATTTAGGTTACCTAACGGGCACTTGGACTATGTACGTTCCCTAGCGGGCAATTGGCCTATCTACGTTACCTAACGGGCACTTGGACTATGTAGGTTAACGAACGGGCACTTGGACTATGTAGGTAACCTAGTGGTCACTTGGCCTGTCTCGGTTACCTAGCGGGCACTTGGACTATGTAGGTTAACTAGCGGGCACTTGGACTATCTATGTTAACTAGCGGGCCCTTGGTTTATGTAGGTTAACTAGCAGGCCCTTGGACTATGTAAGTTAACTAGAGGGCACTTGGACGATCCTGGTTAACTAGCGGGCACTTGGACTTTCTAGGTTAACTAGCGGGCACTTGGAATATGTAAGTTCCCTAGCGGGAACTTGGACTATGTAGGTTCCCTAGCGGTTACTTGGACTGTCTAGGTTAACTACCGGGCAATTGGACTGTCTAGGTTACCTAGTGGGCACTTGGACTATGTAGTTTACCTAGCAGGCACTTGGACTATGTAGGTTCCCTAGCGGGCATTTGGACTATATAGGTTACCTAGCGGGCACTTGGACTATGTAGGTTTTCTAGCGGGCACTTGGACTATGTAGGTTAACTAAAGGGCACTTGCATTTTCTAGGTTAAGTAACAGGCACTTGGACTATGTATGTTCCAGAGCGGGCAATTGGACTATGTAGGTTCCCTAGCGTGCACTTGGACTATGTAGGTTCCATATAGGGCACTTGGACTATGTAGGTTAACTAGTGGACAATTGGACGATCTAGGTTAACTAGCGGTCCCTTGGACTACGTAGGTTAACTAGCGGACACTTGCACTATGTAGGTTACCTAGCGGGCACTTGGACTATCTAGGTTAACTAGCGGGCCTTTGGACTATGTAGTTTAACTAGCGGACACTTGTACTATGTAGGTTAACTAGCGGGCACTTGGACTATCTAGGTTACCTAGCAGGCACTTTGACTATCTAGGTTAACTAACGGTCACTTGGACTATGTAGTTTGCCTAGCGAGCACTTGGACTATGTAGGTTCCCTAGCGGTTACTTGGACTGTCTAGGTTAACTAGTGGGCAATTGGACTGTCTAGGTTACCTAGTGGGCACTTGGACTATGTAGTTTACCTATCAGGCACTTGGACTATGTAGGTTAACTAGCGGGCACTTGGACTATCTAGGTTACCTAGCGGGCACTTGGACTATGTACGTTCCCTAGCGGGCAATTGGGCTATCTACGTTACCTAGCGGGCACTTGGACTATGTAGGTTAACGAACGGGCAATTGGACTATGTAGGTAACCTAGTGGTCACTTGGCCTGTCTAGGTTACCTAGTGGGCACTTGGACAATGTAGGTTAACTAGCGGGCACTTGGACTATATAGGTTAACTAGCAGGCCCTTGGACTATGTAAGTTAACTAGAGGGCACTTGGACGATCCTGGTTTACTAGCGGGCACTTGGACTATCTAGGTTTACTAGCGGGCACTTGGAATATGTAAGTTCCCTAGCGGGAACTTGGACTATGTACGTTCCCTAGCGGTTACTTGGACTGTCTAGGTTAACTAGCGGGCAATTGGACTGTCTAGGTTACCTAGTGGGCACTTGGACTATGTAGTTTACCTAGCAGGCACTTGGACTATGTAGGTTAACTAGCGGGCACTTGGACTATCTAGGTTACCTAGCGGGCACTTGGACTATGTAGGTTAACTTGCAGGCCCTTGGACTATCTAGGTTACCTAGTGGTCACTTGGTCTATGTACATAACCTAGCGGGCACTTGGACTATGTATGTCCCCTAGAGGGCACTTCGACCATCTAGGTTAACTAAAGGGCACTAGGACTATCTTGTTTAACTAGCGGGCACTAGGTCTATCTAGGTTACATAGTGGGCACTTTTACTATGTAGGTCAACTAGCGGGCCCTTGGACCATCTAGGTTAGCTAAAGGGCACTTGGATTATGTAGGTTAACTAACGGGCACTTGGACTATGTAGGTTAACTAGCGGGCACTAGGACTGTCTAGGTTACCTAGCGGGCACTTGGATTATCTAGGTTAACGAACGGGCACTTTGATTATGTAGGTTACATAGCCGCCACTTGGACTATCTAGGTTAGCTAACAGGCACTTGGACTATCTAGGTTCCCTAGCGCGCACTTGTACTATCTAGGTTACCTAGCTGGCACTTGGACTTTGTAGGTCAACTAGCGGGCCCTTGGACTATCTAGGTTAGCTAACGGGCACTTGGACTATCTAGGTTACTTAACGGGCACTTGGATTATGTAGGTTCCCTTGCGGGCACTTAGACTATGTAGGTTTCCTTGCGGGCATTTGGACTATGTAGGTTACCTAGCGAGCACTTGGACTATGTAGGTTCCCTAACGGGCACTTGGACTATGTAGGTTCCCTAGGGGTCACGTGGACTATGCACGCTCTCTAGAAGGCACTTGGACTATGTAGGTTACCTATTGGGCACTTTGACTATGTAGGTTAACTAGCGGGCACTTGGACTATCCAGGTTACGAAGCGGGCAATTGGACTATCGAGGTTAACGAACGGACACTTGGACTATGTAGGTAACCTAGCGGACACTTGGACTGTCTAGGTTACATAGCGGGCACTTGGATTATCTAGGTTAACGAACGGGCACTTGGACTATGTAGGTTAGCTAACAGGCACTTGGACAATCTAGGTTAGGTAACGGGCACTTGGACTATCTAGGTTACCTAGTGGGAACTTGGACTATGTTGGTTACCTAGAGGCCACTTTGACTATCTTGGTTACCTAGCTGGCACTTGGACTATGTAGGTTAATTATCGGACACTTGGACGAACTAGGTTAACGAGCGGGCCCTTGGACTTGCAGGTTACCTAGCGGACACTTGGACTATCTAGGTTAGCTAACAGGAACTTGGACTATCTAGGTTACCTAGTGGGCACTTTGACTATGTAGGTTACCTAGCGGTCACTTGGACTATGTAGGGTAGCTAACGGGTACTTGGGCTATGTAGGTCAACTAGCAGGCCATTGGACTATCTAGGTTAGCTAACGGGCACTTGGACTATCTAGGTTAACTAGCGGGCCCTTGGTCTATGTAGGTTAACTAGAGGCCCTTGGACTATGTAAGTTAACTAGAGGGCACTAGGACTGTCTAGGGTAGCTAACGGGTACTTGGGCTATCCAGGTTACCTGGCGGGCACTTGGACTATGTAGGTTAACTAGTGGGCACTAGGACTGTCTAGGTTACCTAGCGGGCACTTGGATTATCTAGGTTAACGAACGGGCACTTGGACTATGTATGTTACATAGCCGCCACTTGGACTATCTAGGTTAGCTAACAGGCACTTGGACTATCTAGGTTCCCTAGCGCGCACTTGTACTATCTAGGTTACCTAGCTGGCACTTGGACTATGTAAGTTTCCTTGCGGGCATTTGGACTATGTAGGTTACCTAGCGAGCACTTGGACTATGTAGGTTCCCTAACAGGCACTTGTACTATGTAGGTTCCCAGGGGTCACGTGGACTATGTACGCTCTCTAGAAGGCACTTGGACTATGTAGGTTACCTATTGGGCACTTTGACTATGTAGGTTAACTAGCGGGCACATGGACTATCCAGGTTACGAAGCAGGCAATTGGACAATCGAGGTTAACGAACGGACACTTGGACTTTGTAGGTAACCTAGAGGGCACTTGGACTGTCTAGGTTACATAGCGGGCACGTGGATTATCTAGGTTAACGAACAGGCACTTGGACTATGTAGGTTAGCTAACAGGCACTTGGACAATCTAGGTTAGGTAACGGGCACTTGGACTATCTAGGTAACCTTGTGGGAACTTGGACTATGTTGGTTACCTAGCGGCCACTTTGACTATCTTGGTTACCTAGCGGGCACTTGGACTATGTAGGTTACCTAGCGGACACTTGGACTATCTAGGTTAGCTAATAGGAACTTGGACTATCTAGGTTACCTAGTGGGCACTTTGACTATGTAGGTTACCTAGCGGGCACTTAGACTATCTAGGTTAGCTAACGGGCACTTGGACAATCTAGGTTAGCTAACGGGCACTTGGACTATCTAGGTTACCTAACGGGCACTTGGATTATATAGATTCCCTAGCGGGCACTTAGACTATGTAGGTTTCCTTGCGGGCATTTGGACTATGTAGTTACCTAGCGAGCACTTGGACTATGTAGGTTCCCTAACGGGCACTTGGACTATGTAGGTTCCCTTGCGGTCACGTGGACTATGTAGGATCCCTAGAAGGCACGTGGACTATGTAGGTTACCTATCGCGCACTTTGACTATGTTGGTTATCTAGCGGGCACTTGGACTATCCAGGTTACGAATAGGCACTTGGACTATGTAGGTTCCCTAGCGGTTACTTGGACTGTCCAGGTTAACTAGTGGGCAATTGGACTGTCTAGGTTACCTATTGGGCACTTGGACTATGTAGTTTACCTATCAGGCACTTGGACTATGTAGGTTAACTAGCGGGCACTTGGGCTATCTACGTTACCTAGCGGGCACTTGGACTATGTAGGTTAACGAACGGACACTTGGACTATGTAGGTAACCTAGTGGTCACTTGGCCTGTCTAGGTTACCTAGCGGGCACTTGGACTATGTAGGTTAACTAGCGGGCACTTGGACTATCTAGGTTAACTAGCGGGCACTTGGACTATCTAGGTTAGCTAACGGGTAATTGGACTATCAAGGTTACCTAACGGGCACTTGGACTATGTAGGTTACCTAGCGGGCACTTGGACTATCTAGGTTACCTAGCAGGCACTTTGACTATCTAGGTTAACTAACGGGCACTTGGACTATGTAGGTTGCCTAGCGAGCACTTGGACTATGTAGGTTCCCTAGCGGTTACTTGGACTGTCTAGGTTAACTAGTGGGCACTTGGACTGTCTAGGTTACCTAGTGGGCACTTGGACTATGTAGGTTAACTAGCGGGCACTTGGACTATCTAGGTTACCTAGCGGGCACTTGGACTATGTACGTTCCCTAGCGGGAAATTGGGCTATCTACGTTAACTAGCGGGCACTTGGACTATGTAGGTTAACGAACGGGCACTTGGACTATGTAGGTAACCTAGTGGTCACTTGGCCTGTCTAGGTTACCTATCGCGCACTTTGACTATGTTGGTTATCTAGCGGGCACTTGGACTATCCAGGTTACGAATGGGTACTTGGACTATGTAGGTTACCAACGGGCACTTGGACTATCTAGGTTAACGAACGGACACTTGGACTATGTAGGTAACCTAGCGTGCACTTGGACTGTCTAGGTTACATAGCGGGCACTTGGACTATCTAGATTAACGAACGGGCACTTGGACTATGTAGGTTAGCTAATAGGCACTTGGACTACCTAGGTTAGCTAGCAGGCACTTGGAAGATGTAGGTTACCTAGCGGACACTTGGACGATTAAGTTTAACTAGCTTGCACTTGGACTATCTAGGTTAACTAGCGGGCCCTTGGACTATGTAGGTTTACTAGCGGGCACTTGGACTATCTAGGTTAACTATCGGGCACTTGGACTATGTAGGTTACCTAGCGGTCACATGGACTATGTAGGTTACCTAGCGGACACTTCGACTATCTAGGTTAGCTAACGGGCAATTGGACTATCGAGGTAACGTAACGGGCACTTGGACTATCTAGGTTACCTAGCAGGCACTTTGATTCTAGGTTAACTAATGGGCACTTGGACTATGTAGGTTGCCTAGCGAGCACTTGGACTATGTAGGTTCTCTAGCGGGCACTTGGACTGTCTAGGTTAACTAGTGGGCAATTAGACTGTCTAGGTTACCTAGTGGGCACTTGGACTATGTAGTTTACCTATCAGGCACTTGGACTATGTAGGTTAACTAGCGGGCATTTGGACTATTTAGGTTACCTAACGGGCACTTGGACTATGTACGTTCCC
Source organism: Tenrec ecaudatus (assembly GCF_050624435.1). NCBI lineage: Eukaryota > Metazoa > Chordata > Mammalia > Afrosoricida > Tenrecidae > Tenrec > Tenrec ecaudatus. Next base: position 704,956 of record NW_027457943.1, read on the forward strand.
TAGCGGGCAATTGGCCTATCTACGTTACCTAACGGGCACTTGGACTATGTAGGTTAACGAACGGGCACTTGGACTATGTAGGTAACCTAGTGGTCACTTGGCCTGTCTCGGTTACCTAGCGGGCACTTGGACTATGTAGGTTAACTAGCGGGCACTTGGACTATCTATGTTAACTAGCGGGCCCTTGGTTTATGTAGGTTAACTAGCAGGCCCTTGGACTATGTAAGTTAACTAGAGGGCACTTGGACGATCCTGGTTAACTAGCGGGCACTTGGACTTTCTAGGTTAACTAGCGGGCACTTGGAATATGTAAGTTCCCTAGCGGGAACTTGGACTATGTAGGTTCCCTAGCGGTTACTTGGACTGTCTAGGTTAACTACCGGGCAATTGGACTGTCTAGGTTACCTAGTGGGCACTTGGACTATGTAGTTTACCTAGCAGGCACTTGGACTATGTAGGTTCCCTAGCGGGCATTTGGACTATATAGGCTACCTAGCGGGCACTTGGACTATGTAGGTTTTCTAGCGGGCACTTGGACTATGTAGGTTAACTAAAGGGCACTTGCATTTTCTAGGTTAAGTAACAGGCACTTGGACTATGTATGTTCCAGAGCGGGCAATTGGACTATGTAGGTTCCCTAGCGTGCACTTGGACTATGTAGGTTCCATATAGGGCACTTGGACTATGTAGGTTAACTAGTGGACAATTGGACGATCTAGGTTAACTAGCGGTCCCTTGGACTACGTAGGTTAACTAGCGGACACTTGCACTATGTAGGTTACCTAGCGGGCACTTGGACTATCTAGGTTAACTAGCGGGCCTTTGGACTATGTAGTTTAACTAGCGGACACTTGTACTATGTAGGTTAACTAGCGGGCACTTGGACTATCTAGGTTACCTAGCAGGCACTTTGACTATCTAGGTTAACTAACGGTCACTTGGACTATGTAGTTTGCCTAGCGAGCACATGGACTATGTAGGTTCCCTAGCGGTTACTTGGACTGTCTAGGTTAACTAGTGGGCAATTGGACTGTCTAGGTTACCTAGTGGGCACTTGGACTATGTAGTTTACCTATCAGGCACTTGGACTATGTAGGTTAACTAGCGGGCACTTGGACTATCTAGGTTACCTAGCGGGCACTTGGACTATGTACGTTCCCTAGCGGGCAATTGGGCTATCTACGTTACCTAGCGGGCACTTGGACTATGTAGGTTAACGAACGGGCAATTGGACTATGTAGGTAACCTAGTGGTCACTTGGCCTGTCTAGGTTACCTAGTGGGCACTTGGACAATGTAGGTTAACTAGCGGGCACTTGGACTATATAGGTTAACTAGCAGGCCCTTGGACTATGTAAGTTAACTAGAGGGCACTTGGACGATCCTGGTTTACTAGCGGGCACTTGGACTATCTAGGTTTACTAGCGGGCACTTGGAATATGTAAGTTCCCTAGCGGGAACTTGGACTATGTACGTTCCCTAGCGGTTACTTGGACTGTCTAGGTTAACTAGCGGGCAATTGGACTGTCTAGGTTACCTAGTGGGCACTTGGACTATGTAGTTTACCTAGCAGGCACTTGGACTATGTAGGTTAACTAGCGGGCACTTGGACTATCTAGGTTACCTAGCGGGCACTTGGACTATGTAGGTTAACTTGCAGGCCCTTGGACTATCTAGGTTACCTAGTGGTCACTTGGTCTATGTACATAACCTAGCGGGCACTTGGACTATGTATGTCCCCTAGAGGGCACTTCGACCATCTAGGTTAACTAAAGGGCACTAGGACTATCTTGTTTAACTAGCGGGCACTAGGTCTATCTAGGTTACATAGTGGGCACTTTTACTATGTAGGTCAACTAGCGGGCCCTTGGACCATCTAGGTTAGCTAAAGGGCACTTGGATTATGTAGGTTAACTAACGGGCACTTGGACTATGTAGGTTAACTAGCGGGCACTAGGACTGTCTAGGTTACCTAGCGGGCACTTGGATTATCTAGGTTAACGAACGGGCACTTTGATTATGTAGGTTACATAGCCGCCACTTGGACTATCTAGGTTAGCTAACAGGCACTTGGACTATCTAGGTTCCCTAGCGCGCACTTGTACTATCTAGGTTACCTAGCTGGCACTTGGACTTTGTAGGTCAACTAGCGGGCCCTTGGACTATCTAGGTTAGCTAACGGGCACTTGGACTATCTAGGTTACTTAACGGGCACTTGGATTATGTAGGTTCCCTTGCGGGCACTTAGACTATGTAGGTTTCCTTGCGGGCATTTGGACTATGTAGGTTACCTAGCGAGCACTTGGACTATGTAGGTTCCCTAACGGGCACTTGGACTATGTAGGTTCCCTAGGGGTCACGTGGACTATGCACGCTCTCTAGAAGGCACTTGGACTATGTAGGTTACCTATTGGGCACTTTGACTATGTAGGTTAACTAGCGGGCACTTGGACTATCCAGGTTACGAAGCGGGCAATTGGACTATCGAGGTTAACGAACGGACACTTGGACTATGTAGGTAACCTAGCGGACACTTGGACTGTCTAGGTTACATAGCGGGCACTTGGATTATCTAGGTTAACGAACGGGCACTTGGACTATGTAGGTTAGCTAACAGGCACTTGGACAATCTAGGTTAGGTAACGGGCACTTGGACTATCTAGGTTACCTAGTGGGAACTTGGACTATGTTGGTTACCTAGAGGCCACTTTGACTATCTTGGTTACCTAGCTGGCACTTGGACTATGTAGGTTAATTATCGGACACTTGGACGAACTAGGTTAACGAGCGGGCCCTTGGACTTGCAGGTTACCTAGCGGACACTTGGACTATCTAGGTTAGCTAACAGGAACTTGGACTATCTAGGTTACCTAGTGGGCACTTTGACTATGTAGGTTACCTAGCGGTCACTTGGACTATGTAGGGTAGCTAACGGGTACTTGGGCTATGTAGGTCAACTAGCAGGCCATTGGACTATCTAGGTTAGCTAACGGGCACTTGGACTATCTAGGTTAACTAGCGGGCCCTTGGTCTATGTAGGTTAACTAGAGGCCCTTGGACTATGTAAGTTAACTAGAGGGCACTAGGACTGTCTAGGGTAGCTAACGGGTACTTGGGCTATCCAGGTTACCTGGCGGGCACTTGGACTATGTAGGTTAACTAGTGGGCACTAGGACTGTCTAGGTTACCTAGCGGGCACTTGGATTATCTAGGTTAACGAACGGGCACTTGGACTATGTATGTTACATAGCCGCCACTTGGACTATCTAGGTTAGCTAACAGGCACTTGGACTATCTAGGTTCCCTAGCGCGCACTTGTACTATCTAGGTTACCTAGCTGGCACTTGGACTATGTAAGTTTCCTTGCGGGCATTTGGACTATGTAGGTTACCTAGCGAGCACTTGGACTATGTAGGTTCCCTAACAGGCACTTGTACTATGTAGGTTCCCAGGGGTCACGTGGACTATGTACGCTCTCTAGAAGGCACTTGGACTATGTAGGTTACCTATTGGGCACTTTGACTATGTAGGTTAACTAGCGGGCACATGGACTATCCAGGTTACGAAGCAGGCAATTGGACAATCGAGGTTAACGAACGGACACTTGGACTTTGTAGGTAACCTAGAGGGCACTTGGACTGTCTAGGTTACATAGCGGGCACGTGGATTATCTAGGTTAACGAACAGGCACTTGGACTATGTAGGTTAGCTAACAGGCACTTGGACAATCTAGGTTAGGTAACGGGCACTTGGACTATCTAGGTAACCTTGTGGGAACTTGGACTATGTTGGTTACCTAGCGGCCACTTTGACTATCTTGGTTACCTAGCGGGCACTTGGACTATGTAGGTTATCTAGCGGGCACTTGGACTATCTAGGTTAACTAGCGGGCCCTTGGTCTATGTAGGTTAACTAGAGGCCCTTGGACTATGTAAGTTAACTAACGGGCACTTGGACAATCTAGGTTAACTAGCGGGCACTTGGACAATCTAGGTTAGCTAACGGGCACTTGGACTATCTAGGTTACCTAACGGGCACTTGGATTATATAGATTCCCTAGCGGGCACTTAGACTATGTAGGTTTCCTTGCGGGCATTTGGACTATGTAGGTTACCTAGCGAGCACTTGGACTATGTAGGTTCCCTAACGGGCACTTGGACTATGTAGGTTCCCTTGCGGGAACTTGGACTATGTAGGTTCCCTAGGGTTACTTGGACTGTCTAGGTTAACTAGCGGGCAATTGGACTGTCTAGGTTACCTAGCGGTCCCTTGGACTACGGAGGTTAACTAGCGGACACTTGCACTATGTAGGTTACCTAGCGGACACTTGGAATATCTTGGTTAATGAGCGGGCCTTTGGAATATGTAGTTTAACTAGCGGACACTTGCACTATGTAGGTTACCTAGCGGGCACTTGGACTATGTAGGTTAACTAGCAGGCCCTTGGACTATGTAGGTTAACTAGAGGGCACTTGGACGATCCTGGTTAACTAGCGGGCACTTGGACTATCTAGGTTAACTAGCGGGCAATTGGACTGTCTAGGTTACCTAGTGGGCACTTGGACTATGTAGTTTACCTAGCAGGCACTAGGACTATGTAGGTTCCCTAGCGGTCATTTGGACTATATAGGTTACCTTGTGGGCACTTGGACTATGTAGGTTATCTAGCGGGCACTTGGACTATGTAGGTTAACTAGCGGGCTCTTGGACTATGTAGGTCTACTAGCGGGCCATTGGACTATCTAGGTTAGCTAACGGGCAATTGAACTATCTAGGTTACCTAACGGGTACTTGGATTATGTAGGTTCCCTAACGGGCACTTGGACTATGTAGGCTCCCTAGAAGGCACTTGGACTATGTAGGTTACCTATTGCGCTCTTTGATTTATGTTGGTTATCTAGCGGGCACTTGGACTATCCAGGTTACGAAGCGGGCACTTGGACTATGTAGGTTACCAAACGGGCACTTGGACTATCTAGGTTAACGAACGGACACTTGGACTATGTAGGTAACCTAGCGGGCACTTGGACTGTCTAGGTTACATAGCGGGCACTTGGACTATCTAGATTAACGAACGGGCACTTGCACTATGTAGGTTAGCTAACAGGCACTTGGACTACCTAGGTTACCTAGCAGGCACTTGGACGTTGTATGTTACCTACCGGACACTTGGACGATTTAGGTTAACTAGCCGGCACTTGGGCTATCTAGGTTAACTAGCGGGCCCTTGGACTATCTAGGTTTACTAGCGGGCACTTGGACTATCTAGGTTAACTATCGGGCACTTGGACTATGTAGGTTACCTAGCGGTCACATGGACTATGTAGGTTACCTAGCGGACACTTGGACTATCTAGGTTAGCTAACGGGTAATTGGACTATCAAGGTTACCTAACGGACACTTGGACTATGTAGGTTACCTAGCAGGTACTTGGACTATCTAGGTTACCTAGCAGGCACTTTGACTATCTAGGTTAACTAACGGGCACTTGGACCATGTAGGTTGCCTAGCGAGCACTTGGACTATGTAGGTTATCTAGCGGGCACTTGGACTATGTAGGTTAACTAAAGGGCACTTGCATTAACTAGGTTATCTAACAGGCACTTGGACTATGTATGTTCCAGAGCGGGCAATTGGACTATGTAGGTTCCCTAGCGTGCACTTGGACTATCTAGGTTCCATATAGGGCACTTGGACTATGTAGGTTAACTAGTGGACAATTGGACGATCTAGGTTAACTAGCGGTCCCTTGGACTACGTAGGTTAACTAGCGGACACTTGCACTATGTAGGTTACCTAGCGCGCACTTGGACTCTCTAGGTTAACTAGCGGGCCTTTGGACTATGTAGTTTAACTAGCGGACACTTGCACTATGTAGGTTACCTTGCGGGCACTTGGACTATGTAGGTTAACTAGCAGGCCCTTGGACTATCTAGGTTACCTAGCGGGCACTTGGTATATGTACATAACCTAGCGGGCACTTGGACTATGTATGTCCCCTAGAGGGCACTTGGACTATCTAGGTTAATGAACGGACACTTGGACTATGTAGGCAACCTAGCGGGCACTTGGACTATCTAGGTTAACGAACGGGCACTTGGACTATGTAGGTTAGTTAACAGGCACTTGGACGATGTAGGTTACCTAGCGGACACTTGTCCCTTTTAGGTTAACTAGCGGGCACTTGGACTATCTAGGTTAACTAGCGGGCCCTTGGACTATCTAGGTTTACTAGCGGGCACTTGGACTATCTAGGTTACCTAGCACGCACTTTGACTATGTAGGTTACCTAGCGGGCACTTGAATGATCTAGGTTACCTAGCAGGCACTTTGACTCTCTAGGTTAACTAACGGGCACTTGGACTATGTAGTTTGCCTAGCGAGCACTTGGACTATGTAGGTTCACTAGCGGGCACTTGGACTATGTAGGTTCCCTAGCGGTTACTTGGACTGTCTAGGTTAACTAGTGGGCAATTGGACTGTCTAGGTTACCTAGTGGGCACTTGGACTATGTAGTTTACCTAGCAGGCATTGGACTATGTAGGTTAACTAGCAGGTACTTGGACTATCTAGGTTACCTAGCGGGCACTTGGACTATATACGTTCCCTAGCGGGCAATTGGGCTATCTACGTTACCTAGCGGGCACTTGGACTATGTAGGTTAACGAACGGGCACTTGGACTATGTAGGTAACCTAGTGGTCACTTGGCCTGTCTAGGTTACCTAGCCGGCACTTGGATTATGTAGGTTAACTAGCGGGCACTTGGACTATCTAGGTTAACTAGCGGGCCCTTGGTCTATGTAGGTTAACTAGCAGGCCCTTGGACTTTGTAAGTTAACTACAGGGCACTTGGACGATCCTGGTTAACTAGCAGGCACTTGGACTATCTAGGTTAACTAGCGGGCACTTGGACTATGTAGGTTCCCTAGGGTTACTTGGACTGTCTAGGTTAACTAGTGGGCACTTGGACTATGTAGTTTACCTAGCAGGCACTGGACTATGTAGGTTCCCTGCGGGCATTTGGACTATATAGGTTACCTAGCGGGCACTTGGACTATGTAGGTTATCTAGTGGGCACTTGTACTATGTAGGTTAACTAACGGGCACTTGCATTATCTAGGTTAACTAACAGGCACTTGGACTATGTATGTTCGAGAGCGGGCAATTGGACTATGTAGTTTCCCTAGCGTGCACTTGGACTATCTAGGTTCCATATAGGGCACTTGGACTATGTAGGTTAACTAGTGGACAATTGGACGATCTAGGTTAACTAGCGGTCCCTTGGACTACGTAGGTTAACTAGCGGACACTTGCACTATGTAGGTTACCTAGCGGGCACTTGGACTATGTAGGTTAACTAGCAGGCCCTTGGACTATCTAGGTTACCTAGCAAGCACTTGGACTATGTAGGTTAACTAGCGGGCACTTGCACTCTCTAAGTTACCTAGCGGGCACTTGGACTATGTACCTTCCCTAGCGGGCACTTGGACTATCTATGTTAACTAGCGGGCACTTGGACTATGTAGGTTACCTAGCGGGCACTTGCACTATGTAGGTTAACTAGAGGACACTTGGATGATCTAGGTTAACAAGTAGGCCCTTCGACTATGTAGGTTCACTAGCCGACACTTGGACGATCTAGGTTAACTAGCGGGCACTTGGACGATCTAGTTTAACCAGCGGGCACTTGGACTATCAAAGTTAACAAGCGAGCCCTTGGACTATGTAAGTTAACTAGCGGGCCCTTCGATTATCTAGGTTACCTAGATAGCACTTGGACTATATAGGTTCCCTAGCGTGCACTTGGACTATCTAGGTTAACGAATGGGCACTTGGACTATGCAGGTAACCTAGCCGGCACTTGGACTGTCTAGGTTACATAGCGGGCACTTAGACTTCTAGGTTAACGAATGGGCACTTGGACAATGTAGGTTGCCTAGCGAGCACTTGGACTATCTAGGTTAGGTAACGGGCACTTGGACTATCTAGGTTACCTAGCGGTCACATGGAATATCTAGGTTACCTAACGGCCACTTGGACTATACAGGTTACCTAGCAGGAACTTGGACTTCTAGGTTAACGAACGGGCACTTGGACTATGTAGGTTGCCTAGCGGGCTCTTGGACTATCTAGGTTAGCTAACAGGAACTTGGACTATCTAGGTTACCTAGCTGGCACTAGGACCCCGTAGGTTACCTAGCGGGCTCTTGGACAATCTAGGTTAACTAGCGGGTTCTTGGACTATGAAGGTTAAGTAGCAGGCCCTTGGACTATGTAGGTTAACTAGCGGACACTTGGAAGTTCTAGGTTAACTAGCGGGCACTTGGACTATCTAGCTTACCTAGCAGGCACTTGCACGATGCAGGTTCCCTAGCGGGCATTTGGACTATCTAGGCTCCCTAACGGGCACTTGAACTATGTAGGTTCTCTATCAGGCACTTGGACTATGTAAGTTACCAGCGGGCACTTGGTCTATATACATAACCTAGCGGGCACATGGACTATCTGGGTTACTTAGCGGGCACTTGGACTATGTACGTCCCCTAGTGGGCACTTGGACTATCTACGTTACCTACCAGGTACTTGGATTATCTAGGTTAACTAGCTAGCTCTTGTACTATCTAGGTTAACTAACGGGCACTTGGACTATGTAAGTTCCCTAGTGGGCACTTGGACTATGTGGGTTCCCTAGCGGGCATTTGGACTATCTAGGTTACCTAACGGTTACTTGGACTATGTAAGTTCCCTAGCGGTAACTTGAATTATGTGAGTTCCCTATCGGGCACTTGGACTATGCAGGTTACTAGCGGGCATTTGGACTATCTAGGTTACCTAACGGGCACTTGGACTATGCAGGTTCCGTATCGGGCACTTGGACAATGTTGGATAACTAGCGGGCACTAGGACTGTGTAGGTTACCTAGCGGGCACTTGGACTATCTAGGTTAGGTAACGGGCACTTGGACTATCTAGGTTACTTAGTGGGAACTTGGACTATGTAGATTCCCTAGCGGGCACTTGGACTATGTATGTTCCAGAGCGGGCAATTGGACTATGTAGGTTCCCTAGCGTGCAATTGGACTATCTAGGTTCCATATAGGGCACTTGGACTATGTAGGTTAACTAGTGGACAATTGGACGATCTAGGTTACCTAGCGGTCCCTTGGATTATGTAGGTTAACTAGCGGACACTTGCACTATGTAGGTTACCTAGCGGGCACTTGGACTCTCTAGGTTAACTAGCGGGCCTATGGACTATGTTGTTTAACTAGCGGACACTTGCACTATGTAGGTTACCTAGCGAGCACTTGGACTATGTAGGTTAACTAGCAGGCCCTTGGACTATCTAGGTTACCTAGCAGGCACTTGGACTATGTAGGTTAACTAGCGGGCACTTGCACTCTCTAAGTTACCTAGCGGGCCCTTGGACTATGTACCTTCCCTAGGGGGCATTTGGACTATCTATGTTAACTAGCGGGCACTTGGACTATGTAGGTTACCTCACAGACACTTGCACTATGTAGGTTACCTAGCAGGCACTTGGACTATGTAGGTTAACTAGAGGACACTTGGACGATCTAGGTTAACAAGTAGGCCCTTCGACTATGTAGGTTAACTAGCCGGCACTTGGACGATCTAGGTTAACCAGCCGGCACTTGGACTATCAAAGTTAACAAGCCAGCCCTTGGACTATGTAGGTTAACTAGCGGGCCCTTGGACTATCTAGGTTACCTAGATAGCACTTGGGCTATATAGGTTCCCTAGCGGGCACTTGGACTATCTTGGTTAACGAACGGGCACTTGGACTATGCAGGTAACCTAACCGGTACTTGGACTGTCTAGGTTACATAGCGGGCACTTAGACTTCTAGGTTAACGAATGGGCACTTGGACTATGTAGGTTGCCTAGCGGGCACTTTGACTATCTAGGTTACCTGGCGGGCACTTGTACTATCTAGGTTACCTAACGGCCACTTGGACTATACAGGTTACCTAGCGGGAACTTGGACTTCTAGGTTAACGAACGGGCACTTGGACTATGTAGGTTGCCTAGCGGGCACTTGGACTATCTAGGTTAGCTAACAGGAACTTGGACTATCTAGGTTACCTAGCTGGCACTAGGACCCTGTAGTTTACCTAGCGGGCTCTTAGACAATCTAGGTTAACTAGCGGGTTCTTGGACTATGAAGGTTAAGTAGCAGGCCCTTGGACTATGTAGGTTAACTAGCAGACACTTGGAAGTTCTAGGTTAACTAGCGGGCACTTGGACTATCTAGCTTACCTAGCAGGCACTTGCACGATGCAGGTTCCCTAGCGGGCACTTGGACTATCTAGGCTCCCTAACGGGCACTTGAACTATGTAGGTTCCCTATCGGGCACTTGGACTATCTAGGTTACTTAGCGGGCACTTGACTATGTACGTCCCCTAGTGGGCACTTGGACTATCTACGTTACCTAGCGGGTACTTGGATTATCTAGGTTAACTAGCGAGCACTTGGACTATCTAGGTTAACTAACGGGCACTTGGACTATGTAAGTTCCCTAGCGGGCTCTTGGACTATGTGGGTTCCCTAGCGGGCATTTGGACTATCTAGGTTACCTAACGGGTACTTGGACTATGTAAGTTCCCTAGCGGGCACTTGAATTATGTGAGTTCCCTATCGGGCACTTGGACTATGTAGGTTACTAGCGGGCATTTGGACTATGTAGGTTACCTAACGGGCACTTGGACTATGTAGGTTCTGTATCGGGCACTTGGACAATGTTGGATAACTAGCGGGCACTAGGACTATGTAGGTTACCTAGCGGGCACTTGGACTATCTAGGTTAGGTAACGGGCACTTGGACTATCTAGGTTACCTAGTGGGAACTTAGACTATGTAGGTTTCCTTGCGGGCATTTGGACTATGTAGGTTACCTAGCGAGCACTTGGACTATGTAGGTTCCCTAACGGGAACTTGGACTATGTAGGTTCCCTAGCGGTCACGTGGACAATGTAGGCTCCCTAGAAGGCACTTGGACTATGTAGGTTACCTATCGCGCACTTTGACTATGTTGGTTATTTAGCGGGCACTTAGACTATCCAGGTTACGAAGCGGGCACTTGGATTATGTAGGTTACCAAAAGGGCACTTGGACTATCTAGGTTAACGAACGGACACTTGGACTATGTAGGTAACCTAACGGGCACTTGGACTATCTAGGTTAACGAACGGGCACTTGGACTATGCAGGTAACCTAGCCGGCACTTGGACTGTCTAGGTTACATAGCGGGCACTTGGACTTCTAGGTTAACGAATGGGCACTTGGACTATGTAGATTAACTAGCCGGCACTTGGATGATCTAGGTTAACTAGCGGGCACTTGGTCTATGTGGGTTCCCTAGCGGGCACTTGGACTATCTAAGTTAGGTAACGGGCACTTGGACTATCTAGGTTACCTTGCGGGAACTTGGACAATGTAGGTTACCTAGCGGGCACTTGGACTATCTAGGTTAACCAGCGGGCCTTTGGACTATGTAGTTTAACTAGCGGACACTTGCACTATGTAGGTTACCTAGCGGGCACTTGGACTATGTAGGTTACCTAGCGGGCACTTGGACTATGTAGGTTAACTAGCGGGCACTAGGATTATCTAGGTTAACTAACAGGCACTTGGACTATTTATGTTCCAAATGGGCAATTGGACTATGTATGTTCCCTAGCGGGCACTTGGACTATCTAGGTTCCCTAAAGGGCACTTGGACTATGTAGGTTAACTAGCGGACAATAGGATGATCTAGGTTAAGTAGCGGGCACTTGGACTATCTAGGTTACCTAACGGGCACTTGGATTATGCAGGTAACCTAGTGGGCACTTGGACTATGTAGGTTATCTAGCGGGAACTTGGACTATGTAGGTTAACTAACGGGCACTTGCATTATCTAGGTTAACTAACAGGCACTGCACTTGGACTATGTATGTTCCAGATCGGGCAAGTGGACTTTGTAGGTTCCCTAGCGTGCACTTGGACTATCTAGGTTCCATATAGGGCACTTGGACTATGTAGGTTAACTAGTGGACAATTGGACGATCTAGGTTAACTAGCGGTCCCTTGGATTACGTAGGTTAACTAGCGGACACTTGCACTATGTAGGTCACCTAGCAGGCATTTGGACTCTCTGGGTTAACTAGCGGGCCTTTGGACTATGTAGTTTAACTAGCGGACACTTGCATTATGTAGGTTACCTAGCGGGCACTTTGTCTATGTAGGTTAACTAGCAGGCCCTTGGACTATCGAGGTTACCTAGCAGGCACTTGGACTATGTAGGTTAACTAGCGGGCACTTGGACTATCTAGGTTACCTAGCGGGCACTTGGACTATATAGGTTAACTACAGGGCACTTGCACTATCTAGGTTACCTAACGGGCACTTGGACTATGTACGTTCCCTAGCGGTCAGTTGGACTATCTACGTTAACTAGCGGGCACTTGGAATATGTAGGTTAACTATCAGACACTTGCACTATGTAGGTTACCTAGCAGGCACTTGGACTATCTAGGTTATATAGCGGGCACTTGGACTATGTAGGTTAACTCCGAGCACTTGGACTCTAGGTTACCTAGCGGGCACTTGGACTATCTAGGTTAACGAACTGACACTTGGACTATGTAGGTTACCTAGCGGGCTCTTGGACTATGTAGGATCCCTATCGGACATTTGGACTACTTAGGTTACCTAGCGGGCACTTGGACTATCTAGGTTAACTAGCGGGCACTTGGACTATGTAGGTTAACTAGCGAGCACTTGGACTATCTAGGTTAACTAGCGGACCTTGGACAATGTGGGTTAACTAGCGGGCCCTTGGAATATGTAGGTTAACTAGCGGGCACTTGGAAGATGTAGGTTAACTAGAGGGCTCTTGGCCTATCTAGGTTAACTAGCATGCACTTGGACTATCTAGGTTAACTAGCGGGCACTTGGATGATCAATGTTAACTAGCGGGCACTTGGACTATCTAGGTTAGCTTACGGCCACTTGGACTAAGTACGTCCCCTAGTGGGCACATGGACTATCTAGATTAACTAACGGGCACTAGGACTATCTAGGTTAACTAGCGGGCACTTGGACTATCTAGGTTACCTAGCTGGCACTTGGACTATGAATGTTCCCTAGCGGGCAATTGGATTATCTAGGTTACCTAGCAGGCACTTGGACTATGTAGGTCAACTAGCGGGCCCTTGGACTATCTAGGTTAGCTAACTGGCACTTGGACTATGTAGGTTAACCAGCGGACACTTGCACGATCTAGGTTAACTAGCGGGCTCTTGCACTATGTAGGTTAACTAACGGGCCCATTGACTATGTAGGTTAACTAGCAGGCACTTGGACGATCTAGGTTAGCTAACTGGCACTTAGATTATGTAGGTTAACTAGCGGGCACTTGGAATATCTAGGTTAACTATCGGGCACTTGGACTATCTAGGTTAACTAGCGGGTACATGGACGATATAGCTTAACTAGCGGGCACTTGGACTATCTAGGTTAACTAGCGGGCACTTGGACGATATAGGTTAACTAGCGGGCACTTGGATTATCTATGTTACCTAGCGGGCACTTGGACTATGTAGGTTCCCTAGCGGGCATTTGGACTATATAGATAACCTGGTGGGCACTTAGACTCTGTAGGTTACCTAGCGGGCACTTGGACTATCTAGACTACCAAGCGGGCACGTGGACTACCTAGGTTAACTAACGGGCACTTGGACTATGTAGGTTCCCTATTGGGCACTTGGAGAATGTAGGTTTACTAGGGGGCACTAGGACTATGAAGGTTACCTAGCGGGCCCTTGGACTATCTAGGTTACCTAAGGGGCATTTGGACTATGTAGGCTCCCTAGCGGGCATTTGGACTATATAGATTACCTAGCGGGCACTTAGACTTTGTAGGTTACCTAGCGGGCACTTGGATTATCTAGGTTACCTAGCTGGCACTTGAACTATCTACGTTACCTAGCGGGTTCTTGGAATATGTAGGTTACCTAGGGGCTGTTGGACTATCTAGGTTACCTAACGGGCACTTGGACTATCTAGGTTAACTAACGGGCACTTGGACTATGTAGGTTCCCTAGCGGGCCCTTGGACTATGTAAATTTCCTAGCGGGCACTTGGACTATGTGGGTTCCCTAGCGGGCATTTGGACTATCTAGGTTACCTAGCGGGCACTTGGACTATGTATGTTCCCTACGGACACTTGAACTATGTAAGTTAACTACCAGGCACTTGGACTATGTAGGTTAACTAGCAGGCCCTTGGACTATCTAGGTTACCTAGCGGGCACTTGGACTATATAGGTTAACTACAGGGCACTTGCACTATCTAGGTTACCTAGCGGGCACTTGGACTATGTACTTTCCCTAGCGGTCAGTTGGACTATCTACGTTAACTAGCGGGCACTTGGAATATGTAGGTTAACTATCAGACACTTGCACTATGTAGGTTACCTAGCAGGCACTTGGACTATCTAGGTTATATAGCGGGCACTTGGACTATGTAGGTTAACTCCGAGCACTTGGACTCTAGGTTACCTAGCGGGCACTTGGACTATCTAGGTTAACGAACTGACACTTGGACTATGTAGGTTACCTAGCGGGCTCTTGGACTATGTAGGATCCCTATCGGACATTTGGACTACTTAGGTTACCTAGCGGGCACTTGGACTATCTAGGTTAACTAGCGGGCACTTGGACTATGTAGGTTAACTAGCGAGCACTTGGACTATCTAGGTTAACTAGCGGACCTTGGACAATGTGGGTTAACTAGCGGGCCCTTGGAATATGTAGGTTAACTAGCGGGCACTTGGACGATGTAGGTTAACTAGAGGGCTCTTGGCCTATCTAGGTTAACTAGCATGCACTTGGACTATCTAGGTTAACTAGCGGGCACTTGGATGATCAATGTTAACTAGCGGGCACTTGGACTATCTAGATTAACTAACGGGCACTAGGACTATCTAGGTTAACTAGCGGGCACTTGGACTATCTAGGTTACCTAGCTGGCACTTGGACTATGAATGTTCCCTAGCGGGCAATTGGATTATCTAGGTTACCTAGCAGGCACTTGGACTATGTAGGTCAACTAGCGGGCCCTTGGACTATCTAGGTTAGCTAACTGGCACTTGGACTATGTAGGTTAACCAGCGGACACTTGCACGATCTAGGTTAACTAGCGGGCTCTTGCACTATGTAGGTTAACTAACGGGCCCATTGACTATGTAGGTTAACTAGCAGGCACTTGGACAATCTAGGTTAGCTAACTGGCACTTAGATTATGTAGGTTAACTAGCGGGCACTTGGAATATCTAGGTTAACTATCGGGCACTTGGACTATCTAGGTTAACTAGCGGGTACATGGACGATATAGCTTAACTAGCGGGCACTTGGACTATCTAGGTTAACTAGCGGGCACTTGGACGAAATAGGTTAACTTGCGGGCACTTGGATTATCTATGTTACCTAGCGGGCACATGGACTATGTAGGTTCCCTAGCGGGCATTTGGACTATATAGATAACCTGGTGGGCACTTAGACTCTGTAGGTTACCTAGCGGGCACTTGGACTATCTAGACTACCAAGCGGGCACGTGGACTACCTAGGTTAACTAACGGGCACTTGGACTATGTAGGTTCCCTATTGGGCACTTGGTGAATGTAGGTTTACTAGGGGGCACTAGGAGTATGAAGGTTACCTAGCGGGCCCTTGGACTATCTAGGTTACCTAAGGGGCATTTGGACTATGTAGGCTCCCTAGCGGGCATTTGGACTATATAGATTACCTAGCGGGCACTTAGACTTTGTAGGTTACCTAGCGGGCACTTGGATTATCTAGGTTACCTAGCTGGCACTTGAACTATCTACGTTACCTAGCGGGTTCTTGGAATATGTAGGTTACCTAGGGGCTGTTGGACTATCTAGGTTACCTAACGGGCACTTGGACTATCTAGGTTACCTAAGGGGCACTTGGACTATGTAGGTTCCCTAGCGGGCCCTTGGACTATGTAAATTCCCTAGCGGGCACTTGGACTATGTGGGTTCCCTAGCGGGCATTTGGACTATCTAGGTTACCTAGCGGGCACTTGGACTATGTAGGTTCACTACCGGGCACTTGCACTATCTAGGTTACCTAGCGGGCACTTGGTCTATGTACGTGCCCTAGCGGGCACTTGGACTATCTATGTTAACTAGCGGGCATTTGGACTATGTAGGTTAACTAGGGGACACTTGCACTATGTAGGTTACCTAGCGGCACTTGGACTATCTAGGTTAACTAGCGGGCACTTGGACTATCTAAGTTAACTAGCGTGTACTTGGACTATGTATGTTCCTTAGCGGGCACTTGGACTATCTAGTTTACCTAGCGGGCACATGGACTATGTAGGTTAACTAGCGAGCACTTGGACTGTAGGTTACGTAGCAGGCACTTGGACTATCTAGGTTACCTAGCGGGCCCTTGTACTATGTAGGTTTCCAAGCGGGCACTTGGACTATCTAGGTTAAAGAACAGGCACTTCGACAAAGTAGGTTCCCTAGTGGACATTTGGACAATATAGATAACCTAGCGGGCACTTAGACTCTGTAGGTTACCTAGCGGGCATTTTGACTATCTAGGTTACCTAACTGGTACTTGAACTATCTACGTTACCTAGCGGGTTCTTGGAGTATGTAGGTTACCTAGCGGGTTTTTGGACTATCTAGGTAACCAAGCGGGCACTTGGACTATCTAGGTTAACTATCGGGCACTTGGACTATGTAGTTTCCCTATCGGGCACATGAAGAATGTAGGTTAACTAGGGGGCACTAGGACTATGTAGGTTACCTAGCGGGCCCTTGGACTATCTAGGTTACCTTGCGGGCATTTGGACTATGTAGGCTCCGTAGCGGGCATTTGGACTATATAGATTACCTAGCGGGCACTTGGAGTATATAGGTTACCTAGCGGGCACTTGGACTATGTAGGTTACCTAGTGGGCACTTGGACTATCTAAGTTAACGAACGGGCACTTGGAATATACAGGTAACCTAGCGGGCACTTGGACTATGTAGGATCCCTATCGGACATTTGTACTACTTAGGTTAACTAGCGGGCACTTTGACTATCTAGGTTAACTAGCGGGCACTTGGACTATCTAGGTCAACTAGCGGGCCCTTGTACTATGTAGGTTAACTAGCGGGCACTTGGACTATCTAGGTTAACTAGTGTACCTTGGACTATGTAGGTTAACTAGCGGGCACTTGAACTATGTAGGTTAACTAGCAGGCACTTGGACTATCTAGGTTTCCTAGCAGGCATTTGGACTATGTACATACCCTAGCACGCACTTGGACTATCTAGGTTACCTAGCGGGCACTTAGATTATGTACGTCCCCTAGTGGGCAATTGGACTATCTAGGTTAACTAACGGGCGCTAGGACTATCTAGGTTAACTAGCGGGCACTTGGACTATCTAGGTTACCTAGCAGTCACTTAGAATATGAAGGATCCCAAACGGGCACTTGGACAATATAGTTTAACTAGCGGGCACTTGGACGATCTAGGTTAACTTGCGGGCACTTGGATTATCAAAGTTAATAAGTGAGCCCTTGGATTATGTAGGTTAACTAGCGGGCCCTTGGACTATCTAGGTTACCTAGCGGGCACTTGGACTATATAGGTTAACTAGCGTGCACTTGGACTATGTAGGTTCCTTAGCGGGCACTTGGACTATCTAGGTTACCGAACGGGCATTTGGACTATGTAGGTAACCTAGCGGGCACTTGCACTCTCTAAGTTACCTAGCGGGCACGTGGACTATGTACCTTCCCTAGCGGGCACTTGGACTATCTATGTTAACTAGCGGGCACTTGGACTATGTAGGTTACCTCGCGGACACTTGCACTATGTAGGTTACCTAGCAGGCACTTGGACTATGTAGGTTAACTAGAGGACACTTGGACGATCTAGGTTAACAAGTAGACCCTTCGACTATGTAGGTTAATTAGCCGGCACTTGGATGATCTAGGTTAACCAGCGTGCACTTGGACTATCAAAGTTAACCAGCGAGCCCTTGAACTATGTAGGTTAACTAGCGGGCCCTTGGACTATCTAGGTTACCTAGATAGCACTAGGGCTATATAGGTTCCCTAGCGGGCACTTGGACTATCTTGGTTAACGAACGGGCACTTGGACTATGCAGGTAACCTAACCGGCACTTGGACTGTCTAGGTTACATAGCGGGCACTTAGAATTCTAGGTTAACGAATGGGCACTTGGACTATGTAGGTTGCCTAGCGGGCACTTTGACTATCTAGGTTACCTAGCGGGCACTTGCACTATCTAGGTTACCTAACGGCCACTTGGACTATACAGGTTACCTTGCGGGAACTTGGACTTCTAGGTTAACGAACGGGCACTTGGACTATGTAGGTTGCCTAGCGGGCACTTGGACTATCTAGGTTAGCTAACAGGAATTGGACTATCTAGGTTACCTAGCTGGCACTAGGACCCTGTAGGTTACCTAGCGGGCTCTTGGACAATCTAGGTTAACTAGCGGGTTCTTGGACTATGAAGGTTAAGTAGCAGGCCCTTAGACTATGTAGGTTAACTAGCGGACACTTGGACTATCTAGGTTACCTAACAGGAACTTGGACTATCTAGGTTACCTAGCGGGCACTTTGACTATGTCGGTTACCTAGTGGGCACTTGGACTATCTAGGCTCCCTAACGGGCACTTGAACTATGTAGGTTCCCTATCGGGCACTTGGACTATGTAGGTTACCAGCGGGCACTTGGTCTATGTACATAACCTAGCGGGCACTTGGACTATCTAGGTTACTTAGCGGGCACTTGACTATGTAAGTTCCCTAGCGGGCACTTGGACTATGTGGGTTCCCTAGCGGGCATTAGGACTATCTAGGTTACCTAACGGGTACTTGGACTATGTAAGTTCCCTAGCGGGCACTTGAATTATGTGAGTTCCCTATCGGGCACTTGGACTATGTAGGTTACCTAGTGGGCACTTGGAGGTTCTAGGTTAACTTTCGGGCACTGGGACTATCTAGGTTACATAGTGGGAACTTGGACTATGTAGGTTACCTAGCGGCCACTTTGACTATCTTGGTTACCTAGCGGGCACTTGGACTATGTAGGTTAATTAGCGGACACTTGGACGAACTAGGTTAAGGAGCGGGCCCTTGGACTATGTAGGTTACCTAGCGGACACTTGGACTATCTAGGTTAGCTAACAGGAAGTTGGACTATCTAGGTTACCTAGCGGGCATTTTGACTATGTAGGTTACCTAGTGGGCACTTGGACTATCTAGGGGAGCTAACGGGTACTTTGACTATCTAGGTTACCTAGCGGGCACTTGGACTATGTAGGTTAACTAGCGGGCACTTGGACTATCTAGGTTAGCTAACGGGCACTTGGACAATCTAGGTTACCTAACGGGAACTTGGATTATGTAGGTTCCCTAGCGGGCACTTAGACTATGTAGGTTTTCTTGCGGGCATTTGGAGTATGTAGGTTACCTAGCGAGCACTTGGACTATGTAGGTTCCCTAACGGGCACTTGGACTATGTAGGTTCCCTAGCGGTCACGTGGACTATGTAGGTTCCCTAGAAGGCACTTGGACTATGTAGGTTACCTATCGCGCACTTTGACTATGTTAGTTATCTAGCGGGCACTTAGACTATCCAGGTTACGAAGCGGGCACTTGGATTATGTAGGTTACCAAACGGGCACTTGGACTATCTAGGTTAACGAACGGACACTTGGACTATGTAGGTAACCTAGAGGGCACTTGGACTGTCTAGGTTACATAGCAGGCACATGGACTATCTAGGTTAACGAACGGGCACTTGGACTATGTAGGTTAGCTAACAAGCACTTGGACTATCTGGGTTACCTAGAAGGCACTTGGACTATGTAGGTTACCTAGCGGACACTTGGACGATCTAGGTTAACTAGCGGGCACTTGGACTATCTAGGTTAACTAGCGGGCCCTTGGACTATCTAGGTTAACTAGGGGCACTTGGACTATGTAGTTTCCCTAGCGGGCATTTGGATAATTTAGGTTACCTAGCGGGCACTTGGACTACATAGGTTACCTAGCGGGCACTTGGGCTATCTAGGTTACCTAGCGGGCACTTGGAATATGTAGGTTAACTAGAAGGCACTTGGACTATCAAGGATACCTAGCAGGCTCTTGGACTATGTAGGTTACCAGCGGGCACTTGGACTATCTAGGTTAACGAACGTGCACTTGGACTATGTAGGTAACCTAGCGGGCACTTGGACTGTCTAGGTTACCTAGCGGGCACTTGGACTATCTTGGTTAACGAATGGGCACTTGGACTATGTAGGTTAACTAGCGGACACTTTGACTATCTAGGTAAGCTAACGGGCAATTGCACTATCAAAGTTACCTAGCGCGCAATTTGACTATGTAGGTTACCTAGCGGGCACTTGGACTATCTAGGTTACCTAGCAGGCACTTTGACTATCTAGGTTAACTAACGGGCACTTGGACTGTGTAGGTTGCTTAGGGAGCACTTGGACTATGTAGGTTCCCTAGCGGTTACTTGGACTGTCTAGGTTAACTAGCGGGCAATTGCACTGTCTAGGTTACCTAGTGGGCACTTTGACTATCTAGGTTACCTAGCGGGCACTTGGACTATGTAGGTTCCCTAGCGGGCACTTGGACTATGTAGGTAACCTAGTGGTCACTTGGACTGTCTAGGTTACCTAGCGGGCACTTGGACTATGTAGGTTAACTAGCGAGCACTTGGTCTATGTAGGTTAACTAGCAGGCACTTGGACTATGTAAGTTAGCTAGAGGGCACTTGGACGATCTAGGTTAACAAGTGGGCCCTTGGACTATGTAGATTAACTAACCGGCACTTGGATGATCTAGGTTAACTAGCGCGCACTTGGACGATCTAGGTTAACAGGCGGGCACTTGGACTATCAAAGTTAACAAGCGAGCCCTTGGACTATATAGGTCAACTAGCGGGCCCTTGGACTATCTAGGTTACCTAGATAGCACTTGGACTATATAGGTTCCCTAGCGGGCACTTTGACTATTTAGGTTAACGAACGGGCACTTGGACTATGCAGGTAACCTAGCCGGCACTTGGACTGTCTAGGTTACATAGCGGGCACTTGGACTTCTAGGTTAACGAATGGGCACTTGAACTATGTAGGTTCCCTAGCGGCCCTTGGACTATGTAAGTTCCCTAGCGGGCACTTGGTCTATGTGGGTTCCCTAGCGGGCACTTGGACTATCTAGGTTAGGTAACGGGCACTTGGACTATCTAGGTTACCTTGCGGGAACTTGGACAATGTAGGTTACCTAGCGGGCACTTGGACTATCTAGGTTACCAAAGGGGCACTTTGACTATCTAGGTTACCTAGCGGGCACTTGGACTATGTAGGTTAACTAGCGGGCACTTGGACAATCTAGGTTACCTAACGGGCACTTGGATTATGCAGGTAACCTAGCGGGCACTTGGACTATGTAGGTTATCTAGCGGGCACTTGGAGTATGTAGGTTAAGTAACGGGCACTTGCATTATCTTGGTTAACTAACAGGCACTTGGACTATGTATGTTCCAGAGCGGGCAATTGGACTATGTAGGTTCCCTAGCGTGCACTTGGACTATCTAGGTTCCATATAAGGCACTTGGACTATGTAGGTTAACTAGTGAACAATTGGACGATCTAGGTTAACTAGCGGTCCCTTGGAGTACGTAGGTTAACTAGCAGACACTTGCACTATGTAGGTTACCTAGCTGGCACTTGGACTATCTAGATTAACTAGCGGGCCTTTGGACTATGTAGTTTAACTAGCGGACACTTGCACTATGTAGGTTACCTAGCGGGCACTTGGACTATGTAGGTTAACTAGCAGGCCCTTGGACTATCTAGGTTACCTAGCAGGCACTTGGACTATGTAGGTTAACTAGCGGGCACTTGGACTATGTACCTTCCCTAGCGGGCACTTGGACTATCTATGTTAACTAGCGGGCACTTGGACTATGTAGGTTACCTAGCGGACACTTGCACTATGTAGGTTACCTAGCAGGCACTTGGACTATGTAGGTTAACTAGAGGACACTTGGACGATCTAGGTTAACAAGCAGGCCCTTGGACTATGTAGGTTAACTAGCCGGCACTTGAACGATCTAGGTTAACTAGCGGACACTTGGACGATCTTGGTTAACCAGCGGGCACTTGGACTATCAAAGTTAACAAGCGAGCCCTTGGACTATGTAGGTTAACTAGCGGGCCCTTGGAGTATCTAGGTTACCTAGATAGCACTTGGGCTATATAGGTTCCCTAGCGGGCACTTGGACTATCTAGGTTAACGAACGGGTACTTGGACTATGCAGGTAACCTAACCGGCACTTGGACTGTCTAGGTTACATAGCGGGCACTTAGACTTCTAGATTAACAAATGGGCACTTGGACTATGTAGGTTGCCTAGCGGGCACTTTGACTATCTAGGTTACCTAGCGGGCACTTGTACTATCTAGGTTACCTAACGGCCACTTGGACTATACAGGTTACCTAGCGGGAACTTGGACTTCTAGGTTAACGAACAGGCACTTGGACTATGTAGGTTGCCTAGCGGGCACTTGGACAATCTAGGTTAACTAGCGGGTTCATGGACTATGAAGGTTAAGTAGCGGGCCCTTGGACTATGTAGGTTAACTAGCGGACACTTGGAAGTTCTAGGTTAACTAGCGTGCCCTTGGATTATCTAGCTTACCTGTAAGGCACTTGCACGATGCAGGTTCCCTAGCGGGCACTTGGACTATCTAGGCTCCCTAACGGGCACTTGAACTATGTAGGTTCCCTATCGGGCACTTGGACTATGTAGGTTACCAGCGGGCACTTGGTCTATGTACATAACCTAGCGGGCACTTGGACTATCTAGGTTACTTAGCGGGCACTTGACTATGTACGTCCCCTAGTGGGCACTTGGACTATCTACGTTACCTAGCGGGTACTTGGATTATCTAGGTTAACTAGCGAGCACTTGGACTATCTAGGTTAACTAACGGGCACTTGGACTATGTAAGTTCCCTAGCGGGCACTTGGACTATGTGGGTTCCCTAGCGGGCATTAGGACTATCTAGGTTACCTAACGGGTACTTGGACTATGTAAGTTCCCTAGCGGGCACTTGAATTATGTGAGTTCCCTATCGGGCACTTGGACTATGTAGGTTACCTAGTGGGCACTTGGAGGTTCTAGGTTAACTTGCGGGCACTGGGACTATCTAGGTTACATAGTGGGAACTTGGACTATGTAGGTTACCTAGCGGCCACTTTGACTGTCTTGGTTACCTAGCGGGCACTTGGACTATGTAGGTTAATTAGCGGACACTTGGACGAACTAGGTTAAGGAGCGGGCCCTTGGACTATGTAGGTTACCTAGCGGACACTTGGACTATCTAGGTTAGCTAACAGGAACTTGGACTATCTAGGTTACCTAGCGGGCATTTTGACTATGTAGGTTACCTAGTGGGCACTTGGACTATCTAGGGGAGCTAAGGGGTACTTTGACTATCTAGGTTACCTAGCGGGCACTTGGACTATGTAGGTTAACTAGCGGGCACTTGGACTATCTAGGTTAGCTAACGGGCACTTGGACAATCTAGGTTACCTAACGGGAACTTGGATTATGTAGGTTCCCTAGCGGGCACTTAGACTATGTAGGTTTTCTTGCGGGCATTTGGAGTATGTAGGTTACCTAGCGAGCACTTGGACTATGTAGGTTCCCTAACGGGCACTTGGACTATGTAGGTTAACTAGCGGACACTTCGACTATCTAGGTAAGCTAACGGGCAATTGCACTATCAATGTTACCTAGCGCGCACTTTGACTATGTAGGTTACCTAGCGGGCACTTGGACTATCTAGGTTACCTAGCAGGCACTTTGACTATCTAGGTTAACTAACGGGCACTTGGACTGTGTAGGTTGCTTAGGGAGCACTTGGACTATGTAGGTTCCCTAGCGGTTACTTGGACTGTCTAGTTTAACTAGCGGGCAATTGCACTGTCTAGGTTACCTAGTGGGCACTTTGACTATCTAGGTTACCTAGCGGGCACTTGGACTATGTAGGTTCCCTAGCGGGCACTTGGACTATGTAGGTAACCTAGTGGTCACTTGGACTGTCTAGGTTACCTAGCGGGCACTTGGACTATGTAGGTTAACTAGCGAGCACTTGGTCTATGTAGGTTAACTAGCAGGCCCTTGGACTATGTAAGTTAGCTAGAGGGCACTTGGACGATCTAGGTTAACAAGTGGGCCCTTGGACTATGTAGATTAACTAGCCGGCACTTGGATGATCTAGGTTAACTAGCGGGCACTTGGACGATCTAGGTTAACAGGCGGGCACTTGGACTATCAAAGTTAACAAGCGAGCCCTTGGACTATATAGGTCAACTAGCGGGCCCTTGGACTATCTAGGTTACCTAGATAGCACTTGGACTATATAGGTTCCCTAGCGGGCACTTTGACTATCTAGGTTAACGAACGGGCACTTGGACTATGCAGGTAACCTAGCCGGCACTTGGACTGTCTAGGTTACATAGCGAGCACTTGGACTTCTAGGTTAACGAATGGGCACTTGAACTATGTAGGTTCCCTAGCGGCCCTTGGACTATGTAAGTTCCCTAGCGGGCACTTGGTCTATGTGGGTTCCCTAGCGGGCACTTGGACTATCTAGGTTAGGTAACGGGCACTTGGACTATCTAGGTTACCTTGCGGGAACTTGGACAATGTAGGTTACCTAGCGGGCACTTGGACTATCTAGGTTACCAAAGGGGCACTTTGACTATCTAGGTTACCTAGCGGGCACTTGGACTATGTAGGTTAACCAGCGGGCACTTGGACAATCTAGGTTACCTAACGGGCACTTGGATTATGCAGGTAACCTAGCGGGCACTTGGACTATGTAGGTTATCTAGCGGGCACTTGGAGTATGTAGGTTAAGTAACGGGCACTTGCATTATCTAGGTTAACTAACAGGCACTTGGACTATGTATGTTCCAGAGCGGGCAATTGGACTATGTAGGTTCCCTAGCGTGCACTTGGACTATCTAGGTTCCATATAAGGCACTTGGACTATGTAGGTTAACTAGTGAACAATTGGACGATCTAGGTTAACTAGCGGTCCCTTGGAGTACGTAGGTTAACTAGCAGACACTTGCACTATGTAGGTTACCTAGCTGGCACTTGGACTATCTAGATTAACTAGCGGGCCTTTGGACTATGTAGTTTAACTAGCGGACACTTGCACTATGTAGGTTACCTAGCGGGCACTTGGACTATGTAGGTTAACTAGCAGGCCCTTGGACTATCTAGGTTACCTAGCAGGCACTTGGACTATGTAGGTTAACTAGCGGGCACTTGGACTATGTACCTTCCCTAGCGGGCACTTGGACTATCTATGTTAACTAGCGGGCACTTGGACTATGTAGGTTACCTAGCGGACACTTGCACTATGTAGGTTACCTAGCAGGCACTTGGATTATGTAGGTTAACTAGAGGACACTTGGACGATCTAGGTTAACAAGCAGGCCCTTGGACTATGTAGGTTAACTAGCCGGCACTTGGACGATCTAGGTTAACTAGCGGACACTTGGACGATCTTGGTTAACCAGCGGGCACTTGGACTATCAAAGTTAACAAGCGAGCCCTTGGACTATGTAGGTTAACTAGCGGGCCCTTGGAGTATCTAGGTTACCTAGATAGCACTTGGACTATATAGGTTCCCTAGCGGGCACTTGGACTATCTAGGTTAACGAACGGGTACTTGGACTATGCAGGTAACCTAACCGGCACTTGGACTGTCTAGGTTACATAGCGGGCACTTAGACTTCTAGATTAACAAATGGGCACTTGGACTATGTAGGTTGCCTAGCGGGCACTTTGACTATCTAGGTTACCTAGCGGGCACTTGTACTATCTAGGTTACCTAACGGCCACTTGGACTATACAGGTTACCTAGCGGGAACTTGGACTTCTAGGTTAACGAACAGGCACTTGGACTATGTAGGTTGCCTAGCGGGCACTTGGACAATCTAGGTTAACTAGCGGGTTCATGGACTATGAAGGTTAAGTAGCGGGCCCTTGGACTATGTAGGTTAACTAGCGGACACTTGGAAGTTCTAGGTTAACTAGCGTGCCCTTGGACTATCTAGCTTACCTGTAAGGCACTTGCACGATGCAGGTTCCCTAGCGGGCACTTGGACTATCTAGGCTCCCTAACGGGCACTTGAACTATGTAGGTTCCCTATCGGGCACTTGGACTATGTAGGTTACCAGCGGGCACTTGGTCTATGTACATAACCTAGCGGGCACTTGGACTATCTAGGTTACTTAGCGGGCACTTGACTATGTACGTCCCCTAGTGGGCACTTGGACTATCTACGTTACCTAGCGGGTACTTGGATTATCTAGGTTAACTAGCGAGCACTTGGACTATCTAGGTTAACTAACGGGCACTTGGACTATGTAAGTTCCCTAGCGGGCACTTGGACTATGTGGGTTCCCTAGCGGGCATTAGGACTATCTAGGTTACCTAACGGGTACTTGGACTATGTAAGTTCCCTAGCGGGCACTTGAATTATGTGAGTTCCCTATCGGGCACTTGGACTATGTAGGTTACCTAGTGGGCACTTGGAGGTTCTAGGTTAACTTGCGGGCACTGGGACTATCTAGGTTACATAGTGGGAACTTGGACTATGTAGGTTACCTAGCGGCCACTTTGACTATCTTGGTTACCTAGCGGGCACTTGGACTATGTAGGTTAATTAGCGGACACTTGGACGAACTAGGTTAAGGAGCGGGCCCTTGGACTATGTAGGTTACCTAGCGGACACTTGGACTATCTAGGTTAGCTAACAGGAACTTGGACTATCTAGGTTACCTAGCGGGCATTTTGACTATGTAGGTTACCTAGTGGGCACTTGGACTATCTAGGGGAGCTAACGGGTACTTTGACTATCTAGGTTACCTAGCGGGCACTTGGACTATGTAGGTTAACTAGCGGGCACTTGGACTATCTAGGTTAGCTAACGGGCACTTGGACAATCTAGGTTACCTAACGGGAACTTGGATTATGTAGGTTCCCTAGAGGGCACTTAGACTATGTAGGTTTTCTTGCGGGCATTTGGAGTATGTAGGTTACCTAGCGAGCACTTGGACTATGTAGGTTCCCTAACGGGCACTTGGACTATGTAGGTTCCCTAGCGGTCACGTGGACTATGTAGGTTCCCTAGAAGGCACTTGGACTATGTAGGTTACCTATCGCGCACTTTGACTATGTTAGTTATCTAGCAGGCACTTAGACTATCCAGGTTACGAAGCGGGCACTTGGATTATGTAGGTTACCAAACGGGCACTTGGACTATCTAGGTTAACGAACGGACACTTGGACTATGTAGGTAACCTAGAGGGCACTTGGACTGTCTAGGTTACATAGCGGGCACATGGACTATCTAGGTTAACGAACGGGCACTTGGACTATGTAGGTTAGCTAACAAGCACTTGGACTATCTAGGTTACCTAGAAGGCACTTGGACTATGTAGGTTACCTAGCGGACACTTGGACGATCTAGGTTAACTAGCGGGCACTTGGACTATCTAGGTTAACTAGCGGGCCCTTGGACTATCTAGGTTAACTAGGGGCACTTGGACTATGTAGTTTCCCTAGCGGGCATTTGGATAATTTAGGTTACCTAGCGGGCACTTGGGCTATCTAGGTTACCTAGCGGGCACTTGGACTATGTAGTTTAACTAGAAGGCACTTGGACTATCAAGGATACCTAGCAGGCTCTTGGACTATGTAGGTTACCAGCGGGCACTTGGACTATCTAGGTTAACGAACGTGCACTTGGACTATGTAGGTAACCTAGCGGGCACTTGGACTGTCTAGGTTACCTAGCGGGCACTTGGACTATCTTGGTTAACGAATGGGCACTTGGACTATGTAGGTTAACTAGCGGACACTTCGACTATCTAGGTAAGCTAACGGGCAATTGCACTATCAAAGTTACCTAGCGCGCCCTTTGACTATGTAGGTTACCTAGCGGGCACTTGGACTATCTAGGTTACCTAGCAGGCACTTTGACTATCTAGGTTAACTAACGGGCACTTGGACTGTGTAGGTTGCTTAGGGAGCACTTGGACTATGTAGGTTCCCTAGCGGTTACTTGGACTGTCTAGGTTAACTAGCGGGCAATTGCACTGTCTAGGTTACCTAGTGGGCACTTTGACTATCTAGGTTACCTAGCGGGCACTTGGACTATGTAGGTTCCCTAGCGGGCACTTGGACTATGTAGGTAACCTAGTGGTCACTTGGACTGTCTAGGTTACCTAGCGGGCACTTGGACTATGTAGGTTAACTAGCGAGCACTTGGTCTATGTAGGTTAACTAGCAGGCCCTTGGACTATGTAAGTTAGCTAGAGGGCACTTGGACGATCTAGGTTAACAATTGGGCCCTTGGACTATGTAGATTAACTAGCCGGCACTTGGATGATCTAGGTTAACTAGCGGGCACTTGGACGATCTAGGTTAACAGGCGGGCACTTGGACTATCAAAGTTAACAAGCGAGCCCTTGGATTATGTAGGTCAACTAGCGGGCCCTTGGACTATCTAGGTTACCTAGATAGCACTTGGACTATATAGGTTCCCTAGCGGGCACTTGGACTATCTAGGTTAACGAATGGGCACTTGGACTATGCAAGTAACCTAGCCGGCACTTGGACTGTCTAGGTTACATAGCGGGCACTTGGACTTCTAGGATAACGAATGGGCACTTGGACTATGTAGGTTCCCTAGCGGCCCTTGGACTATGTAAGTTCCTTAGCAGGCACTTGGTCTATGTGGGTTCCCTAGCGGGCACTTGGACTATCTAGGTTAGGTAACGGGCACTTGGACTATCTAGGTTACCTTGCGGGAACTTGGACAATGTAGGTTACCTAGCGGGCACTTGGACTATCTAGGTTACCAAAAGGGCACTTTGACTATCTAGGTTACCTAGCGGGCACTTGGACTAAGTAGGTTAACTAGCGGGCACTTGGACTATCTAGGTTACCTAACGGGCACTTGGATTATGCAGGTAACCTAGCGGGCATTTGCACTGTCTAGGTTTCATAGCGGGCAATAGGACTTCTAGGTTAACGAAGGGGCTCTTGGACTATGTAGGTCGCCTAGCCGGCACTTGGACGATTTAGGTTAGGTAACGGGCTCTTGGATTATCTAGGTTACCTAGCGGGAACTTGGTCTATGTAGGTTACATAGCGGGCACTTGGACTATCTAGTTTAGCTAACGGGCACTTTGACTATCTAGGTTACCTAGCGGGTACTTGGACTATCTAGGTTAGCTAACAGGAACTTGGACTATCTAGGTTACCTTGCGGGAACTTGGACAATGTAGGTTACCTAGCGGGCACTTGGACTATCTAGGTTACCAAAAGGGCACTTTGACTATCTAGGTTACCTAGCGGGCACTTGGACTAAGTAGGTTAACTAGCGGGCACTTGGACTATCTAGGTTACCTAACGGGCACTTGGATTATGCAGGTAACCTAGCGGGCACTTGCACTGTCTAGGTTTCATAGCGGGCAATAGGACTTCTAGGTTAACGAAGGGGCTCTTGGACTATGTAGGTCGCCTAGCCGGCACTTGGACGATTTAGGTTAGGTAACGGGCACTTGGATTATCTAGGTTACCTAGCGGGAACTTGGTCTATGTAGGTTACATAGCGGGCACTTGGACTATCTAGTTTAGCTAACGGGCACTTTGACTATCTAGGTTACCTAGCGGGTACTTGGACTATCTAGGTTAGCTAACAGGAACTTGGACTATCTAGGTTACCTAGCGGACACTAGGACTATGTAGGTAACATAGCGGGAACTTGGACTATCTAGGTTAACTAGCGGGTTCTTGGACTATGTAGGTTAACTAGCGGGCCCTTGGACTATGTAGGTTAACTAGCGGACACTTGGAGGTTCTAGGTTAACTAGCGGGCACTTGGATTATCTAGGTTACCTAACAGTACTTGCACGATGCAGGTTCCCTAGCGGGCACTTGGACTATCTAGGCTCCCTAACGGGCACTTGGACTATGTAGGTTACCTAGCGGGCACTTGGTCTATGTACATACCCTAGCGGGCATTTGGACTATCTACGTTACCTAGCGGGTACTAGGACTATATAGGTTACTAACGGGCACTTGGACTATGTAAGTTCCCTAGCGGGCACTTGGACTATGTGGGTTCCCTAGCGGGCACTTGGACAGTCTAGGTTAACGAACGGGCACTTGGACTATCTAGGTCAACTAGCGGGCACTTGGAGTATGTAAGTTCCCTAGTGGGCACTGTACTATGTGGTTTCCCTAGCGGGCACTTGGACTGTCTAGGTTAACAGACGGGCACTAGGACTATCTAGGTTAACTAGCAGGCACTTGGACTATGTAAATTCCCTAGCGGGCACTGGAATATATGGTTTCCCTAGCGGGCACTTGGACTGTCTAGGTTAACAGACGGGCTCTTGGACAATCTATGTTAACTAGCAGGCACTTGGACTATGTAAATTCCCTAGCGGGCACTTGGACTGTCTAGGCTAACGAAAGGGCACTTGGACTATCTAGGTTACCTAGCGGGCACTTGGACTATGTAGGTTAACTAGCGGGCACTTGGACTATCTAGGTTAGCTAAGGGGCACTTGGACTATCTAGGTTACCTAACGGGCACTTGGATTTGTAGGTTCCCTAGTGGGCACTTAGACTATGTAGTTTCCTTGCGGGCATTTGGAGTATGTAGGTTACCTAGCGAGCACTTGGACTATGTAGGTTCCCTAATGGGCAATTGGACTATGTAGGTTCCCTAGCGGTCACGTGGACTATTTAGGCTCCCTAGAAGGCACTTGGACTATGTAGGTTACCTATCGCGCACTTTGACTATGTTGGTTATCTAGCGGGCACTTAGACTATCCAGGTTACGAAGCGGGCACTTGGATTATGTAGGTTACCAAACGGGCACTTGGACTATCTAGGTTAACGAACGGACACTTGGACTATGTAGGTAACCTAGCGGGCACTTGGACTGTCTAAGTTACATAGCGGGCACTTGGACTATCTATGTTAACGAACGGGCACTTGGACTATGTAGGTTAGCTAACAGGCACTTGGACAATCTAGGTTAGGTGACGGGCACTTGGACTATCTAGGTTACCTTGTGGGAACTTGGACTATGTTGGTTACCTAGCGGCCACTTTGACAATCTTGGTTACCTAGCGGGAACTTGGACTATTTAGGTTACCTAGCGGACACTTGGACTATCTAGGTTAGCTAACAGGAACTTGGACTATCTAGGTTACCTAGTGGGCACTTTGACTATGTAGGTTACCTAGCGGTCACTTGGACTATGTAGGGTAGCTAACGGGTACTTGGGCTATGTAGGTCAACTAGCAGGCCATTGGACTATCTAGGTTAGCTAACGGGCACTTGGACTATCTAGGTTACCTAACGGGCACTTGGATTATGTAGGTTCCCTAGCGGGCACTTAGACTATGTAGGTTTCCTTGCGGGCATTTGGACTATGTAGGTTACGTAGCGAGCACTTGGACTATGTAGGTTCCCTAACGGGCACTTGGACTATGTAGGTTCCCTAGCGGTCACGTGGACTATGTAGGATACCTAGAAGGCACGTGGACTATGTAGGTTACCTATCGCGCACTTTGACTATGTTGGTTATCTAGCGGGCACTTGGACTATCCAGGTTACGAATAGGCACTTGGACTATGTAGGTTCCCTAGCGGTTACTTGGACTGTCTAGGTTAACTAGTGGGCATTTGGACTGTCTAGGTTACCTATTGGGCACTTGGACTATGTAGTTTACCTATCAGGCACTTGGACTATGTAGGTTAACCAGCGGGCACTTGGACTATCTAGGTTAACTAGCGGGCCCTTGGTCTATGTAGGTTAACTAGAGGCCCTTGGACTATGTAAGTTAACTAGAGGGCACTTGGACGATCCTGGTTAACTAGCGGGCACTTGGACTATCTAGGTTAACTAGCGGGCACTTGGACTATGTAGTTTACCTAGCAGGCACTTGGACTATGTAGGTTCCCTAGCGGGCATTTGGACTATATAGGTTACCTAGCGGGCACTTGGACTATGTAGGTTATCTAGCGGGCACTTGGACTATCTAGGTTAACTAGCGGGCCCTTGGTCTATGTAGGTTAACTAGAGGCCCTTGGACTATGTAAGTTAACTAGAGGGCACTTGGACGATCCTGGTTAACTAGCGGGCACTTGGACTATGTAGTTTACCTAGCAGGCACTTGGACTATGTAGGTTCCCTAGCGGGCATTTGGACTATATAGGTTACCTCGCGGGCACTTGGACTATGTAGGTTATCTAGCGGGCACTTGGACTATCTAGGTTAACTAGCGGGCACTTGGGCTATGTAGGTTCCCTAGCGGGAACTTGGACTATGTAGGTTCCCTAGGGTTACTTGGACTGTCTAGGTTAACTAGCGGGCAATTGGACTGTCTAGGTTACCTAGCGGTCCCTTGGACTACGTAGGTTAACTAGCGGACACTTGCTCTATGTAGGTTACCTAGCGGACACTTGTAATATCTTGGTTAATGAGCGGGCCTTTGGAATATGTAGTTTAACTAGCGGACACTTGCACTATGTAGGTTACCTAGCGGGCACTTGGACTATGTAGGTTAACTAGCAGGCCCTTGGACTATGTAGGTTAACTAGAGGGCACTTGGACGATCCTGGTTAACTAGCGGGCACTTGGACTATCTAGGTTAACTAGCGGGCAATTGGACTGTCTAGTTTACCTAGTGGGCACTTGGACTATGTAGGTTCCCTAGCGGTTACATGGACTGTCTAGGTTAACTAGCGGGCAATTGGACTGTCTAGGTTACCTAGTGGGCACTTGGACTATGTAGTTTACCTAGCAGGCACTTGGACTATGTAGGTTCCCTAGCGGTCATTTGGACTATATAGGTTACCTTGTGGGCACTTGGACTATGTAGGTTATCTAGCGGGCACTTGGACTATGTAGGTTAACTAACGTGCACTTGGACTATCTAGGTTAGATAACAGGAACTTGGACTATCTAGGTTACCTAGTGGGCACTTTGACTATGTAGTTTACCTAGCGATCACTTGGACTATCTAGGGTAGCTAACGGGTACTTGGGCTATCTAGGTTACCTAGCGGGCACGTGGACTATGTAGGTTAACTAGCGGGCACTTGGACTATGTAGGTTAACTAGCCGGCATTTGGACTATGTAGGTCAACTAGCGGGCCATTGAACTATCTAGGTTAGCTAACGGGCACTTGGACTATCTAGGTTACCTAACGGGCACTTGGATTATGTAGGTTCCCTAGCGGGCACTTAGACTATGTAGGTTTCCTTGCGGGCATTTGGACTATGTAGGTTACCTAGCGAGCACTTGGACTATGTAGGTTCCCTAACGGGCACTTGGACTATGTAGGTTCCTTAGCGGTCACGTGGACTATGTAGGCTCCCTAGAAGGCACTTGGACTATGTAGGTTACCTATGGCGCACTTTGACTATGTTGGTTATCTAGCGGGCACTTGGACTATCCAGGTTACGAAGCGGGCACTTGGACTATGTAGGTTACCAAACGGGCACTTGGACTATCTAGGTTAACGAACGAACACTTGGACTATGTAGGTAACCTAGCGGGCACTTGGACTGTCTAGGTTACATAGCGGGCATTTGGACTATCTAGGTTAACGAACGGGCACTTGGACTATGTAGGTTACCTAACAGGCACTTGGACTACCTAGGTTACCTAGCAGGTACTTGGACGATGTAGGTTACCTAGCGGACACTTGGACGATTTAGGTTTACTAGCGGGCACTTGGACTATCTAGGTTAACTAGCGGGCCCTTGGACTATCTAGGTTTACTAGCGGGCACTTGGATTATCTAGGTTAGCTACCGGACAATTGGACTATCAAGGTTACCTAACGGGCACTTGGACTATATAGGTTACCTTGCGGGCACTTGGACTATCTAGGTTACCTAGCAGGCACTTTGACTATCTAGGTTAACTAACGGGCACGTGGACTATGTAGGTTGCCTAGCAAGCACTTGGACTATATAGGTTCCCTAACGGGCACTTGGACTATGTAAGTTCCCTAGCGGTTACTTGGAGTATCTAGGTTAACTAGTGGGCAATTGGACTGTCTAGCTTACCTAGTGGGCACTTGGACTATGTAGTTTACCTATCAGGCATTTGGACTATGTAGGTTAACTAGCGGGCATTTGGACTATCTAGGTTACCTAGCGGGCACTTGGACTATGTATGTTCCCTAGCGGGCAATTGGCCTATCTACGTTAACTATCGGGCACTTGGACTATGTAGGTTAACGAACAGGCACTTGGACTATGTAGGTAACCTAGTGGTCACTTGGCCTGTCTCGGTTACCTAGCAGGCACTTGGACTATGTAGGTTAACTAGCGGGCACTTGGACTATCTAGGTTAACTAGCGGGCCCTTGGTCTATGTAGGTTAGATAACAGGAACTTGGAGTATCTAGGTTACCTAGTGGGCACTTTGACTATGTAGATTACCTAGCGGTCACTTGGACTATCTAGGGTAGCTAACGGGTACTTGGGCTATCTAGGTTACCTAGCGGGCACTTGGACTATGTAGGTTAACTAGCGGGCACTTGGACTATGTAGGTCAACTAGCGGGCCATTGGACTATCTAGGTTAGCTAACGGGCACTTGGACTATCTAGGTTACTTAACGGGCACTTGGATTATGTAGGTTCCCTAGCGGGCACTTAAACTATGTAGTTTTCCTTGCGGGCATTTGGACTATGTAGGTTACCTAGCGAGCACTTGGACTATGTAGGTTCCCTAACGGGCACTTGGACTATGTAGGTTCCTTAGCGGTCACGTGGACTATGTAGGCTCCCTAGAAGGCACTTGAACTATGTAGGTTACCTATCGCGCACTTTGACTATGTTGGTTATCTAGCAGGCACTTGGACTATCCAGGTTACGAAGCGGGCACTTGGACTATGTAGGTTACCAAACGGGCACTTGGACTATCTAGGTTAACGAACGGACACTTGGACTATGTATGTAACCTAGCGGGCACTTGGACTGTCTAGGTTACATAGCGGGCACTTGGACTATCTAGGTTATCTAGCGGGCCCTTGGACTATCTAGGTTTACTAGCGGGCACTTGGACTATCTAGGTTAACTATCGGGCACTTGGACTATGTAGGTTACCTAGCGGTCACATTGACTATGTAGGTTACCTAGCGGACACTTGGACTATCTAGGTTAGCTAACGGGTAATTGGACTATCAAGGTTACCTAACGGGCACTTGGACTATGTAGGTTACCTAGCGGGCAATTGGACTATCTACGTTACCTAGCAGTCACTTTGACTATCTAGGTTAACTAACGAGCACTTGGACTATGTAGGTTGCCTAGCTAGCACTTGGACTATGTAGGTTCCCTAGCGGTTACTTGGATTGTCTAGGTTAACTAGTGGGCAATTGGACTGTCTAGGTTACCTAGTGGGCACTTGGACTATTTAGTTTACCTATCAGGCACTTGGACTATGTAGGTTAACTAGCGGGCACTTGGACTATCTAGGTTACCTAGTGGGCACTTGGACTATGTACGTTCCCTAGCGGGCAATTGGGCTATCTACGTTAACTAGCGGGCACTTGGACTATGTAGGTTAACGAATGGGCACTTGGACTATGTAGGTAACCTAGTGGTCACTTGGCCTGTCTAGGTTACCTAGCGGGCACTTGGACTATGTAGGTTACTTAGCGGGCACTTGGACTATCTAGGTTAACTAGCGGGCCCTTGGTCTATGTAGGTTAATTAGCAGGCCCTTGGACTATGTAAGTTAACTAGAGGGCACTTTGACACTCCTGGTTAACTAGCGGGCACTTGGACTATCTAGGTTAACTAGCAGGCACTTGGAATATGTAAGTTCCCTAGCGGGAACTTGGACTATGTAGGTTCCCTAGCGGTTACTTGGACTGTCTAGGTTAACTAGCGGGCAATTGGACTGTCTAGGTTACCTAGTGGGCACTTGGAATATGTAGTTTACCTAGCAGGCACTTGGACTATGTAGGTTCCCTAGCGGGCATTTGGACTATATAGGTTACCTAGCGGGCACTTGGACTATGTAGGTTATCTAGCGGGCACTTGGACTATGTAGGTTAACTAGCGGGCACTAGGACTATGTAGTTCAACTAGCGGGCCATTGGACTATCTAGGCTAGCTAACGGGCACTTGGACTATCTAGGATACCTAATGGGCACTTGGATTATGTAGGTTCCCTAGCGGTCACTTAGACTATGTAGTTTTCCTTGCGGGCATTTGGACTATGTAGGTTACCTAGCGAGCACTTGGACTATGTAGGTTCCCTAACGGGCACTTGGACTATGTAGGTTCCTTAGCGGGCACGTGGACTATGTAGGCTCCCTAGAAGGCACTTGGACTATGTAGGTTACCTAGCGGGCACTTGGACTATCTAGGTTACCTAGCATGCATTTTGACTATCTAGGTTAACTAACGGGCACTTGGACTATGTAGGTTGCCTAGTGAACAGTTGGACTATGTAGGTACCCGAGCGGTTACTTGGACTGTCTAGGTTAACTAGTGGGCAATTAGACTGTCTAGGTTACCTAGTGTGCACTTGGACTATGTAGTTTACCTATCAGGCACTTGGACTATGTAGGTTAACTAGCGGGCATTTGGACTATCTAGGTTACCTAGCGGGCACTTGGACTATGTACGTTCCCTAGCGGGCAATTGGCCTATCTACGTTAACTAGCGGGCACTTGGACTATGTAGGTTAACGAACGGGCACTTGGACTATGTAGGTAACCTAGTGGTCACTTGGCCTGTCTCGGTTACCTAGCGGGAACTGGGACTATATAGGTTAACTAGCGGGCGCTTGGATTATGTAAGTTAACTAGAGGGCAGTTGGACGATCCTGGTTAACTAGCGGGCACTTGGACTATCTAGGTTAACTAGCGGGCACTTGGAATATGTAAGTTCCCTAGGGGGAACTTGGACTATGTAGGTTCCCTAGCGGTTACTTGGACTGTCTAGGTTAACTAGCGGGCAATTGGACTGTCTAGGTTACCTAGTGGGCACTTGGACTATGTAGTTTACCTAGCAGGCACTAAGACTATGTAGGTTCCCTAGCGGGCATTTGGACTATATAGGTTACCTAGCGGGCACTTGGACTATGTAGGTTATCTAGCGGGCACTTGGACTATGTAGGTTAACTAACGGGCACTTGGACTATCTAGGGTAGCTAACGGGTACTTGGGCTATCTAGGTTACCTAGCGGGCACTTGGACTATGTAGGTCAACTAGCGGGCCATTGGACTATCTAGGTTAGCTAACGGGCACTTGGACTATCTAGGTTACCTAACGGGCACTTGGATTATGTAGGTTCTCTAGCGGGCACTTAGACTATGTAGGTTTCCTTGCGGGCATTTGGACTATGTAGGTTACCTAGCGAGCACTTGGACTATGTAGGTTCCCTAACGGGCACTTGGACTATGTAGGTTCCTTAGCGGTCACGTGGACTATATTTGCTCCCTAGAAGGCACTTGAACTATTTGGTTACCTATCGCGCACTTTCTATGTTGGTTATCTAGCGGGCACTTAGACTATCCAGGTTACGAAGCGGGCACTTTGACTATGTAGGTTACCAAACGGGCACTTGGACTATCTAGGTTAACGAACGGACACTTGGACTATGTATGTAACCTAGCGGGCACTTGGACTGTCTAGGTTACATAGCAGGCACTTGGACTATCTAGGTTAAAGAACGGGCACTTGGACTATGTAGGTTAGCTAACAGGCACTTGGACTACCTAGGTTACCTAGCTGGCACTTGGACGTTGTAGGTTAACTAGCGGGCACTTGGACTATCTAGGTTAACTAGCGGGCCTTTGGACTATCTAGGTTTACTAGCGGGCACTTGTACTATCTAGGTTAACTATCGGGCACTTGGACTATGTAGGTTACGTAGCGGTCACATGGACTATGTAGGTTACCTAGCGCACACTTGGACTATCTAGGTTAGCTAACGGGTAATTGGACTATCAAGGTTACCTAACGGGCACTTGGACTATGTAGGTTGCCTAGCGAGCACTTGGACTATGTAGGTTCCCTAGCGGTTACTTGGACTGTCTAGGTTACCTAGTGGGCAATTGGACTGTCTAGGTTACCTAGTGGGCACTTGGACTATGTAGTTTACCTAGCAGGCACTTGGACTATGTAGGTTCCCTAGCGGGCATTTGGACTATATAGATTACCTAGCGGGCACTTGGACTATGTAGGTTACCTAGCGGGCACTTGGACTATCTAGGTTACCTAGCAGGCATTTTGACTATCTAGGTTAACTAGCGGGCACTTGGACTATCTAGGTTAACAAGCGGGCCCTTGGACTATCTAGGTTTACTAGCGGGCACTTGGACTATCTAGGTTAACTAGCGGGCACTTGGACTATCTAGGTTAGCTAACGGGTAATTGGACTATCAAGGTTACCTAAAGGGCACTTGGACTATGTAGGTTGCCTAGCGAGCACTTGGACTATGTAGGTTCCCTAGTGGTTACTTGGACTGTCTAGGTTAACTAGTGGGCAATTGGACTGTCTAGGTTACCTAGTGGGCACTTGGACTATGTAGTTTACCTATCAGGCACTTGGACTATGTAGGTTAACTAGCGGGCACTTGGACTATCTAGGTTACCTAGCGGGCACTTGGACTATGTACGTTCCCTAGCGGGCAATTGGGCTATCTACGTTAACTAGCGGGCACTTGGACTATGTAGGTTAACGAACGGGCACTTGGACTATGTAGGTAACCTAGTGGTCACTTGGCCTGTCTAGGTTACCTAGCGGGCCCTTGGTCTATGTAGGTTAACTAGCAGGCCCTTGGACTATGTAAGTTAACTAGAGGGCACTTGGACAATCCTGGTTAACTAGCGGGCACTTGGACTATCTAGGTTAACTAGCGGGCACTTGGAATATGTAAGTTCCCTAGCGGGAACTTGGAATATGTAGGTTCCCTAGCGGTTACTTGGACTGTCTAGGTTAACTAGCGGGCAATTGGACTGTCTAGGTTACCTAGTGGGCACTTGGACTATGTAGTTTACCAAGCAGGCACTTGAACTATGTAGGTTCCCTAGCGGGCATTTGGACTATATAGGTTACCTAGCGGGCA
This sequence comes from Tenrec ecaudatus, assembly GCF_050624435.1. Lineage (NCBI taxonomy): Eukaryota > Metazoa > Chordata > Mammalia > Afrosoricida > Tenrecidae > Tenrec > Tenrec ecaudatus. The sequence continues at coordinate 744,252 of NW_027457943.1, forward strand.
CTTGGAATATGTAGGTTATCTAGCAGGCACTTGGACTATGTAGGTTAACTAACGGGCACTTGGACTCTCTAGGTTAGCTAACTGGAACTTGGACTATCTAGGTTACCTAGTGGGCACTTTGACTATGTAGATTACCTAGCGGTCACTTGGACTATCTAGGGTAGCTAACGGGTACTTGGGCTATCTAGGTTACCTAGCGGGCACTTGGACTACGTAGGTTAACTAGCGGGCACTTGGACTATGGAGGTAACCTAGTGGTCACTTGGCCTGTCTCGGTTACCTAGCGCGCACTTGCACTATGTAGGTTAACTAGCGGGCACTTGGACTATCTAGGTTAACTAGCGGGCCCTTGGTCTATGTAGGTTAACTAGCAGGCCCTTGGACTATGTAAGTTAACTAGAGGGCACTTGGACGATCCTGGTTAACTAGCGGGCACTTGGACTATCTAGGTTAACTAGCGGGCACTTGGAATATGTAAGTTCCCTAGCGGGAACTTGGACTATGTAGGTTCCCTAGCGGTTACTTGGACTGTCTAGGTTAACTAGCGGGCAAATGGACTGTCTAGGTTACCTAGTGGGCACTTGGACTATGTAGTTTACCTAGGTGCACTAGGACTATGTAGGTTCCCTAGCGGGCATTTGGACGATAGGTTACCTAGCGGGCACTTGGACTATGTAGGTTATCTAGCGGGCACTTGGACTATGTAGGTTAACTAACCGGCACTTGGACTATCTAGGTTAGCTAACAGGAAATTGGACTATCTAGGTTACCTAGTGGGCACTTTGACTATGTAGGTTACCTAGCGGTCACTTGGATTATCTAGGGTAGCTAACGGGTACTTGGGCTATCTAGGTTACCTAGCGGGCACTTGGACTATGTAGGTTAACTAGCGGGCACTTGGACTATGGAGGTCAACTAGCGGGCCATTGGACTATCTAGGTTAGCTAACGGGCACTTGGACTATCTAGGATACCTAACGGGCACTTGGATTATGTAGGTTCCCTAGCGGGCACTTAAACTATGTAGTTTTCCTTGCGGGCATTTGGACTATGTAGGTTACCTAGGGAGCACTTGGACTATGTAGGTTCCCTAACGGGCACTTGGACTATGTAGGGTCCTTAGCGGTCACGTGGACTATGTAGGCTCCCTAGAAGGCACTTGAACTATGTAGGTTACCTATCGCGCACTTTGACTATGTTGGTTATCTAGCGGGCACTTGGACTATCCAGGTTACGAAGCGGGCACTTGGACTATGTAGGGTACCAAACGGGCACTTGCACTATCTAGGTTAACGAACGGACACTTGGACTATGTATGTAACCTAGCGGGCACTTGGACTGTCTAGGTTACCTAGCGGGCACTTGGACTATCTAGGTTAAGGAACGGGCACTTGGACTATGTAGGTTAGCTAACAGGCACTTGGACTACTTAGGTTACCTAGCAGGCACTTGGACGTTGTAGGTTAACTAGCGGGCACTTGGACTATCTAGGTTAACTAGCGGGCACTTGGACTATCTAGGTTAGCTAACGGGTAATTGGACTATGTAGGTTCCCTAGCGGTTACTTGGACTGTCTAGGTTAACTAGCGGGCAATTGGACTGTCTAGGTTACCTAGTGGGCACTTGGACTATGTAGTTTACCTAGCAGGCACTAGGACTATGTAGGTTCCCTAGCGGGCATTTGGACTATATAGGTTACCTAGCGGGCACTTGGACTATGTAGGTTATCTAGCGGGCACTTGGACTATGTAGGTTAACTAACCGGCATTTGGACTATCTAGGTTAACTAACAGGAACTTGGACTATCTAGGTTACCTAGTGGGCACTTTGACTATGTAGGTTACCTAGCGGTCACTTGGACTATCTAGGGTAGCTAACGGGTACTTGGGCTATCTAGGTTACCTAGCAGGCACTTGGACTATGTAGGTTAACTAGCGGGCACTTGGACTATGTAGGTCAACTAGCGGGCCATTGGACTATCTAGGTTAGCTAACGGGCACTTGGACTATCTAGGATACCTAACGGGCATTTGGATTATGTAGGTTCCCTAGCGGGCACTTAAACTATGTAGTTTTCCTTGCGGGCATTTGGACTATGTAGGTTACCTAGCGAGCACTTGGACTATGTAGGTTCCCTAACGGGCACTTGGACTATGTAGGGTCCTTAGCGGTCACGTGGACTATGTAGGCTCCGTAGAAGGCGCTTGAACTATGTAGGTTACCTATCACGCACTTTGACTATGTTGGTTATCTAGCGGGCACTTGGACTTTCCAGGTTACGAAGCGGGCACTTGGACTATGTAGGTTACCAAACGGGCACTTGGACTATCTAGGTTAACGAACGGACACTTGGACTATGTATGTAACCTAGTGGGCACTTGGACTGTCTAGGTTACATAGCGGGCACTTGGACTATCTAGGTTAACGAACGGGCACTTGGACTATGTAGGTTAGTTAACAGGCACTTGGACTACTTAGGTTACCTAGCAGGCACTTGGACGTTGTAGGTTAACTAGCGGGCACTTGGACTATCTAGGTTAACTAGCGGGCACTTGGACTATCTAGGTTAGCTAACGGGTAATTGGACTATCAAGGTTACCTAACGGGCACTTGGACTATGTAGGTTACCTAGCGGGCACTTGGACTATCCAGGTTACCTAGCAGGCACTTTGACTATCTAGGTTAACTAACGGGCACTTGGACTATGTAGGTTGCCTAGCGAGCACTTGGACTATGGAGGTTCCCTAGCGGTTACTTGGACTGTCTAGGTTAACTAGTGGGCAATTGGACTGTCTAGGTTACCTAGTGGGCACTTGGACTATGTAGCTTACCTATCAGGCACTTGGACTATGTAGGTTAACTAGCGGGCACTTGCACTATCTAGGTTTCCTAGCGGGCACTTGGACTATGTACATTCCCTAGCGGGCAATTGGGCTATCTACGTTAACTAGCGGGCACTCGGACTATGTAGGTTAACGAACGGGCACTTGGACTATGTAGGTAACCTAGTGGTCACTTGGCCTGTCTAGGTTACCTAGCGGGCACTTGGACTATGTAGGTTAACTAGGGGGCACTTGGACTATCTAGGTTAACTAGCGGGCCCTTGGTCTATGTAGGTTAACTAGCAGGCCCTTGGACTATGTAAGTTAACTAGAGGGCACTTGGACGATCCTGGTTAACTAGCGGGCACTTGGACTATCTAGGTTAACTAGCGGGCACTTGGAATATGTAAGTTCCCTAGCGGGAACTTGGACTATGTAGGTTCCCTAGCGGTTACTTGGACTGTCTAGGTTAACTAGCGGGCAATTGGACTGTCTAGGTTACCTAGTGGGCACTTGGACTATGTAGTTTACCTAGCAGGCACTTGGACTATGTAGGTTCCCTAGCGGGCATTTGGACTATATAGGTTATCTAGCGGGCACTTGGACTATGTAGGTTATCTAGCGGGCACTTGGACTATGTAGGTTAACTAACGGGCACTTGGACTCTCTAGGTTAGCTAACAGGAACTTGGAGTATCTAGGTTACCTAGTGGGCACTTTGACTATGTAGATTACCTAGCGGTCACTTGGACTATCTAGGGTAGCTAACGGGTACTTGGGCTATCTATGTTACCTAGCGGGCACTTGGACTATGTAGGTTAACTAGCGGGCACTTGGACTATGTAGGTCAACTAGCGGCCCATTGGACTATCTAGGCTAGCTAACGGGCACTTGGACTGTCTAGGATACCTAACGGGCACTTGGATTATGTAGGTTCCCTAGGGGGCACCTAGACTATGTAGTTTTCCTTGCGGGCATTTGGACTATGTAGGTTACCTAGCGGGCACTTGGACTATGTAGGTTCCCTAAGGGGCACTTGGACTATCCAGGTTACGAAGCGGGCACTTGGACTATGTAGGTTACCAAACGGGCACTTGGACTATCAAGGTTAACGAACGGCCACTTGGACTATGTATGTAACCTAGCGGGCACTTGGACAGTCTAGGTTACATAGCGGGCACTTGGACTATCTAGGTTAACGAACGGGCACTTGGACTATGTAAGTTAGCTAACAGGCACTTGGACTACCTAGGTTACCTAGCAGGCACTTGGACGTTGTAGGTTAACTAGCGGGCACTTGGACTATCTAGGTTTACTAGCGGGCACTTGGACTATCTAGGTTAACTAGCGGGCACTTGGACTATCTAGGTTAGCTAACGGGTAATTGGACTATCAAGGTTACCTAACGGGCACTTGGACTATGTGGGTTACCTAGCGGGCACTTGGACTATCTAGGTTACCTAGCAGGCACTTTGACTATCTAGGTTAACTAACGGGCACTTGGACTATGTAGGTTGCCTAGCGAGCACTTGGACTATGTAGGTTCCCTAGCGGTTACTTGGACTGTCTAGGTTAACTAGTGGGCAATTGGACTGTCTAGGTTACCTAGTGGGCACTTGGACTATGTAGTTTACCTATCAGGCACTTGGACTATGTAGGTTAACTAGCGGGCACTTGGACTATCTAGGTTACCTAGCGGGCACTTGGACTATGTACGTTCCCTAGCGGGCAATTGGGCTATCTACGTTAACTAGCGGGCACTTGGACTATGTAGGTTAACGAACGGGCACTTGGACTATGTAGGTAACCTAGTGGTCACTTGGCCTGTCTAGGTTACCTATCGCGCACTTTGACTATGTTGGTTATCTAGCGGGCACTTGGACTATCCAGGTTACGAATGGGCACTTGGACTATGTAGGTTACCAACGGGCACTTGGACTATCTAGGTTAACGAACGGACACTTGGACTATGTAGGTAACCTAGCGGGCACTTGGACTGTCTAGGTTACATAGCGGGCACTTGGACTATCTAGATTAACGAACGGGCACTTGGACTATGTAGGTTAGCTAATAGGCACGTGGACTACCTAGGTTAGCTAGCAGGCACTTGGACGATGTAGGTTACCTAGCGGACACTTGGACGATTTAGGTTAACTAGCTGGCACTTGGACTATCTAGGTTAACTAGCGGGCCCTTGGACTATGTAGGTTTACTAGCGGGCACTTGGACTATCTAGGTTAACTATCGGACACTTGGACTATGTAGGTTACCTAGCGGTCACATGGACTATGTAGGTTACCTAGCGGACACTTCGACTATCTAGGTTAGCTAACGGGCAATTGGACTATCGAGGTAACGTAACGGGCACTTGGACTGTCTAGGTTACCTAGCAGGCACTTTGATTCTAGGTTAACTAATGGGCACTTGGACTATGTAGGTTGCCTAGCGAGCACTTGGACTATGTAGGTTCTCTAGCGGGCACTTGGACTGTCTAGGTTAACTAGTGGGCAATTAGACTGTCTAGGTTACCTAGTGGGCACTTGGACTATTTAGGTTACCTAACGGGCACTTGGACTATGTACGTTCCCTAGCGGGCAATTGGCCTATCTACGTTACCTAATGGGCACTTGGACTATGTAGGTTAACGAACGGGCACTTGGACTATGTAGGTAACCTAGTGGTCACTTGGCCTGTCTCGGTTACCTAGCGGGCACTTGGACTATGTAGGTTAACTAGCGGGCACTTGGACTATCTATGTTAACTAGCGGGCCCTTGGTTTATGTAGGTTAACTAGCAGGCCCTTGGACTATGTAAGTTAACTAGAGGGCACTTGGACGATCCTGGTTAGCTAGCGGGCACTTGGACTATCTAGGTTAACTAGCGGGCACTTGGAATATGTAAGTTCCCTAGCGGGAACTTGGACTATGTAGGTTCCCTAGCGGTTACTTGGACTGTCTAGGTTAACTACCGGGCAATTGGACTGTCTAGGTTACCTAGTGGGCACTTGGACTATGTAGTTTACCTAGCAGGCACTTGGACTATGTAGGTTCCCTAGCGGGCATTTGGACTATATAGGTTACCTAGCGGGCACTTGGACTATGTAGGTTTTCTAGCGGGCACTTGGACTATGTAGGTTAACTAAAGGGCACTTGCATTTTCTAGGTTAAGTAACAGGCACTTGGACTATGTATGTTCCAGAGCGGGCAATTGGACTATGTAGGTTCCCTAGCGTGCACTTGGACTATGTAGGTTCCATATAGGGCACTTGGACTATGTAGGTTAACTAGTGGACAATTGGACGATCTAGGTTAACTAGCGGTCCCTTGGACTACGTAGGTTAACTAGCGGACACTTGCACTATGTAGGTTACCTAGCGGGCACTTGGACTATCTAGGTTAACTAGCGGGCCTTTGGACTATGTAGTTTAACTAGCGGACACTTGTACTATGTAGGTTACCTAGCGGGCACTTGGACTATCTAGGTTACCTAGCAGGCACTTTGACTATCTAGGTTAACTAACGGGCACTTGAACTATGTAGGTTGCCTAGCGAGCACTTGGACTATGGAGGTTCCCTAGCGGTTACTTGGACTGTCTAGGTTAACTAGTGGGCAATTGGACTGTCTAGGTTACCTAGTGGGCACTTGGACTATGTAGCTTACCTATCAGGCACTTGGACTATGTAGGTTAACTAGCGGGCACTTGCACTATCTAGGTTTCCTAGCGGGCACTTGGACTATGTACATTCCCTAGCGGGCAATTGGGCTATCTACGTTAACTAGCGGGCACTCGGACTATGTAGGTTAACGAACGGGCACGTGGACTATGTAGGTAACCTAGTGGTCACTTGGCCTGTCTAGGTTACCTAGCGGGCACTTGGACTATGTAGGTTAACTAGCGGGCACTTGGACTATCTAGGTTAACTAGCGGGCCCTTGGTCTATGTAGGTTAACTAGCAGGCCCTTGGACTATGTAAGTTAACTAGAGGGCACTTGGACAATCCTGGTTAACTAGCGGACACTTGGACTATCTAGGTTAACTAGCGGGCACTTGGAATATGTAAGTTCCCAAGCGGGAACTTGGACTATGTAGGTTCCCTAGCGGTTACTTGGACTGTCTAGGTTAACTAGCGGGCAATTGGACTGTCTAGGTTACCTAGTGGGCACTTGGTCTATGTAGTTTACCTAGCAGGCACTTGGACTATGTAGGTTCCCTAGCGGGCATTTGGACTATATAGGTTATCTAGCGGGCACTTGGACTATGTAGGTTATCTAGCGGGCACTTGGACTATGTAGGTTAACTAACGGGCACTTGGACTTTCTAGGTTAGCTAACAGGAACTTGGACTATCTAGGTTACCTAGTGGGCACTTTGACTATGTAGATTACCTAGCGGTCACTTGGACTATCTAGGGTAGCTAACGGGTACTTGGGCTATCTAGGTTACCTAGCGGGCACTTGGACTATGTAGGTTAACTAGCGGGCACTTGGACTATGTAGGTCAACTAGCGGCCCATTGGACTATCTAGGCTAGCTAACGGGCACTTAGACTGTCTAGGATACCTAACGGGCACTTGGATTATGTAGGTTCCCTAGGGGGCACCTAGACTATGTAGTTTTCCATGCGGGCATTTGGACTATGTAGGTTACCTAGCGGGCACTTGGACTATGTAGGTTCCCTAACGGGCACTTGGACTATGTAGGTTCCTTAGCGGTCACGTGGACTATGTAGGCTCCCTAGAAGGCACTTGGACTATGTAGGTTACCTAGCGGGCACTTGGACTATCTAGGTTACCTAGCAGGCATTTTGACAATCTAGGTTAACTAACGGGCACTTGGACTATGTAGGTTGCCTAGCGAGCACTTGGACTATGTAGGTTCCCTAGAGGTTACTTGGACTGTCTAGGTTAACTAGTGGGCAATTAGACTCTCTAGGTTACCTAGTGGGCACTTGGACTATGTAGATTACCTATCAGGCACTTGGACTATGTAGGTTAACTAGCGGTCATTTGGACTATCTAGGTTACCTAGCGGGCACTTGGACTATGTACGTTCCCTAGCGGGCAATTGGCCTATCTACGTTTCCTAGCGGGCACTTGGACTATATAGGTTAATGAACGGGCACTTGGACTATGTAGGTAACCTAGTGGTCACTTGGCCTGTCTCGGTTACCTAGCGGGCACTTGGACTATGTAAGTAACCTAGTGGTCACTTGGCCTGTCTCGGTTACCTAGCGGGCACTTGGACTATCTAGGTTAACTAGCGGGCCCTTGGTCTATGTAGTTTAACTAGCAGGCCCTTGGACTATGTAAGTTAACTAGAGGGCACTTGGACGATCCTGGTTAACTAGCGGGCACTTGGACTATCTAGGTTAACTAGCGGGCACTTAGAATATGTAAGTTCCCTAGCGGGAACTTGGACTATGTAGGTTCCCTAGCGGTTACTTGGACTGTCTAGGTTAACTAGCGGGCAATTGGACTGCCTAGGTTACCTAGTGGGCACTTGGACTATGTAGTTTACCTAGCAGGCACTAGGACTATGTAGGTTCCCTAGCGGGCATTTGGACTATATAGTTTACCTAGCGGGCACTTGGACTATGTAGGTTATCTAGCGGGCACTTGGACTATGTAGGTTAACTAACCGGCACTTGGACTATCTAGGTTAGCTAACAGGAACTTGGACTATCTAGGTTACGTAGTGGGCACTTTGACTATGTAGGTTACCTAGCGGTCACTTGGACTATCTAGAGTAGCTAACGGGTACTTGGGCTATCTAGGTTACCTAGCGGGCACATGGACTATGTAGGTTAACTAGCGGGCACTTGGACTATGTAGGTCAACTAGCGGGCCATTGGACTATCTAGGTTAGCTAACGGGCACTTGGACTATCTAGGATACCTAACGGGCACTTGGATTATGTAGGTTCCCTAGCGGGCACTTAAACTATGTAGTTTTCCTTGCAGGCATTTGGACTATGTAGGTTACCTAGCGAGCACTTGGACTATGTAGGTTCCCTAACGGGCACTTGGACTATGTAGGTTCCTTAGCGGTCACGTGGGCTATGTAGGCTCCCTAGAAGGCACTTGAACTATGTAGGTTACTTATCGCGCACTTTGACTATGTTGGTTATCTAGCGGGCACTTGGACTATCCAGGTTACGAAGCGGGCACTTGGACTATGTAGGTTACCAAACGGGCACTTGGACTATCAAGGTTAACGAACGGCTACTTGGACTATGTATGTAACCTAGCGGGCACTTGGACAGTCTAGTTTACATAGCGGGCACTTGGACTATCTAGGTTAACGAACGGGCACTTGGACTATGTAGGTTAGCTAACAGGCACTTGGACTACCTAGGTTACCTAGCAGGCACTTGGACGTTGTAGGTTAACTAGCGGGCACTTGGACTATCTAGGTTTACTAGCGGGCACTTGGACTATCTAGGTTACCTAGCGGGCACTTGGACTATGTACGTTCCCTAGCGGGCAATTGGGCTATCTACGTTAACTAGCGGGCACTTGGACTATGTAGGTTAACGAACGGGCACTTGGACTATGTAGGTAACCTAGTGGTCACTTGGCCTGTCTAGGTTACCTATCGCGCACTTTGACTATGTTGGTTATCTAGCGGGCACTTGGACTATCCAGGTTACGAATGGGCACTTGGACTATGTAGGTTACCAACGGGCACTTGGACTATCTAGGTTAACGAACGGACACTTGGACTATGTAGGTAACCTAGCGGGCACTTGGACTGTCTAGGTTACATAGGGGCACTTGGACTATCTAGATTAACGAACGGGCACTTGGACTATGTAGGTTAGCTAATAGGCACTTGGACTACCTAGGTTAGCTAGCAGGCACTTGGACGATGTAGGTTACCTAGCGGACACTTGGACGATTTAGGTTAACTAGCTGGCACTTGGACTATCTAGGTTAACTAGCGGGCCCTTGGACTATGTAGGTTTACTAGCGGGCACTTGGACTATCTAGGTTAACTATCGGGCACTTGGACTATGTAGGTTACCTAGCGGTCACATGGACTATGTAGGTTACCTAGCGGACACTTCGACTATCTAGGTTAGCTAACGGGCAATTGGACTATCGAGGTAACGTAACGGGCACTTGGACTATCTAGGTTACCTAGCAGGCACTTTGATTCTAGGTTAACTAATGGGCACTTGGACTATGTAGGTTGCCTAGCGAGCACTTGGACTATATAGGTTCTCTAGCGGGCACTTGGACTGTCTAGGTTAACTAGTGGGCAATTAGACTGTCTAGGTTACCTAGTGGGCACTTGGACTATGTAGTTTACCTATCAGGCACTTGGACTATGTAGGTTAACTAGCGGGCATTTGGACTATTTAGGTTACCTAACGGGCACTTGGACTATGTACGTTCCCTAGCGGGCAATTGGCCTATCTACGTTACCTAACGGGCACTTGGACTATGTAGGTTAACGAACGGGCACTTGGATTATGTAGGTAACCTAGTGGTCACTTGGCCTGTCTCGGTTACCTAGCGGGCACTTGGACTATGTAGGTTAACTAGCTGGCACTTGGACTATCTATGTTAACTAGCGGGCCCTTGGTTTATGTAGGTTAACTAGCACGCCCTTGGACTATGTAAGTTAACTAGAGGGCACTTGGACGATCCTGGTTAACTAGCGGGCACTTGGACTATCTAGGTTAACTAGCGGGCACTTGGAATATGTAAGTTCCCTCGCGGGAACTTGGACTATGTAGGTTCCCTAGCGGTTACTTGGACTGTCTAGGTTAACTACCGGGCAATTGGACTGTCTAGGTTACCTAGTGGGCACTTGGACTATGTAGTTTACCTAGCAGGCACTTGGACTATGTAGGTTCCCTAGCGGGCATTTGGACTATATAGGTTACCTAGCGGGCACTTGGACTATGTAGGTTTTCTAGCGGGCACTTGGACTATGTAGGTTAACTAAAGGGCACTTGCATTTTCTAGGTTAAGTAACAGGCACTTGGAATATGTATGTTCCAGAGCGGGCAATTGGACTATGTAGGTTCCCTAGCGTGCACTTGGACTATGTAGGTTCTATATAGGGCACTTGGACTATGTAGGTTAACTAGTGGATAATTGGACGATCTAGGTTAACTAGCGGTCCCTTGGACTACGTAGGTTAACTAGCGGACACTTGCACTATGTAGGTTACCTAGCGGGCACTTGGACTATCTAGGTTAACTAGCGGGCCTTTGGACTATGTAGTTTAACTAGCGGACACTTGTACTATGTAGGTTAACTAGCGGGCACTTGGACTATCTAGGTTACCTAGCAGGCACTTTGACTATCTAGGTTAACTAACGGGCACTTGGACTATGTAGGTTGCCTAGCGAGCACTTGGACAATGGAGGTTCCCTAGCGGTTAGTTGGACTGTCTAGGTTAACTAGTGGGCAATTGGACTGTCTAGGTTACCTAGTGGGCACTTGGACTATGTAGCTTACCTATCAGGCACTTGGACTATGTAGGTTAACTAGCGGGCACTTGGACTATCTAGGTTTCCTAGCGGGCACTTGGACTATGTACGTTCCCTAGCGGGCAATTGGGCTATCTACGTTAACTAGCGGGCACTCGGACTATGTAGGTTAACGAACGGGCACTTGGACTATGTAGGTAACCTAGTGGTCACTTGGCCTGTCTAGGTTACCTAGCGGGCACTTGGACTATGTAGGTTAACTAGCGGGCACTTGGACTATCTAGGTTAACTAGCGGGCCCTTGGTCTATGTAGGTTAACTAGCAGGCCCTTGGACTATGTAAGTTAACTAGAGGGCACTTGGACAATCCTGGTTAACTAGCGGACACTTGGACTATCTAGGTTAACTAGCGGGCACTTGGAATATGTAAGTTCCCAAGCGGGAACTTGGACTATGTAGGTTCCCTAGCGGTTACTTGGACTGTCTAGGTTAACTAGCGGGCAATTGGACTGTCTAGGTTACCTAGTGGGCACTTGGACTATGTAGTTTACCTAGCAGGCACTTGGACTATGTAGGTTCCCTAGCGGGCATTTGGACTATATAGGTTATCTAGCGGGCACTTGGACTATGTAGGTTATCTAGCGGGCACTTGGACTATGTAGGTTAACTAACGGGCACTTGGACTTTCTAGGTTAGCTAACAGGAACTTGGACTATCTAGGTTACCTAGTGGGCACTTTGACTATGTAGATTACCTAGCGGTCACTTGGACTATCTAGGGTAGCTAACGGGTACTTGGGCTATCTAGGTTACCTAGCGGGCACTTGGACTATGTAGGTTAACTAGCGGGCACTTGGACTATGTAGGTCAACTAGCGGCCCATTGGACTATCTAGGCTAGCTAACGGGCACTTAGACTGTCTAGGATACCTAACGGGCACTTGGATTATGTAGGTTCCCTAGGGGGCACCTAGACTATGTAGTTTTCCATGCGGGCATTTGGACTATGTAGGTTACCTAGCGGGCACTTGGACTATGTAGGTTCCCTAACGGGCACTTGGACTATGTAGGTTCCTTAGCGGTCACGTGGACTATGTAGGCTCCCTAGAAGGCACTTGGACTATGTAGGTTACCTAGCGGGCACTTGGACTATCTAGGTTACCTAGCAGGCATTTTGACTATCTAGGTTAACTAACGGGCACTTGGACTATGTAGGTTGCCTAGCGAGCACTTGGACTATGTAGGTTCCCTAGAGGTTACTTGGACTGTCTAGGTTAACTAGTGGGCAATTAGACTCTCTAGGTTACCTAGTGGGCACTTGGACTATGTAGATTACCTATCAGGCACTTGGACTATGTAGGTTAACTAGCGGTCATTTGGACTATCTAGGTTACCTAGCGGGCACTTGGACTATGTACGTTCCCTAGCGGGCAATTGGCCTATCTACGTTTCCTAGCGGGCACTTGGACTATATAGGTTAATGAACGGGCACTTGGACTATGTAGGTAACCTAGTGGTCACTTGGCCTGTCTCGGTTACCTAGCGGGCACTTGGACTATCTAGGTTAACTAGCGGGCCCTTGGTCTATGTAGTTTAACTAGCAGGCCCTTGGACTATGTAAGTTAACTAGAGGGCACTTGGACGATCCTGGTTAACTAGCGGGCACTTGGACTATCTAGGTTAACTAGCGGGCACTTAGAATATGTAAGTTCCCTAGCGGGAACTTGGACTATGTAGGTTCCCTAGCGGTTACTTGGACTGTCTAGGTTAACTAGCGGGCAATTGGACTGCCTAGGTTACCTAGTGGGCACTTGGACTATGTAGTTTACCTAGCAGGCACTAGGACTATGTAGGTTCCCTAGCGGGCATTTGGACTATATAGGTTACCTAGCGGGCACTTGGACTATGTAGGTTATCTAGCGGGCACTTGGACTATGTAGGTTAACTAACCGGCACTTGGACTATCTAGGTTAGCTAACAGGAACTTGGACTATCTAGGTTACCTAGTGGGCACTTTGACTATGTAGGTTACCTAGCGGTCACTTGGACTATCTAGAGTAGCTAACGGGTACTTGGGCTATCTAGGTTACCTAGCGGGCACATGGACTATGTAGGTTAACTAGCGGGCACTTGGACTATGTAGGTCAACTAGCGGGCCATTGGACTATCTAGGTTAGCTAACGGGCACTTGGACTATCTAGGATACCTAACGGGCACTTGGATTATGTAGGTTCCCTAGCGGTCACTTAAACTATGTAGTTTTCCTTGCGGGCATTTGGACTATGTAGGTTACCTAGCGGGCACTTGGACTATGTAGGTTCCCTAACGGGCACTTGGACTATGTAGGTTCCTTAGCGATCACGTGGACTATGTAGGCTCCCTAGAAGGCACTTGGACTATGTAGGTTACCTAGCGGGCACTTGGACTATCTAGGTTACCTAGCAGGCATTTTGACTATCTAGGTTAACTAACGGGCACTTGGACTATGTAGGTTGCCTAGCGAGCACTTGGACTATGTAGGTTTCCTAGAGGTTACTTGGACTGTCTAGGTTAACTAGTGGGCAATTAGACTCTCTAGGTTACCTAGTGGGCACTTGGACTATGTAGATTACCTATCAGGCACTTGGACTATGTAGGTTAACTAGCGGTCATTTGGACTATCTCAGTTACCTAGCGGGCACTTGGACTATGTACGTTCCCTAGCGGGCAATTGGCCTATCTACGTTTCCTAGCGGGCACTTGGACTATATAGGTTAATGAACGGGCACTTGGACTATGTAGGTAACCTAGTGGTCACTTGGCCTGTCTCGGTTACCTAGCGGGCACTTGGACTATCTAGGTTAACTAGCGGGCCCTTGGTCTATGTAGTTTAACTAGCAGGCCCTTGGACTATGTAAGTTAACTAGAGGGCACTTGGACGATCCTGGTTAACTAGCGGGCACTTGGACTATCTAGGTTAACTAGCGGGCACTTAGAATATGTAAGTTCCCTAGCGGGAACTTGGACTATGTAGGTTCCCTAGCGGTTACTTGGACTGTCTAGGTTAACTAGCGGGCAATTGGACTGCCTAGGTTACCTAGTGGGCACTTGGACTATGTAGTTTACCTAGCAGGCACTAGGACTATGTAGGTTCCCTAGCGGGCATTTGGACTATATAGGTTACCTAGCGGGCACTTGGACTATGTAGGTTATCTAGCGGGCACTTGGACTATGTAGGTTAACTAACCGGCACTTGGACTATCTAGGTTAGCTAACAGGAACTTGGACTATCTAGGTTACCTAGTGGGCACTTTGACTATGTAGGTTACCTAGCGGTCACTTGGACTATCTAGAGTAGCTAACGGGTACTTGGGCTATCTAGGTTACCTAGCGGGCACATGGACTATGTAGGTTAACTAGCGGGCACTTGGACTATGTAGGTCAACTAGCGGGCCATTGGACTATCTAGGTTAGCTAACGGGCACTTGGACTATCTAGGATACCTAACGGGCACTTGGAATATGTAGGTTCCCTAGCGGTCACTTAAACTATGTAGTTTTCCTTGCGGGCATTTGGACTATGTAGGTTACCTAGCGAGCACTTGGACTATGTAGGTTCCCTAACGGGCACTTGGACTATGTAGGTTCCTTAGCGGTCACGTGGGCTATGTAGGCTCCCTAGAAGGCACTTGAACTATGTAGGTTACTTATCGCGCACTTTGACTATGTTGGTTATCTAGCCGGCACTTGGACTATCCAGGTTACGAAGCGGGCACTTGGACTATGTAGGTTACCAAACGGGCACTTGGACTATCAAGGTTAACGAACGGCCACTTGGACTATGTATGTAACCTAGCGGGCACTTGGACAGTCTAGTTTACATAGCGGGCACTTGGACTATCTAGGTTAACGAACGGGCACTTGGACTATGTAGGTTAGCTAACAGGCACTTGGACTACCTAGGTTACCTAGCAGGCACTTGGACGTTGTAGGTTAACTAGCGGGCACTTGGACTATCTAGGTTTACTAGCGGGCACTTGGACTATCTAGGTTACCTAGCGGGCACTTGGACTATGTACGTTCCCTAGCGGGCAATTGGGCTATCTACGTTAACTAGCGGGCACTTGGACTATGTAGGTTAACGAACGGGCACTTGGACTATGTAGGTAACCTAGTGGTCACTTGGCCTGTCTAGGTTACCTATCGCGCACTTTGACTATGTTGGTTATCTAGCGGGCACTTGGACTATCCAGGTTACGAATGGGCACTTGGACTATGTAGGTTACCAACGGGCACTTGGACTATCTAGGTTAACGAACGGACACTTGGACTATGTAGGTAACCTAGCGGGCACTTGGACTGTCTAGGTTACATAGCGGGCACTTGGACTATCTAGATTAACGAACGGGCACTTGGACTATGTAGGTTAGCTAATAGGCACTTGGACTACCTAGGTTAGCTAGCAGGCACTTGGACGATGTAGGTTACCTAGCGGACACTTGGACGATTTAGGTTAACTAGCTGGCACTTGGACTATCTAGGTTAACTAGCGGGCCCTTGGACTATGTAGGTTTACTAGCGGGCACTTGGACTATCTAGGTTAACTATCGGGCACTTGGACTATGTAGGTTACCTAGCGGTCACATGGACTATGTAGGTTACCTAGCGGACACTTCGACTATCTAGGTTAGCTAACGGGCAATTGGACTATCGAGGTAACGTAACGGGCACTTGGACTATCTAGGTTACCTAGCAGGCACTTTGATTCTAGGTTAACTAATGGGCACTTGGACTATGTAGGTTGCCTAGCGAGCACTTGGACTATGTAGGTTCTCTAGCGGGCACTTGGACTGTCTAGGTTAACTAGTGGGCAATTAGACTGTCTAGGTTACCTAGTGGGCACTTGTACTATGTAGTTTACCTATCAGGCACTTGGACTATGTAGGTTAACTAGCGGGCATTTGGACTATTTAGGTTACCTAACGGGCACTTGGACTATGTACGTTCCCTAGCGGGCAATTGGCCTATCTACGTTACCTAACGGGCACTTGGACTATGTAGGTTAACGAACGGGCACTTGGACTATGTAGGTAACCTAGTGGTCACTTGGCCTGTCTCAGTTACCTAGCGGGCACTTGGACTATGTAGGTTAACTAGCGGGCACTTGGACTATCTATGTTAACTAGCGGGCCCTTGGTTTATGTAGGTTAACTAGCAGGCCCTTGGACTATGTAAGTTAACTAGAGGGCACTTGGACGATCCTGGTTAACTAGCGGGCACTTGGACTATCTAGGTTAACTAGCGGGCACTTGGAATATGTAAGTTCCCTAGCGGGAACTTGGACTATGTAGGTTCTCTAGCGGTTACTTGGACTGTCTAGGTTAACTACCGGGCAATTGGACTGTCTTGGTTACCTAGTGGGCACTTGGACTATGTAGTTTACCTAGCAGGCACTTGGACTATGTAGGTTCCCTAGCGGGCATTTGGACTATATAGGTTACCTAGTGGGCACTTGGACTATGTAGGTTTTCTAGCGGGCACTTGGACTATGTAGGTTAACTAAAGGGCACTTGCATTTTCTAGGTTAAGTAACAGGCACTTGGACTATGTATGTTCCAGAGCGGGCAATTGGACTATGTAGGTTCCCTAGCGTGCACTTGGACTATGTAGGTTCCATATAGGGCACTTGGACTATGTAGGTTAACTAGTGGACAATTGGACGATCTAGGTTAACTAGCGGTCCCTTGGACTACGTAGGTTAACTAGCGGACACTTGCACTATGTAGGTTACCTAGCGGGCACTTGGACTATCAAGGTTAACTAGCGGGCCTTTGGACTATGTAGTTTAACTAGCGGACACTTGTACTATGTAGGTTACCTAGCGGGCACTTGGACTATCTAGGTTACCTAGCAGGCACTTTGACTATCTAGGTTAACTAACGGGCACTAGGACTATGTAGGTTGCCTAGCGAGCACTTGGACTATGGAGGTTCCCTAGCGGTTACTTGGACTGTCTAGGTTAACTAGTGGGCAATTGGACTGTCTAGGTTACCTAGTGGGCACTTGGACTATGTAGCTTACCTATCAGGCACTTGGACTATGTAGGTTAACTAGCGGGCACTTGGACTATCTAGGTTTCCTAGCGGGCACTTGGACTATGTACGTTCCCTAGCGGGCAATTGGGCTATCTACGTTAACTAGCGGGCACTCGGACTATGTAGGTTAACGAACGGGCACTTGGACTATGTAGGTAACCTAGTGGTCACTTGGCCTGTCTAGGTTACCTAGCGGGCACTTGGACTATGTAGGTTAACTAGCGGGCACTTGGAGTATCTAGGTTAACTAGCGGGCCCTTGGTCTATGTAGGTTAACTAGCAGGCCCTTGGACTATGTAAGTTAACTAGAGGGCACTTGGACAATCCTGGTTAACTAGCGGGCACTTGGACTATCTAGGTTAACTAGCGGGCACTTGGAATATGTAAGTTCCCAAGCGGGAACTTGGACTATGTAGGTTCCCTAGCGGTTACTTGGACTGTCTAGGTTAACTAGCAGGCAATTGGACTGTCTAGGTTACCTAGTGGGCACTTGGACTATGTAGTTTACCTAGCAGGCACTTGGACTATGTAGGTTCCCTAGCGGGCATTTGGACTATATAGGTTATCTAGCGGGCACTTGGACTATGTAGGTTATCTAGCGGGCACTTGGACTATGTAGGTTAACTAACTGGCACTTGGACTCTCTAGGTTAGCTAACAGGAACTTGGACTATCTAGGTTACCTAGTGGGCACTTTGACTATGTAGATTACCTAGCGGTCACTTGGACTATCTAGGGTAGCTAACGGGTACTTGGGCTATCTAGGTTACCTAGCGGGCACTTGGACTATGTAGGTTAACTAGCGGGCACTTGGACTATGTAGGTCAACTAGCGGCCCATTGGACTATCTAGGCTAGCTACCGGGCACTTGAACTGTCTAGGATACCTAACGGGCACTTGGATTATGTAGGTTCCCTAGGGGGCACCTAGACTATGTAGTTTTCCTTGCGGGCATTTGGACTATGTAGGTTACCTAGCGGGCACTTGGACTATGTAGGTTCCCTAACGGGCACTTGGACTATGTAGGTTCCTTAGCGGTCACGTGGACTATGTAGGCTCCCTAGAAGGCACTTGGACTATGTAGGTTACCTAGCGGGCACTTGGACTATCTAGGTTACCTAGCAGGCATTTTGACTATCTAGGTTAACTAACGGGCACTAGGACTATGTAGGTTGCCTAGCGAGCACTTGGACTATGTAAGTTCCCTAGAGGTTACTTGGACTGTCTAGGTTAACTAGTGGGCAATTAGACTATCTAGGTTACCTAGTGGGCACTTGGACTATGTAGATTACCTATCAGGCACTTGGACTATGTAGGTTAACTAGCGGGCATTTGGACTATCTAGGTTACCTAGCGGGCACTTGGACTATGTACGTTCCCTAGCGGGCAATTGGCCTATCTACGTTACCTAGCGGGCACTTGGACTATATAGGTTAACGAACGGGCACTTGGACTATGTAGGTAACCTAGTGGTCACTTGGCCTGTCTCGGTTACCTAGCGGGCACTTGGACTATGTAGGTTAACTAGCGGGCACTTGGACTATCTAGGTTAACTAGCGGGCCCTTGGTCTATGTAGTTTAACTAGCAGGCCCTTGGACTATGTAAGTTAACTAGAGGGCACTTGGACGATCCTGGTTAACTAGCGGGCACTTGGACTATCTAGGTTAACTAGCGGGCACTTGGAATATGTAAGTTCCCTAGCGGGAACTTGGACTATGTAGGTTCCCTATTGGTTACTTGGACTGTCTAGGTTAACTAGCGGGCAATTGGACTGCCTAGGTTACCTAGTGGGCACTTGGACTATGTAGTTTACCTAGCAGGCACTAGGACTATGTAGGTTCCCTAGCGGGCATTTGGACTATATAGGTTACCTAGCGGGCACTTGGACTATGTAGGTTATCTAGCGGGCACTTGGACTATGTAGGTTAACTAACCGGCACTTGGACTATCTAGGTTAGCTAACAGGAACTTGGACTATCTAGGTTACCTAGTGGGCACTTTGACTATGTAGGTTACCTAGCGGTCACTTGGACTATCTAGAGTAGCTAACGGGTACTTGGGCTATCTAGGTTACCTAGCGGGCACATGGACTATGTAGGTTAACTAGCGGGCACTTGGACTATGTAGGTCAACTAGCGGGCCATTGGACTATCTAGGTTAGCTAACGGGCACTTGGACTATCTAGGATACCTAACGGGCACTTGGATTATGTAGGTTCCCTAGCGGGCACTTAAACTATGTAGTTTTCCTTGCGGGCATTTGGACTATGTAGGTTACCTAGCGAGCACTTGGACTATGTAGGTTCCCTAACGGGCACTTGGACTATGTAGGTTCCTTAGCGGTCACGTGGGCTATGTAGGCTCCCTAGAAGGCACTTGAACTATGTAGGTTACTTATCGCGCACTTTGACTATGTTGGTTATCTAGCGGGCACTTGGACTATCCAGGTTACGAAGCGGGCACTTGGACTATGTAGGTTACCAAACGGGCACGTGGACTATCAAGGTTAACGAACGGCCACTTGGACTATGTATGTAACCTAGCGGGTACTTGGACAGTCTAGGTTACATAGCGGGCACTTGGACTATCTAGGTTAACGAACGGGCACTTGGACTATGTAGGTTAGCTAACAGGCACTTGGACTACCTAGGTTACCTAGCAGGCACTTGGACGTTGTAGGTTAACTAGCGGGCACTTGGACTATATAGGTTTACTAGCGGGCACTGGGACTATCTAGGTTAACTAGCGGGCACTTGGACTATCTAGGTTAGCTAACGGGTAATTGGACTATCAAGGTTACCTAACGGGCACTTGGACTATGTAGGTTACCTAGCGGGCACTTGGACTATCTAGGTTACCTAGCAGGCACTTTGACTATCTAGGTTAACTAACGGGCACTTGGACTATGTAGGTTCCCTAGCGGTTACTTGGACTGTCTAGGTTAACTAGTGGGCAATTGGACTGTCTAGGTTACCTAGTGGGCACTTGGACTATGTAGTTTACCTATCAGGCACTTGGACTATGTAGGTTAACTAGCGGGCACTTGGACTATCTAGGTTACCTAGCGGGCACTTGGACTATGTACGTTCCCTAGCGGGCAATTGGGCTATCTACGTTAACTAGCGGGCACTTGGACTATGTAGGTTAACGAACGGGCACTTGGACTATGTAGGTAACCTAGTGGTCACTTGGCCTGTCTAGGTTACCTATCGCGCACTTTGACTATGTTGGTTATCTAGCGGGCACTTGGACTATCCAGGTTACGAATGGGTACTTGGACTATGTAGGTTACCAACGGGCACTTGGACTATCTAGGTTAACGAACGGACACTTGGACTATGTAGGTAACCTAGCGTGCACTTGGACTGTCTAGGTTACATAGCGGGCACTTGGACTATCTAGATTAACGAACGGGCACTTTGACTATGTAGGTTAGCTAATAGGCACTTGGACTACCTAGGTTAGCTAGCAGGCACTTGGACGATGTAGGTTACCTAGCGGACACTTGGACGATTTAGGTTAACTAGCTGGCACTTGGACTATCTAGGTTAACTAGCGGGCCCTTGGACTATGTAGGTTTACTAGCGGGCACTTGGACTATCTAGGTTAACTATCGGGCACTTGGACTATGTAGGTTACCTAGCGGTCACATGGACTATGTAGGTTACCTAGCGGACACTTCGACTATCTAGGTTAGCTAACGGGCAATTGGACTATCGAGGTAACGTAACGGGCACTTGGACTATCTAGATTACCTAGCAGGCACTTTGATTCTAGGTTACCTAACGGGCACTTGGACTATGTACGTTCCCTAGCGGGCAATTGGCCTATCTACGTTACCTAATGGGCACTTGGACTATGTAGGTTAACGAACGGGCACTTGGACTATGTAGGTAACCTAGTGGTCACTTGGCCTGTCTCGGTTACCTAGCGGGCACTTGGACTATGTAGGTTAACTAGCGGGCACTTGGACTATCTATGTTAACTAGCGGGCCCTTGGTTTATGTAGGTTAACTAGCAGGCCCTTGGACTATGTAAGTTAACTAGAGGGCACTTGGACGATCCTGGTTAACTAGCGGGCACTTGGACTATCTAGGTTAACTAGCGGGCACTTGGAATATGTAAGTTCCCTAGCGGGAACTTGGACTATGTAGGTTCCCTAGCGGTTACTTGGACTGTCTAGGTTAACTACCGGGCAATTGGACTGTCTAGGTTACCTAGTGGGCACTTGGACTATGTAGTTTACCTAGCAGGCACTTGGACTATGTAGGTTCCCTAGCGGGCATTTGGACTATATAGGTTACCTAGCGGGCACTTGGACTATGTAGGTTTTCTAGCGGGCACTTGGACTATGTAGGTTAACTAAAGGGCACTTGCATTTTCTAGGTTAAGTAACAGGCACTTGGACTATGTATGTTCCAGAGCGGGCAATTGGACTATGTAGGTTCCCTAGCGTGCACTTGGACTATGTAGGTTCCATATAGGGCACTTGGACTATGTAGGTTAACTAGTGGACAATTGGACGATCTAGGTTAACTAGCGGTCCCTTGGACTACGTAGGTTAACTAGCGGACACTTGCACTATGTAGGTTACCTAGCGGGCACTTGGACTATCTAGGTTAACTAGCGGGCCTTTGGACTATGTAGTTTAACTAGCGGACACTTGTACTATGTAGGTTAACTAGCGGGCACTTGGACTATCTAGGTTACCTAGCAGGCACTTTGACTATCTAGGTTAACTAACGGGCACTTGGACTATGTAGTTTGCCTAGCGAGCACTTGGACTATGTAGGTTCCCTAGCGGTTACTTGGACTGTCTAGGTTAACTAGTGGGCAATTGGACTGTCTAGGTTACCTAGTGGGCACTTGGACTATGTAGTTTACCTATCAGGCACTTGGACTATGTAGGTTAACTAGCGGGCACTTGGACTATCTAGGTTACCTAGCGGGCACTTGGACTATGTACGTTCCCTAGCGGGCAATTGGGCTATCTACGTTACCTAGCGGGCACTTGGACTATGTAGGTTAACGAACGGGCAATTGGACTATGTAGGTAACCTAGTGGTCACTTGGCCTGTCTAGGTTACCTAGTGGGCACTTGGACAATGTAGGTTAACTAGCGGGCACTTGGACTATATAGGTTAACTAGCAGGCCCTTGGACTATGTAAGTTAACTAGAGGGCACTTGGACGATCCTGGTTTACTAGCGGGCACTTGGACTATCTAGGTTTACTAGCGGGCACTTGGAATATGTAAGTTCCCTAGCGGGAACTTGGACTATGTACGTTCCCTAGCGGTTACTTGGACTGTCTAGGTTAACTAGCGGGCAATTGGACTGTCTAGGTTACCTAGTGGGCACTTGGAATATGTAGTTTACCTAGCAGGCACTTGGACTATGTAGGTTAACTAGCGGGCACTTGGACTATCTAGGTTACCTAGCGGGCACTTGGACTATGTAGGTTAACTTGCAGGCCCTTGGACTATCTAGGTTACCTAGTGGTCACTTGGTCTATGTACATAACCTAGCGGGCACTTGGACTATGTATGTCCCCTAGAGGGCACTTCGACTATCTAGGTTAACTAAAGG
Organism: Tenrec ecaudatus; assembly: GCF_050624435.1. Lineage (NCBI taxonomy): Eukaryota > Metazoa > Chordata > Mammalia > Afrosoricida > Tenrecidae > Tenrec > Tenrec ecaudatus. Next base: position 767,168 of record NW_027457943.1, read on the forward strand.
GCACTAGGACTATGTTGTTTAACTAGCGGGCACTAGGTCTATCTAGGTTACATAGCGGGCACTTTTACTATGTAGGTCAACTAGCGGGCCCTTGGACCATCTAGGTAAGCTAAAGGGCACTTGGATTATGTAGGTTAACTAACGGGCACTTGGACTATCTAGGATACCTAACGGGCACTTGGATTATGTAGGTTCCCTAGCGGGCACTTAAACTATGTAGTTTTCCTTGCGGGCATTTGGACTATGTAGGTTACCTAGCGAGCACTTGGACTATGTAGGTTCCCTAACGGGCACTTGGACTATGTAGGTTCCTTAGCGGTCACGTGGGCTATGTAGGCTCCCTAGAAGGCACTTGAACTATGTAGGTTACTTATCGCGCACTTTGACTATGTTGGTTATCTAGCGGGCACTTGGACTATCCAGGTTACGAAGCGGGCACTTGGACTATGTAGGTTACCAAACGGGCACTTGGACTATCAAGGTTAACGAACGGCCACTTGGACTATGTATGTAACCTAGCGGGCACTTGGACAGTCTAGTTTACATAGCGGGCACTTGGACTATCTAGGTTAACGAACGGGCACTTGGACTATGTAGGTTAGCTAACAGGCACTTGGACTACCTAGGTTACCTAGCAGGCACTTGGACGTTGTAGGTTAACTAGCGGGCAATTGGACTATCTAGGTTTACTAGCGGGCACTTGGACTATCTAGGTTAACTAGCGGGCACTTGGACTATCTAGGTTAGCTAACGGGTAATTGGACTATCAAGGTTACCTAACGGGCACTTGGACTATGTAGGTTACCTAGCGGACACTTGGACTATCTAGGTTACCTAGCAGGCACTTTGACTATCTAGGTTAACTAACGGGCACTTGGACTATGTAGGTTGCCTAGCGAGCACTTGGACTATGTAGGTTCCCTAGCGGTTACTTGGACTGTCTAGGTTAACTAGTGGGCAATTGGACTGTCTAGGTTACCTAGTGGGCACTTGGACTATGTAGGTTAACTAGCGGGCACTTGGACTATCTAGGTTACCTAGCGGGCACTTGGACTATGTACGTTCCCTAGCGGGCAATTGGGCTATCTACGTTCACTAGCGGGCACTTGGACTATGTAGGTTAACGAACGGGCACTTGGACTATGTAGGTAACCTAGTGGTCACTTGGCCTGTCTAGGTTACCTATCGCGCACTTTGACTATGTTGGTTATCTAGCGGGCACTTGGACTATCCAGGTTACGAATGGGTACTTGGACTATGTAGGTTACCAACGGGCACTTGGACTATCTAGGTTAACGAACGGACACTTGGACTATGTAGGTAACCTAGCGTGCACTTGGACTGTCTAGGTTACATAGCGGGCACTTGGACTATCTAGATTAACGAACGGGCACTTGGACTATGTAGGTTAGCTAATAGGCACTTGGACTACCTAGGTTAGCTAGCAGGCACTTGGACGATGTAGGTTACCTAGCGGACACTTGGACGATTTAGGTTAACTAGCTGGCACTTGGACTATCTAGGTTAACTAGCGGGCCCTTGGACTATGTAGGTTTACTAGCGGGCACTTGGACTATCTAGGTTAACTATCGGGCACTTGGACTATGTAGGTTAGCTAACAGGCACTTGGACTACCTAGGTTACCTAGCAGGCACTTGGACGTTGTAGGTTAACTAGCGGGCACTTGGACTATCTAGGTTTACTAGCGGGCACTTGGACTATCTAGGTTAACTAGCGGGCACTTGGACTATCTAGCTTAGCTAACGGGTAATTGGACTATCAAGGTTACCTAACGGGCACTTGGACTATGTAGGTTACCTAGCGGGCACTTGGACTATCTAGGTTTCCTAGCAGGCACTTTGACTATCTAGGTTAACTAACGGGCACTTGGACTATGTAGGTTGCCTAGCGAGCACTTGGACTATGTAGGTTCCCTAGCGGTTACTTGGACTGTCTAGGTTAACTAGTGGGCAATTGGACTGTCTAGGTTACCTAGTGGGCACTTGGACTATGTAGGTTAACTAGCGGGCACTTGGACTATGTAGGTTAACTAGCGGGCCCTTGGACTATGTAGGTTTACTAGCGGGCACTTGGACTATCTAGGTTAACTATCGGGCACTTGGACTATGTAGGTTACCTAGCGGTCACATGGACTATGTAGGTTACCTAGCGGACACTTCGACTATCTAGGTTAGCTAACGGGCAATTGGACTATCGAGGTAACGTAACGGGCACTTGGACTATCTAGGTTACCTAGCAGGCACTTTGATTCTAGGTTAACTAATGGGCACTTGGACTATGTAGGTTGCCTAGCGAGCACTTGGACTATGTAGGTTCTCTAGCGGGCACTTGGACTGTCTAGGTTAACTAGTGGGCAATTAGACTGTCTAGGTTACCTAGTGGGCACTTGGACTATGTAGTTTACCTATCAGGCACTTGGACTATGTAGGTTAACTAGCGGGCATTTGGACTATTTAGGTTACCTAACGGGCACTTGGACTATGTACGTTCCCTAGCGGGCAATTGGCCTATCTACGTTACCTAACGGGCACTTGGACTATGTAGGTTAACGAACGGGCACTTGGACTATGTAGGTAACCTAGTGGTCAATTGACCTGTCTCGGTTACCTAGCGGGCACTTGGACTATGTAGGTTAACTAGCGGGCACTTGGACTATCTATGTTAACTAGCGGGCCCTTGGTTTATGTAGGTTAACTAGCAGGCCCTTGGACTATGTAAGTTAACTAGAGGGCACTTGGACGATCCTGGTTAACTAGCGGGCACTTGGACTTTCTAGGTTAACTAGCGGGCACTTGGAATATGTAAGTTCCCTAGCGGGAACTTGGACTATGTAGGTTCCCTAGCGGTTACTTGGACTGTCTAGGTTAACTACCGGGCAATTGGACTGTCTAGGTTACCTAGTGGGCACTTGGACTATGTAGTTTACCTAGCAGGCACTTGGACTATGTAGGTTCCCTAGCGGGCATTTGGACTATATAGGTTACCTAGCGGGCACTTGGACTATGTAGGTTTTCTAGCGGGCACTTGGACTATGTAGGTTAACTAAAGGGCACTTGCATTTTCTAGGTTAAGTAACAGGCACTTGGACTATGTATGTTCCAGAGCGGGCAATTGGACTATGTAGGTTCCCTAGCGTGCACTTGGACTATGTAGGTTCCATATAGGGCACTTGGACTATGTAGGTTAACTAGTGGACAATTGGACGATCTAGGTTAACTAGCGGTCCCTTGGACTACGTAGGTTAACTAGCGGACACTTGCACTATGTAGGTTACCTAGCGGGCACTTGGACTATCTAGGTTAACTAGCGGGCCTTTGGACTATGTAGTTTAACTAGCGGACACTTGTACTATGTAGGTTAACTAGCGGGCACTTGGACTATCTAGGTTACCTAGCAGGCACTTTGACTATCTAGGTTAACTAACGGTCACTTGGACTATGTAGTTTGCTTGGCGAGCACTTGGACTATGTAGGTTCTTTAGCGGTTACTTGGACTGTCTAGGTTAACTAGTGGGCAATTGGACTGTCTAGGTTACCTAGTGGGCACTTGGACTATGTAGTTTACCTATCAGGCACTTGGACTATGTAGGTTAACTAGCGGGCACTTGGACTATCTAGGTTTCCTAGCGGGCACTTGGACTATGTACGTTCCCTAGCGGGCAATTGGGCTATCTACGTTACCTAGCGGGCACTTGGACTATGTAGGTTAACGAACGGGCAATTGGACTATGTAGGTAACCTAGTGGTCACTTGGCCTGTCTAGGTTACCTAGTGGGCACTTGGACAATGTAGGTTAACTAGCGGGCACTTGGACTATATAGGTTAACTAGCAGGCCCTTGGACTATGTAAGTTAACTAGAGGGCACTTGGACGATCCTGGTTTACTAGCGGGCACTTGGACTATCTAGGTTTACTAGCGGGCACTTGGAATATGTAAGTTCCCTAGCGGGAACTTGGACTATGTACGTTCCCTAGTGGTTACTTGGACTGTCTAGGTTAACTAGCGGGCAATTGGACTGTCTAGGTTACCTAGTGGGCACTTGGACTATGTAGTTTACCTAGCAGGCACTTGGACTATGTAGGTTAACTAGCGGGCACTTGGACTATCTAGGTTACCTAGCGGGCACTTGGACTATGTAGGTTAACTTGCAGGCCCTTGGACTATCTAGGTTACCTAGTGGTCACTTGGTCTATGTACATAACCTAGCGGGCACTTGGACTATGTAAGTCCCCTAGAGGGCACTTCGACCATCTAGGTTAACTAAAGGGCACTAGGACTATCTTGTTTAACTAGCGGGCACTAGGTCTATCTAGGTTACATAGTGGGCACTTTTACTATGTAGGTCAACTAGCGGGCCCTTGGACCATCTAGGTTAGCTAAAGGGCACTTGGATTATGTAGGTTAACTAACGGGCACTTGGACTATGTAGGTTAACTAGCGGGCACTAGGACTGTCTAGGTTACCTAGCGGGCACTTGGATTATCTAGGTTAACGAACGGGCACTTGGATTATGTAGGTTACATAGCCGCCACTTGGACTATCTAGGTTAGCTAACAGGCACTTGGACTATCTAGGTTCCCTAGCGCACACTTGTACTATCTAGGTTACCTAGCTGGCACTTGGACTTTGTAGGTCAACTAGCGGGCCCTTGGACTATCTAGGTTAGCTAACGGGCACTTGGACTATCTAGGTTACTTAACGGGCACTTGGATTATGTAGGTTCCCTTGCGGGCACTTAGACTATGTAGGTTTCCTTGCGGGCATTTGGACTATGTAGGTTACCTAGCGAGCACTTGGACTATGTAGGTTCCCTAACGGGCACTTGGACTATGTAGGTTCCCTAGGGGTCACGTGGACTATGCACGCTCTCTAGAAGGCACTTGGACTATGTAGGTTACCTATTGGGCACTTTGACTATGTAGGTTAACTAGCGGGCACTTGGACTATCCAGGTTACGAAGCGGGCAATTGGACTATCGAGGTTAACGAACGGACACTTGGACTATGTAGGTAACCTAGCGGACACTTGGACTGTCTAGGTTACATAGCGGGCACTTGGATTATCTAGGTTAACGAACGGGCACTTGGACTATGTAGGTTAGCTAACAGGCACTTGGACAATCTAGGTTAGGTAACGGGCACTTGGACTATCTAGGTTACCTAGTGGGAACTTGGACTATGTTGGTTACCTAGCGGCCACTTTGACTATCTTGGTTACCTAGCTGGCACTTGGACTATGTAGGTTAATTATCGGACACTTGTACGAACTAGGTTAACGAGCGGGCCCTTGGACTTGCAGGTTACCTAGCGGACACTTGGACTATCTAGGTTAGCTAACAGGAACTTGGACTATCTAGGTTACCTAGTGGGCACTTTGACTATGTAGGTTACCTAGCGGTCACTTGGACTATCTAGGGTAGCTAACGGGTACTTGGGCTATCCAGGTTACCTGGCGGGCACTTGGACTATGTAGGTTAACTAGTGGGCACTAGGACTGTCTAGGTTACCTAGCGGGCACTTGGATTATCTAGGTTAACGAACGGGCACTTGGACTATGTAGGTTACATAGCCGCCACTTGGACTATCTAGGTTAGCTAACAGGCACTTGGACTATCTAGGTTCCCTAGCGCGCACTTGTACTATCTAGGTTACCTAGCTGGCACTTGGACTATGTAAGTTTCCTTGCGGGCATTTGGACTATGTAGGTTACCTAGCGAGCACTTGGACTATGTAGGTTCCCTAACAGGCACTTGTACTATGTAGGTTCCCAGGTGTCACGTGGACTATGTACGCTCTCTAGAAGGCACTTGGACTATGTAGGTTACCTATTGGGCACTTTGACTATGTAGGTTAACTAGCGGGCACATGGACTATCCAGGTTACGAAGCGGGCAATTGGACAATCGAGGTTAACGAACGGACACTTGGACTTTGTAGGTAACCTAGAGGGCACTTGGACTGTCTAGGTTACATAGCGGGCACGTGGATTATCTAGGTTAACGAACAGGCACTTGGACTATGTAGGTTAGCTAACAGGCACTTGGACAATCTAGGTTAGGTAACGGGCACTTGGACTATCTAGGTAACCTTGTGGGAACTTGGACTATGTTGGTTACCTAGCGGCCACTTTGACTATCTTGGTTACCTAGCGGGCACTTGGACTATGTAGGTTACCTAGCGGACACTTGGACTATCTAGGTTAGCTAATAGGAACTTGGACTATCTAGGTTACCTAGTGGGCACTTTGACTATGTAGGTTACCTAGCGGGCACTTAGACTATCTAGGTTAGCTAACGGGCACTTGGACAATCTAGGTTAGCTAACGGACACTTGGACTATCTAGGTTACCTAACGGGCACTTGGATTATATAGATTCCCTAGCGGGCACTTAGACTATGTAGGTTTCCTTGCGGGCATTTGGACTATGTAGGTTACCTAGCGAGCACTTGGACTATGTAGGTTCCCTAACGGGCACTTGGACTATGTAGGTTCCCTTGTGGTCACGTGGACTATGTAGGATCCCTAGAAGGCACGTGGACTATGTAGGTTACCTATCGCGCACTTTGACTATGTTGGTTATCTAGCGGGCACTTGGACTATCCAGGTTACGAATAGGCACTTGGACTATGTAGGTTCCCTAGCGGTTACTTGGACTGTCCAGGTTAACTAGTGGGCAATTGGACTGTCTAGGTTACCTATTGGGCACTTGGACTATGTAGTTTACCTATCAGGCACTTGGACTATGTAGGTTAACTAGCGGGCACTTGGGCTATCTACGTTACCTAGCGGGCACTTGGACTATGTAGGTTAACGAACGGACACTTGGACTATGTAGGTAACCTAGTGGTCACTTGGCCTGTCTAGGTTACCTAGCGGGCACTTGGACTATGTAGGTTAACTAGCGGGCACTTGGACTATCTAGGTTAACTAGCGGGCCCTTGGTCTATGTAGGTTAACTAGAGGCCCTTGGACTATATAAGTTAACTAGAGGGCACTTGGACGATCCTGGTTAATTATTTGGCACTTGGACTATCTAGGTTAACTAGCGGGCGCTTGGACTATGTAGTTTACCTAGCAGGCACTTGGACTATGTAGGTTCCCTAGCGGGCATTTGGACTATATAGGTTACCTAGCGGGCACTTGGACTATGTAGGTTATCTAGCGGGCACTTGGACTATCTAGGTTAACTAGTGGGCCCTTGGTCTATGTAGGTTAACTAGAGGCCCTTGGACTATGTAAGTTAACTAGAGGGCACTTGGACGATCCTGGTTAACTAGCGGGCACTTGGACTATCTAGGTTAACTAGCGGCGCTTGGACTATGTAGTTTACCTAGCAGGCACTTGGACTATGTAGGTTCCCTAGCGGGCATTTGGACTATATAGGTTACCTAGCGGGCACTTGGACTATGTAGGTTATCTAGCGGGCACTTGGACTATCTAGGTTAACTAGCGGGCACTTGGACTATGTAGGTTCCCTAGCGGGAACTTGGACTATGTAGGTTCCCTAGGGTTACTTGGACTGTCTAGGTTAACTAGCGGGCAATTGGACTGTCTAGGTTACCTAGCGGTCCCTTGGACTACGGAGGTTAACTAGCGGACACTTGCACTATGTAGGTTACCTAGCGGACACTTGGAATATCTTGGTTAATGAGCGGGCCTTTGGAATATGTAGTTTAACTAGCGGACACTTGCACTATGTAGGTTACCTAGCGGGCACTTGGACTATGTAGGTTAACTAGCAGGCCCTTGGACTATGTAGGTTAACTAGAGGGCACTTGGACGATCCTGGTTAACTAGCGGGCACTTGGACTATCTAGGTTAACTAGCGGGCAATTGGACTGTCTAGGTTACCTAGTGGGCACTTGGACTATGTAGTTTACCTAGCAGGCACTAGGACTATGTAGGTTCCCTAGCGGTCATTTGGACTATATAGGTTACCTTGTGGGCACTTGGACTATGTAGGTTATCTAGCGGGCACTTGGACTATGTAGGTTAACTAGCGGGCTCTTGGACTATGTAGGTCTACTAGCGGGCCATTGGACTATCTAGGTTAGCTAACGGGCAATTGAACTATCTAGGTTACCTAACGGGTACTTGGATTATGTAGGTTCCCTAACGGGCACTTGGACTATGTAGGCTCCCTAGAAGGCACTTGGACTATGTAGGTTACCTATTGCGCTCTTTGATTTATGTTGGTTATCTAGCGGGCACTTGGACTATCCAGGTTACGAAGCGGGCACTTGGACTATGTAGGTTACCAAACGGGCACTTGGACTATCTAGGTTAACGAACGGACACTTGGACTATGTAGGTAACCTAGCGGGCACTTGGACTGTCTAGGTTACATAGCGGGCACTTGGACTATCTAGATTAACGAACGGGCACTTGCACTATGTAGGTTAGCTAACAGGCACTTGGACTACCTAAGTTACCTAGCAGGCACTTGGACGTTGTATGTTACCTACCGGACACTTGGACGATTTAGGTTAACTAGCCGGCACTTGGGCTATCTAGGTTAACTAGCGGGCCCTTGGACTATCTAGGTTTACTAGCGGGCACTTGGACTATCTAGGTTAACTATCGGGCACTTGGACTATGTAGGTTACCTAGCGGTCACATGGACTATGTAGGTTACCTAGCGGACACTTGGGCTATCTAGGTTAGCTAACGGGTAATTGGACTATCAAGGTTACCTAACGGACACTTGGACTATGTAGGTGACCTAGCAGGTACTTGGACTATCTAGGTTACCTAGCAGGCACTTTGACTATCTAGGTTAACTAACGGGCACTTGGACCATGTAGGTTGCCTAGCGAGCACTTGGACTATGTAGGTTATCTAGCGGGCACTTGGACTATGTAGGTTAACTAAAGGGCACTTGCATTAACTAGGTTATCTAACAGGCACTTGGACTATGTATGTTCCAGAGCGGGCAATTGGATTATGTAGGTTCCCTAGCGTGCACTTGGACTATCTAGGTTCCATATAGGGCACTTGGACTATGTAGGTTAACTAGTGGACAATTGGACGATCTAGGTTAACTAGCGGTCCCTTGGACTACGTAGGTTAACTAGCGGACACTTGCACTATGTAGGTTACCTAGCGCGCACTTGGACTCTCTAGGTTAACTAGCGGGCCTTTGGACTATGTAGTTTAACTAGCGGACACTTGCACTATGTAGGTTACCTTGCGGGCACTTGGACTATGTAGGTTAACTAGCAGGCCCTTGGACTATCTAGGTTACCTAGCGGGCACTTGGTATATGTACATAACCTAGCGGGCACTTGGACTATGTATGTCCCCTAGAGGGCACTTGGACTATCTAGGTTAATGAACGGACACTTGGACTATGTAGGCAACCTAGCGGGCACTTGGACTATCTAGGTTAACGAACGGGCACTTGGACTATGTAGGTTAGTTAACAGGCACTTGGACTACCTAGGTTACTTAGCAGGCACTTGGACGATGTAGGTTACCTAGCGGACACTTGTCCCTTTTAGGTTAACTAGCGGGCACTTGGACTATCTAGGTTAACTAGCGGGCCCTTGGACTATCTAGGTTTACTAGCGGGCACTTGGACTATCTAGGTTACCTAGCACGCACTTTGACTATGTAGGTTACCTAGCGGGCACTTGAATGATCTAGGTTACCTAGCAGGCACTTTGACTCTCTAGGTTAACTAACGGGCACTTGGACTATGTAGTTTGCCTAGCGAGCACTTGGACTATGTAGGTTCACTAGCGGGCACTTGGACTATGTAGGTTCCCTAGCGGTTACTTGGACTGCCTAGGTTAACTAGTGGGCAATTGGACTGTCTAGGTTACCTAGTGGGCACTTGGACTATGTAGTTTACCTAGCAGGCATTGGACTATGTAGGTTAACTAGCAGGTACTTGGACTATCTAGGTTACCTAGCGGGCACTTGGACTATGTACGTTCCCTAGCGGGCAATTGGGCTATCTACGTTACCTAGCGGGCACTTGGACTATGTAGGTTAACGAACGGGCACTTGGACTATGTAGGTAACCTAGTGGTCACTTGGCCTGTCTAGGTTACCTAGCCGGCACTTGGATTATGTAGGTTAACTAGCGGGCACTTGGACTATCTAGGTTAACTAGCGGGCCCTTGGTCTATGTAGGTTAACTAGCAGGCCCTTGGACTTTGTAAGTTAACTACAGGGCACTTGGACGATCCTGGTTAACTAGCAGGCACTTGGACTATCTAGGTTAACTAGCGGGCACTTGGACTATGTAGGTTCCCTAGGGTTACTTGGACTGTCTAGGTTAACTAGTGGGCACTTGGACTATGTAGTTTACCTAGCAGGCACTGGACTATGTAGGTTCCCTGCGGGCATTTGGACTATATAGGTTACCTAGCGGGCACTTGGACTATGTAGGTTATCTAGTGGGCACTTGTACTATGTAGGTTAACTAACGGGCACTTGCATTATCTAGGTTAACTAACAGGCACTTGGACTATGTATGTTCGAGAGCGGGCAATTGGACTATGTAGTTTCCCTAGCGTGCACTTGGACTATCTAGGTTCCATATAGGGCACTTGGACTATGTAGGTTAACTAGTGGACAATTGGACGATCTAGGTTAACTAGCGGTCCCTTGGACTACGTAGGTTAACTAGCGGACACTTGCACTATGTAGGTTACCTAGCGGGCACTTGGACTATGTAGGTTAACTAGCAGGCCCTTGGACTATCTAGGTTACCTAGCAAGCACTTGGACTATGTAGGTTAACTAGCGGGCACTTGCACTCTCTAAGTTACCTAGCGGGCACTTGGACTATGTACCTTCCCTAGCGGGCACTTGGACTATCTATGTTAACTAGCGGGCACTTGGACTATGTAGGTTACCTAGCGGGCACTTGCACTATGTAGGTTAACTAGAGGACACTTGGATGATCTAGGTTAACAAGTAGGCCCTTCGACTATGTAGGTTCACTAGCCGACACTTGGACGATCTAGGTTAACTAGCGGGCACTTGGACGATCTAGTTTAACCAGTGGGCACTTGGACTATCAAAGTTAACAAGCGAGCCCTTGGACTATGTAAGTTAACTAGCGGGCCCTTCGATTATCTAGGTTACCTAGATAGCACTTGGACTATATAGGTTCCCTAGCGGGCACTTGGACTATCTAGGTTAACGAATGGGCACTTGGACTATGCAGGTAACCTAGCCGGCACTTGGACTGTCTAGGATACATAGCGGGCACTTAGACTTCTAGGTTAACGAATGGGCACTTGGACAATGTAGGTTGCCTAGCGAGCACTTGGACTATCTAGGTTAGGTAACGGGCACTTGGACTATCTAGGTTACCTAGCGGGCACATGGAATATCTAGGTTACCTAACGGCCACTTGGACTATACAGGTTACCTAGCAGGAACTTGGACTTCTAGGTTAACGAACGGGCACTTGGACTATGTAGGTTGCCTAGCGGGCTCTTGGACTATCTTGGTTAGCTAACAGGAACTTGGACTATCTAGGTTACCTAGCTGGCACTAGGACCCCGTAGGTTACCTAGCGGGCTCTTGGACAATCTAGGTTAACTAGCGGGTTCTTGGACTATGAAGGTTAAGTAGCAGGCCCTTGGACTATGTAGGTTAACTAGCGGACACTTGGAAGTTCTAGGTTAACTAGCGGGCACTTGGACTATCTAGCTTACCTAGCAGGCACTTGCACGATGCAGGTTCCCTAGCGGGCATTTGGACTATCTAGGCTCCCTAACGGGCACTTGAACTATGTAGGTTCTCTATCAGGCACTTGGACTATGTAAGTTACCAGCGGGCACTTGGTCTATATACATAACCTAGCGGGCACATGGACTATCTGGGTTACTTAGCGGGCACTTGGACTATGTACGTCCCCTAGTGGGCACTTGGACTATCTACGTTACCTACCAGGTACTTGGATTATCTAGGTTAACTAGCTAGCTCTTGTACTATCTAGGTTAACTAACGGGCACTTGGACTATGTAAGTTCCCTAGTGGGCACTTGGACTATGTGGGTTCCCTAGCGGGCATTTGGACTATCTAGGTTACCTAACGGTTACTTGGACTATGTAAGTTCCCTAGCGGTAACTTGAATTATGTGAGTTCCCTATCGGGCACTTGGACTATGCAGGTTACTAGCGGGCATTTGGACTATCTAGGTTACCTAACGGGCACTTGGACTATGCAGGTTCCGTATCGGGCACTTGGACAATGTTGGATAACTAGCGGGCACTAGGACTATGTAGGTTACCTAGCGGGCACTTGGACTATCTAGGTTAGGTAACGGGCACTTGGACTATCTAGGTTACTTAGTGGGAACTTGGACTATGTAGATTCCCTAGCGGGCACTTGGACTATGTATGTTCCAGAGCGGGCAATTGGACTATGTAGGTTCCCTAGCGTGCAATTGGACTATCTAGGTTCCATATAGGGCACTTGGACTATGTAGGTTAACTAGTGGACAATTGGACGATCTAGGTTACCTAGCGGTCCCTTGGATTATGTAGGTTAACTAGCGGACACTTGCACTATGTAGGTTACCTAGCGGGCACTTGGACTCTCTAGGTTAACTAGCGGGCCTATGGACTATGTTGTTTAACTAGCGGACACTTGTACTATGTAGGTTACCTAGCGAGCACTTGGACTATGTAGGTTAACTAGCAGGCCCTTGGACTATCTAGGTTACCTAGCAGGCACTTGGACTATGTAGGTTAACTAGCGGGCACTTGCACTCTCTAAGTTACCTAGCGGGCCCTTGGACTATGTACCTTCCCTAGGGGGCATTTGGACTATCTATGTTAACTAGCGGGCACTTGGACTATGTAGGTTACCTCACAGACACTTGCACTATGTAGGTTACCTAGCAGGCACTTGGACTATGTAGGTTAACTAGAGGACACTTGGACGATCTAGGTTAACAAGTAGGCCCTTCGACTATGTAGGTTAACTAGCCGGCACTTGGACGATCTAGGTTAACCAGCCGGCACTTGGACTATCAAAGTTAACAAGCCAGCCCTTGGACTATGTAGGTTAACTAGCGGGCCCTTGGACTATCTAGGTTACCTAGATAGCACTTGGGCTATATAGGTTCCCTAGCGGGCACTTGGACTATCTTGGTTAACGAACGGGCACTTGGACTATGCAGGTAACCTAACCGGTACTTGGACTGTCTAGGTTACATAGCGGGCACTTAGACTTCTAGGTTAACGAATGGGCACTTGGACTATGTAGGTTGCCTAGCGGGCACTTTGACTATCTAGGTTACCTGGCGGGCACTTGTACTATCTAGGTTACCTAACGGCCACTTGGACTATACAGGTTACCTAGCGGGAACTTGGACTTCTAGGTTAACGAACGGGCACTTGGACTATGTAGGTTGCCTAGCGGGCACTTGGACTATCTAGGTTAGCTAACAGGAACTTGGACTATCTAGGTTACCTAGCTGGCACTAGAACCCTGTAGTTTACCTAGCGGGCTCTTAGACAATCTAGGTTAACTAGCGGGTTCTTGGACTATGAAGGTTAAGTAGCAGGCCCTTGGACTATGTAGGTTAACTAGCAGACACTTGGAAGTTCTAGGTTAACTAGCGGGCACTTGGACTATCTAGCTTACCTAGCAGGCACTTGCACGATGCAGGTTCCCTAGCGGGCACTTGGACTATCTAGGCTCCCTAACGGGCACTTGAACTATGTAGGTTCCCTATCGGGCACTTGGACTATCTAGGTTACTTAGCGGGCACTTGACTATGTACGTCCCCTAGTGGGCACTTGGACTATCTACGTTACCTAGCGGGTACTTGGATTATCTAGGTTAACTAGCGAGCACTTGGACTATCTAGGTTAACTAACGGGCACTTGGACTATGTAAGTTCCCTAGCGGGCTCTTGGACTATGTGGGTTCCCTAGCGGGCATTTGGACTATCTAGGTTACCTAACGGGTACTTGGACTATGTAAGTTCCCTAGCGGGCACTTGAATTATGTGAGTTCCCTATCGGGCACTTGGACTATGTAGGTTACTAGCGGGCATTTGGACTATGTAGGTTACCTAACGGGCACTTGGACTATGTAGGTTCTGTATCGGGCACTTGGACAATGTTGGATAACTAGCGGGCACTAGGACTATGTAGGTTACCTAGCGGGCACTTGGACTATCTAGGTTAGGTAACGGGCACTTGGACTATCTAGGTTACCTAGTGGGAACTTAGACTATGTAGGTTTCCTTGCGGGCATTTGGACTATGTAGGTTACCTAGCGAGCACTTGGACTATGTAGGTTCCCTAACGGGCACTTGGACTATGTAGGTTCCCTAGCGGTCACGTGGACAATGTAGGCTCCCTAGAAGGCACTTGGACTATGTAGGTTACCTATCGCGCACTTTGACTATGTTGGTTATTTAGCGGGCACTTAGACTATCCAGGTTACGAAGCGGGCACTTGGATTATGTAGGTTACCAAACGGGCACTTGGACTATCTAGGTTAACGAACGGACACTTGGACTATGTAGGTAACCTAACGGGCACTTGGACTATCTAGGTTAACGAACGGGCACTTGGACTATGCAGGTAACCTAGCCGGCACTTGGACTGTCTAGGTTACATAGCGGGCACTTGGACTTCTAGGTTAACGAATGGGCACTTGGACTATGTAGATTAACTAGCCGGCACTTGGATGATCTAGGTTAACTAGCGGGCACTTGGTCTATGTGGGTTCCCTAGCGGGCACTTGGACTATCTAGGTTAGGTAACGGGCACTTGGACTATCTAGGTTACCTTGCGGGAACTTGGACAATGTAGGTTACCTAGCGGGCACTTGGACTATCTAGGTTAACCAGCGGGCCTTTGGACTATGTAGTTTAACTAGCGGACACTTGCACTATGTAGGTTACCTAGCGGGCACTTGGACTATGTAGGTTACCTAGCGGGCACTTGGACTATGTAGGTTAACTAGCGGGCACTAGGATTATCTAGGTTAACTAACAGGCACTTGGACTATTTATGTTCCAAATGGGCAATTGGACTATGTATGTTCCCTAGCGGGCACTTGGACTATCTAGGTTCCCTAAAGGGCACTTGGACTATGTAGGTTAACTAGCGGACAATAGGACGATCTAGGTTAAGTAGCGGGCACTTGGACTATCTAGGTTACCTAACGGGCACTTGGATTATGCAGGTAACCTAGTGGGCACTTGGACTATGTAGGTTATCTAGCGGGAACTTGGACTATGTAGGTTAACTAACGGGCACTTGCATTATCTAGGTTAACTAACAGGCACTGCACTTGGACTATGTATGTTCCAGATCGGGCAAGTGGACTTTGTAGGTTCCCTAGCGTGCACTTGGACTATCTAGGTTCCATATAGGGCACTTGGACTATGTAGGTTAACTAGTGGACAATTGGACGATCTAGGTTAACTAGCGGTCCCTTGGATTACGTAGGTTAACTAGCGGACACTTGCACTATGTAGGTCACCTAGCAGGCATTTGGACTCTCTGGGTTAACTAGCGGGCCTTTGGACTATGTAGTTTAACTAGCGGACACTTGCATTATGTAGGTTACCTAGCGGGCACTTTGTCTATGTAGGTTAACTAGCAGGCCCTTGGACTATCGAGGTTACCTAGCAGGCACTTGGACTATGTAGGTTAACTAGCGGGCACTTGGACTATCTAGGTTACCTAGCGGGCACTTGGACTATATAGGTTAACTACAGGGCACTTGCACTATCTAGGTTACCTAGCGGGCACTTGGACTATGTACGTTCCCTAGCGGTCAGTTGGACTATCTACGTTAACTAGCGGGCACTTGGAATATGTAGGTTAACTATCAGACACTTGCACTATGTAGGTTACCTAGCAGGCACTTGGACTATCTAGGTTATATAGCGGGCACTTGGACTATGTAGGTTAACTCCGAGCACTTGGACTCTAGGTTACCTAGCGGGCACTTGGACTATCTAGGTTAACGAACTGACACTTGGACTATGTAGGTTACCTAGCGGGCTCTTGGACTATGTAGGATCCCTATCGGACATTTGGACTACTTAGGTTACCTAGCGGGCACTTGGACTATCTAGGTTAACTAGCGGGCACTTGGACTATGTAGGTTAACTAGCGAGCACTTGGACTATCTAGGTTAACTAGCGGACCTTGGACAATGTGGGTTAACTAGCGGGCCCTTGGAATATGTAGGTTAACTAGCGGGCACTTGGAAGATGTAGGTTAACTAGAGGGCTCTTGGCCTATCTAGGTTAACTAGCATGCACTTGGACTATCTAGGTTAACTAGCGGGCACTTGGATGATCAATGTTAACTAGCGGGCACTTGGACTATCTAGGTTAGCTTACGGGCACTTGGACTAAGTACGTCCCCTAGTGGGCACATGGACTATCTAGATTAACTAACGGGCACTAGGACTATCTAGGTTAACTAGCGGGCACTTGGACTATCTAGGTTACCTAGCTGGCACTTGGACTATGAATGTTCCCTAGCGGGCAATTGGATTATCTAGGTTACCTAGCAGGCACTTGGACTATGTAGGTCAACTAGCGGGCCCTTGGACTATCTAGGTTAGCTAACTGGCACTTGGACTATGTAGGTTAACCAGCGGACACTTGCACGATCTAGGTTAACTAGCGGGCTCTTGCACTATGTAGGTTAACTAACGGGCCCATTGACTATGTAGGTTAACTAGCAGGCACTTGGACGATCTAGGTTAGCTAACTGGCACTTAGATTATGTAGGTTAACTAGCGGGCACTTGGAATATCTAGGTTAACTATCGGGCACTTGGACTATCTAGGTTAACTAGCGGGTACATGGACGATATAGCTTAACTAGCGGGCACTTGGACTATCTAGGTTAACTAGCGGGCACTTGGACGATATAGGTTAACTAGCGGGCACTTGGATTATCTATGTTACCTAGCGGGCACTTGGACTATGTAGGTTCCCTAGCGGGCATTTGGACTATATAGATAACCTGGTGGGCACTTAGACTCTGTAGGTTACCTAGCGGGCACTTGGACTATCTAGACTACCAAGCGGGCACGTGGACTACCTAGGTTAACTAACGGGCACTTGGACTATGTAGGTTCCCTATTGGGCACTTGGAGAATGTAGGTTTACTAGGGGGCACTAGGACTATGAAGGTTACCTAGCGGGCCCTTGGACTATCTAGGTTACCTAAGGGGCATTTGGACTATGTAGGCTCCCTAGCGGGCATTTGGACTATATAGATTACCTAGCGGGCACTTAGACTTTGTAGGTTACCTAGCGGGCACTTGGATTATCTAGGTTACCTAGCTGGCACTTGAACTATCTACGTTACCTAGCGGGTTCTTGGAATATGTAGGTTACCTAGGGGCTGTTGGACTATCTAGGTTACCTAACGGGCACTTGGACTATCTAGGTTACCTAAGGGGCACTTGGACTATGTAGGTTCCCTAGCGGGCCCTTGGACTATGTAAATTCCCTAGCGGGCACTTGGACTATGTGGGTTCCCTAGCGGGCATTTGGACTATCTAGGTTACCTAGCGGGCACTTGGACTATGTAGGTTCACTACCGGGCACTTGCACTATCTAGGTTACCTAGCGGGCACTTGGTCTATGTACGTTCCCTAGCGGGCACTTGGACTATCTATGTTAACTAGCGGGCATTTGGACTATGTAGGTTAACTAGGGGACACTTGCACTATGTAGGTTACCTAGCGGCACTTGGACTATCTAGGTTAACTAGCGGGCACTTGGACTATCTAAGTTAACTAGCGTGTACTTGGACTATGTATGTTCCTTAGCGGGAACTTGGACTATCTAGTTTACCTAGCGGGCACATGGACTATGTAGGTTAACTAGCGAGCACTTGGACTGTAGGTTACGTAGCAGGCACTTGGACTATCTAGGTTACCTAGCGGGCCCTTGTACTATGTAGGTTTCCAAGCGGGCACTTGGACTATCTAGGTTAAAGAACAGGCACTTCGACAAAGTAGGTTCCCTAGCGGACATTTGGACAATATAGATAACCTAGCGGGCACTTAGACTCTGTAGGTTACCTAGCGGGCATTTTGACTATCTAGGTTACCTAACTGGTACTTGAACTATCTACGTTACCTAGCGGGTTCTTGGAGTATGTAGGTTACCTAGCGGGTTTTTGGACTATCTAGGTAACCAAGCGGGCACTTGGACTATCTAGGTTAACTATCGGGCACTTGGACTATGTAGTTTCCCTATCGGGCACATGAAGAATGTAGGTTAACTAGGGGGCACTAGGACTATGTAGGTTACCTAGCGGGCCCTTGGACTATCTAGGTTACCTTGCGGGCATTTGGACTATGTAGGCTCCGTAGCGGGCATTTGGACTATATAGATTACCTAGCGGGCACTTGGACTATATAGGTTGCCTAGCGGGCACTTGGACTATGTGGGTTACCTAGTGGGCACTTGGACTATCTAAGTTAACGAACGGGCACTTGGAATATACAGGTAACCTAGCGGGCACTTGGACTATGTAGGATCCCTATCGGACATTTGTACTACTTAGGTTAACTAGCGGGCACTTTGACTATCTAGGTTAACTAGCGGGCACTTGGACTATCTAGGTCAACTAGCGGGCCCTTGTACTATGTAGGTTAACTAGCGGGCACTTGGACTATCTAGGTTAACTAGTGTACCTTGGACTATGTAGGTTAACTAGCGGGCACTTGAACTATGTAGGTTAACTAGCGGGCACTTGGACTATCTAGGTTTCCTAGCAGGCATTTGGACTATGTACATACCCTAGCACGCACTTGGACTATCTAGGTTACCTAGCGGGCACTTAGATTATGTACGTCCCCTAGTGGGCAATTGGACTATCTAGGTTAACTAACGGGCGCTAGGACTATCTAGGTTAACTAGCGGGCACTTGGACTATCTAGGTTACCTAGCAGTCACTTAGATTATGAAGGATCCCAAGCGGGCACTTGGACAATATAGTTTAACTAGCGGGCACTTGGACGATCTAGGTTAACTTGCGGGCACTTGGATTATCAAAGTTAATAAGTGAGCCCTTGGATTATGTAGGTTAACTAGCGGGCCCTTGGACTATCTAGGTTACCTAGCGGGCACTTGGACTATATAGGTTAACTAGCGTGCACTTGGACTATGTAGGTTCCTTAGCGGGCACTTGGACTATCTAGGTTACCGAACGGGCATTTGGACTATGTAGGTAACCTAGCGGGCACTTGCACTCTCTAAGTTACCTAGCGGGCACGTGGACTATGTACCTTCCCTAGCGGGCACTTGGACTATCTATGTTAACTAGCGGGCACTTGGACTATGTAGGTTACCTCGCGGACACTTGCACTATGTAGGTTACCTAGCAGGCACTTGGACTATGTAGGTTAACTAGAGGACACTTGGACGATCTAGGTTAACAAGTAGACCCTTCGACTATGTAGGTTAATTAGCCGGCACTTGGATGATCTAGGTTAACCAGCGTGCACTTGGACTATCAAAGTTAACCAGCGAGCCCTTGAACTATGTAGGTTAACTAGCGGGCCCTTGGACTATCTAGGTTACCTAGATAGCACTAGGGCTATATAGGTTCCCTAGCGGGCACTTGGACTATCTAGGTTAACGAACGGGTACTTGGACTATGCAGGTAACCTAACCGGCACTTGGACTGTCTAGGTTACATAGCGGGCACTTAGACTTCTAGATTAACAAATGGGCACTTGGACTATGTAGGTTGCCTAGCGGGCACTTTGACTATCTAGGTTACCTAGCGGGCACTTGTACTATCTAGGTTACCTAACGGCCACTTGGACTATACAGGTTACCTAGCGGGAACTTGGACTTCTAGGTTAACGAACAGGCACTTGGACTATGTAGGTTGCCTAGCGGGCACTTGGACAATCTAGGTTAACTAGCGGGTTCATGGACTATGAAGGTTAAGTAGCGGGCCCTTGGACTATGTAGGTTAACTAGCGGACACTTGGAAGTTCTAGGTTAACTAGCGTGCCCTTGGACTATCTAGCTTACCTGTAAGGCACTTGCACGATGCAGGTTCCCTAGCGGGCACTTGGACTATCTAGGCTCCCTAACGGGCACTTGAACTATGTAGGTTCCCTATCGGGCACTTGGACTATGTAGGTTACCAGCGGGCACTTGGTCTATGTACATAACCTAGCGGGCACTTGGACTATCTAGGTTACTTAGCGGGCACTTGACTATGTACGTCCCCTAGTGGGCACTTGGACTATCTACGTTACCTAGCGGGTACTTGGATTATCTAGGTTAACTAGCGAGCACTTGGACTATCTAGGTTAACTAACGGGCACTTGGACTATGTAAGTTCCCTAGCGGGCACTTGGACTATGTGGGTTCCCTAGCGGGCATTAGGACTATCTAGGTTACCTAACGGGTACTTGGACTATGTAAGTTCCCTAGCGGGCACTTGAATTATGTGAGTTCCCTATCGGGCACTTGGACTATGTAGGTTACCTAGTGGGCACTTGGAGGTTCTAGGTTAACTTGCGGGCACTGGGACTATCTAGGTTACATAGTGGGAACTTGGACTATGTAGGTTACCTAGCGGCCACTTTGACTGTCTTGGTTACCTAGCGGGCACTTGGACTATGTAGGTTAATTAGCGGACACTTGGACGAACTAGGTTAAGGAGCGGGCCCTTGGACTATGTAGGTTACCTAGCGGACACTTGGACTATCTAGGTTAGCTAACAGGAACTTGGACTATCTAGGTTACCTAGCGGGCATTTTGACTATGTAGGTTACCTAGTGGGCACTTGGACTATCTAGGGGAGCTAACGGGTACTTTGACTATCTAGGTTACCTAGCGGGCACTTGGACTATGTAGGTTAACTAGCGGGCACTTGGACTATCTAGGTTAGCTAACGGGCACTTGGACAATCTAGGTTACCTAACGGGAACTTGGATTATGTAGGTTCCCTAGCGGGCACTTAGACTATGTAGGTTTTCTTGCGGGCATTTGGAGTATGTAGGTTACCTAGCGAGCACTTGGACTATGTAGGTTCCCTAACGGGCACTTGGACTATGTAGGTTAACTAGCGGACACTTCGACTATCTAGGTAAGCTAACGGGCAATTGCACTATCAATGTTACCTAGCGCGCACTTTGACTATGTAGGTTACCTAGCGGGCACTTGGACTATCTAGGTTACCTAGCAGGCACTTTGACTATCTAGGTTAACTAACGGGCACTTGGACTGTGTAGGTTGCTTAGGGAGCACTTGGACTATGTAGGTTCCCTAGCGGTTACTTGGACTGTCTAGGTTAACTAGCGGGCAATTGCACTGTCTAGGTTACCTAGTGGGCACTTTGACTATCTAGGTTACCTAGCGGGCACTTGGACTATGTAGGTTCCCTAGCGGGCACTTGGACTATGTAGGTAACCTAGTGGTCACTTGGACTGTCTAGGTTACCTAGCGGGCACTTGGACTATGTAGGTTAACTAGCGAGCACTTGGTCTATGTAGGTTAACTAGCAGGCCCTTGGACTATGTAAGTTAGCTAGAGGGCACTTGGACGATCTAGGTTAACAAGTGGGCCTTTGGACTATGTAGATTAACTAGCCGGCACTTGGATGATCTAGGTTAACAGGCGGGCACTTGGACTATCAAAGTTAACAAGCGAGCCCTTGGACTATATAGGTCAACTAGCGGGCCCTTGGACTATCTAGGTTACCTAGATAGCACTTGGACTATATAGGTTCCCTAGCGGGCACTTTGACTATCTTGGTTAACGAACGGGCACTTGGACTATGCAGGTAACCTAGCCGGCACTTGGACTGTCTAGGTTACATAGCGAGCACTTGGACTTCTAGGTTAACGAATGGGCACTTGAACTATGTAGGTTCCCTAGCGGCCCTTGGACTATGTAAGTTCCCTAGCGGGCACTTGGTCTATGTGGGTTCCCTAGCGGGCACTTGGACTATCTAGGTTAGGTAACGGGCACTTGGACTATCTAGGTTACCTTGCGGGAACTTGGACAATGTAGGTTACCTAGCGGGCACTTGGACTATCTAGGTTACCAAAGGGGCACTTTGACTATCTAGGTTACCTAGCGGGCACTTGGACTATGTAGGTTAACTAGCGGGCACTTGGACAATCTAGGTTACCTAACGGGCACTTGGATTATGCAGGTAACCTAGCGGGCACTTGGACTATGTAGGTTATCTAGCCAGCACTTGGAGTATGTAGGTTAAGTAACGGGCACTTGCATTATCTAGGTTAACTAACAGGCACTTGGACTATGTATGTTCCAGAGCAGGCAATTGGACTATGTAGGTTCCCTAGCGTGCACTTGGACTATCTAGGTTCCATATAAGGCACTTGGACTATGTAGGTTAACTAGTGAACAATTGGACGATCTAGGTTAACTAGCGGTCCCTTGGAGTACGTAGGTTAACTAGCAGACACTTGCACTATGTAGGTTACCTAGCTGGCACTTGGACTATCTAGATTAACTAGCGGGCCTTTGGACTATGTAGTTTAACTAGCGGACACTTGCACTATGTAGGTTACCTAGCGGGCACTTGGACTATGTAGGTTAACTAGCAGGCCCTTGGACTATCTAGGTTACCTAGCAGGCACTTGGACTATGTAGGTTAACTAGCGGGCACTTGGACTATGTACCTTCCCTAGCGGGCACTTGGACTATCTATGTTAACTAGCGGGCACTTGGACTATGTAGGTTACCTAGCGGACCCTTGCACTATGTAGGTTACCTAGCAGGCACTTGGACTATGTAGGTTAACTAGAGGACACTTGGACGATCTAGGTTAACAAGCAGGCCCTTGGACTATGTAGGTTAACTAGCCGGCACTTGGACGATCTAGGTTAACTAGCGGACACTTGGACGATCTTGGTTAACCAGCGGGCACTTGGACTATCAAAGTTAACAAGCGAGCCCTTGGACTATGTAGGTTAACTAGCGGGCCCTTGGAGTATCTAGGTTACCTAGATAGCACTTGGGCTATATAGGTTCCCTAGCGGGCACTTGGACTATCTAGGTTAACGAACGGGTACTTGGACTATGCAGGTAACCTAACCGGCACTTGGACTGTCTAGGTTACATAGCGGGCACTTAGACTTCTAGATTAACAAATGGGCACTTGGACTATGTAGGTTGCCTAGCGGGCACTTTGACTATCTAGGTTACCTAGCGGGCACTTGTACTATCTAGGTTACCTAACGGCCACTTGGACTATACAGGTTACCTAGCGGGAACTTGGACTTCTAGGTTAACGAACAGGCACTTGGACTATGTAGGTTGCCTAGCGGGCACTTGGACAATCTAGGTTAACTAGCGGGTTCATGGACTATGAAGGTTAAGTAGCGGGCCCTTGGACTATGTAGGTTAACTAGCGGACACTTGGAAGTTCTAGGTTAACTAGCGTGCCCTTGGACTATCTAGCTTACCTGTAAGGCACTTGCACGATGCAGGTTCCCTAGCGGGCACTTGGACTATCTAGGCTCCCTAACGGGCACTTGAACTATGTAGGTTCCCTATCGGGCACTTGGACTATGTAGGTTACCAGCGGGCACTTGGTCTATGTACATAACCTAGCGGGCACTTGGACTATCTAGGTTACTTAGCGGGCACTTGACTATGTACGTCCCCTAGTGGGCACTTGGACTATCTACGTTACCTAGCGGGTACTTGGATTATCTAGGTTAACTAGCGAGCACTTGGACTATCTAGGTTAACTAACGGGCACTTGGACTATGTAAGTTCCCTAGCGGGCACTTGGACTATGTGGGTTCCCTAGCGGGCATTAGGACTATCTAGGTTACCTAACGGGTACTTGGACTATGTAAGTTCCCTAGCGGGCACTTGAATTATGTGAGTTCCCTATCGGGCACTTGGACTATGTAGGTTACCTAGTGGGCACTTGGAGGTTCTAGGTTAACTTGCGGGCACTGGGACTATCTAGGTTACATAGTGGGAACTTGGACTATGTAGGTTACCTAGCGGCCACTTTGACTGTCTTGGTTACCTAGCGGGCACTTGGACTATGTAGGTTAATTAGCGGACACTTGGACGAACTAGGTTAAGGAGCGGGCCCTTGGACTATGTAGGTTACCTAGCGGACACTTGGACTATCTAGGTTAGCTAACAGGAACTTGGACTATCTAGGTTACCTAGCGGGCATTTTGACTATGTAGGTTACCTAGTGGGCACTTGGACTATCTAGGGGAGCTAACGGGTACTTTGACTATCTAGGTTACCTAGCGGGCACTTGGACTATGTAGGTTAACTAGCGGGCACTTGGACTATCTAGGTTAGCTAACGGGCACTTGGACAATCTAGGTTACCTAACGGGAACTTGGATTATGTAGGTTCCCTAGCGGGCACTTAGACTATGTAGGTTTTCTTGCGGGCATTTGGAGTATGTAGGTTACCTAGCGAGCACTTGGACTATGTAGGTTCCCTAACGGGCACTTGGACTATGTAGGTTAACTAGCGGACACTTCGACTATCTAGGTAAGCTAACGGGCAATTGCACTATCAATGTTACCTAGCGCGCACTTTGACTATGTAGGTTACCTAGCGGGCACTTGGACTATCTAGGTTACCTAGCAGGCACTTTGACTATCTAGGTTAACTAACGGGCACTTGGACTGTGTAGGTTGCTTAGGGAGCACTTGGACTATGTAGGTTCCCTAGCGGTTACTTGGACTGTCTAGGTTAACTAGCGGGCAATTGCACTGTCTAGGTTACCTAGTGGGCACTTTGACTATCTAGGTTACCTAGCGGGCACTTGGACTATGTAGGTTCCCTAGCGGGCACTTGGACTATATAGGTAACCTAGTGGTCACTTGGACTGTCTAGGTTACCTAGCGGGCACTTGGACTATGTAGGTTAACTAGCGAGCACTTGGTCTATGTAGGTTAACTAGCAGGCCCTTGGACTATGTAAGTTAGCTAGAGGGCACTTGGACGATCTAGGTTAACAAGTGGGCCTTTGGACTATGTAGATTAACTAGCCGGCACTTGGATGATCTAGGTTAACTAGCGGTCACTTGGACGATCTAGGTTAACAGGCGGGCACTTGGACTATCAAAGTTAACAAGCGAGCCCTTGGACTATATAGGTCAACTAGCGGGCCCTTGGACTATCTAGGTTACCTAGATAGCACTTGGACTATATAGGTTCCCTAGCGGGCACTTTGACTATCTTGGTTAACGAACGGGCACTTGGACTATGCAGGTAACCTAGCCGGCACTTGGACTGTCTAGGTTACATAGCGAGCACTTGGACTTCTAGGTTAACGAATGGGCACTTGAACTATGTAGGTTCCCTAGCGGCCCTTGGACTATGTAAGTTCCCTAGCGGGCACTTGGTCTATGTGGGTTCCCTAGCGGGCACTTGGACTATCTAGGTTAGGTAACGGGCACTTGGACTATCTAGGTTACCTTGCGGGAACTTGGACAATGTAGGTTACCTAGCGGGCACTTGGACTATCTAGGTTACCAAAGGGGCACTTTGACTATCTAGGTTACCTAGCGGGCACTTGGACTATGTAGGTTAACTAGCGGGCACTTGGACAATCTAGGTTACCTAACGGGCACTTGGATTATGCAGGTAACCTAGCGGGCACTTGGACTATGTAGGTTATCTAGCGGGCACTTGGAGTATGTAGGTTAAGTAACGGGCACTTGCATTATCTAGGTTAACTAACAGGCACTTGGACTATGTATGTTCCAGAGCAGGCAATTGGACTATGTAGGTTCCCTAGCGTGCACTTGGACTATCTAGGTTCCATATAAGGCACTTGGACTATGTAGGTTAACTAGTGAACAATTGGACGATCTAGGTTAACTAGCGGTCCCTTGGAGTACGTAGGTTAACTAGCAGACACTTGCACTATGTAGGTTACCTAGCTGGCACTTGGACTATCTAGATTAACTAGCGGGCCTTTGGACTATGTAGTTTAACTAGCGGACACTTGCACTATGTAGGTTACCTAGCGGGCACTTGGACTATGTAGGTTAACTAGCAGGCCCTTGGACTATCTAGGTTACCTAGCAGGCACTTGGACTATGTAGGTTAACTAGCGGGCACTTGGACTATGTACCTTCCCTAGCGGGCACTTGGACTATCTATGTTAACTAGCGGGCACTTGGACTATGTAGGTTACCTAGCGGACACTTGCACTATGTAGGTTACCTAGCAGGCACTTGGATTATGTAGGTTAACTAGAGGACACTTGGACGATCTAGGTTAACAAGCAGGCCCTTGGACTATGTAGGTTAACTAGCCGGCACTTGGACGATCTAGGTTAACTAGCGGACACTTGGACGATCTTGGTTAACCAGCGGGCACTTGGACTATCAAAGTTAACAAGCGAGCCCTTGGACTATGTAGGTTAACTAGCGGGCCCTTGGAGTATCTAGGTTACCTAGATAGCACTTGGGCTATATAGGTTCCCTAGCGGGCACTTGGACTATCTAGGTTAACGAACGGGTACTTGGACTATGCAGGTAACCTAACCGGCACTTGGACTGTCTAGGTTACATAGCGGGCACTTAGACTTCTAGATTAACAAATGGGCACTTGGACTATGTAGGTTGCCTAGCGGGCACTTTGACTATCTAGGTTACCTAGCGGGCACTTGTACTATCTAGGTTACCTAACGGCCACTTGGACTATACAGGTTACCTAGCGGGAACTTGGACTTCTAGGTTAACGAACAGGCACTTGGACTATGTAGGTTGCCTAGCGGGCACTTGGACAATCTAGGTTAACTAGCGGGTTCATGGACTATGAAGGTTAAGTAGCGGGCCCTTGGACTATGTAGGTTAACTAGCGGACACTTGGAAGTTCTAGGTTAACTAGCGTGCCCTTGGACTATCTAGCTTACCTGTAAGGCACTTGCACGATGCAGGTTCCCTAGCGGGCACTTGGACTATCTAGGCTCCTTAACGGGCACTTGAACTATGTAGGTTCCCTATCGGGCACTTGGACTATGTAGGTTACCAGCGGGCACTTGGTCTATGTACATAACCTAGCGGGCACTTGGACTATCTAGGTTACTTAGCGGGCACTTGACTATGTACGTCCCCTAGTGGGCACTTGGACTATCTACGTTACCTAGCGGGTACTTGGATTATCTAGGTTAACTAGCGAGCACTTGGACTATCTAGGTTAACTAACGGGCACTTGGACTATGTAAGTTCCCTAGCGGGCACTTGGACTATGTGGGTTCCCTAGCGGGCATTAGGACTATCTAGGTTACCTAACGGGTACTTGGACTATGTAAGTTCCCTAGCGGGCACTTGAATTATGTGAGTTCCCTATCGGGCACTTGGACTATGTAGGTTACCTAGTGGGCACTTGGAGGTTCTAGGTTAACTTGCGGGCACTGGGACTATCTAGGTTACATAGTGGGAACTTGGACTATGTAGGTTACCTAGCGGCCACTTTGACTATCTTGGTTACCTAGCGGGCACTTGGACTATGTAGGTTAATTAGCGGACACTTGGACGAACTAGGTTAAGGAGCGGGCCCTTGGACTATGTAGGTTACCTAGCGGACACTTGGACTATCTAGGTTAGCTAACAGGAACTTGGACTATCTAGGTTACCTAGCGGGCATTTTGACTATGTAGGTTACCTAGTGGGCACTTGGACTATCTAGGTTAGCTAACGGGCACTTGGACAATCTAGGTTACCTAACGGGAACTTGGATTATGTAGGTTCCCTAGAGGGCACTTAGACTATGTAGGTTTTCTTGCGGGCATTTGGAGTATGTAGGTTACCTAGCGAGCACTTGGACTATGTAGGTTCCCTAACGGGCACTTGGACTATGTAGGTTCCCTAGCGGTCACGTGGACTATGTAGGTTCCCTAGAAGGCACTTGGACTATGTAGGTTACCTATCGCGCACTTTGACTATGTTAGTTATCTAGCAGGCACTTAGACTATCCAGGTTACGAAGCGGGCACTTGGATTATGTAGGTTACCAAACGGGCACTTGGACTATCTAGGTTAACGAACGGACACTTGGACTATGTAGGTAACCTAGAGGGCACTTGGACTGTCTAGGTTACATAGCGGGCACATGGACTATCTAGGTTAACGAACGGGCACTTGGACTATGTAGGTTAGCTAACAAGCACTTGGACTATCTAGGTTACCTAGAAGGCACTTGGACTATGTAGGTTACCTAGCGGACACTTGGACGATCTAGGTTAACTAGCGGGCACTTGGACTATCTAGGTTAACTAGCGGGCCCTTGGACTATCTAGGTTAACTAGGGGCACTTGGACTATGTAGTTTCCCTAGCGGGCATTTGGATAATTTAGGTTACCTAGCGGGCACTTGGACTACGTAGGTTACCTAGCGGGCACTTGGGCTATCTAGGTTACCTAGCGGGCACTTGGACTATGTAGTTTAACTAGAAGGCACTTGGACTATCAAGGATACCTAGCAGGCTCTTGGACTATGTAGGTTACCAGCGGGCACTTGGACTATCTAGGTTAACGAACGTGCACTTGGACTATGTAGGTAACCTAGCGGGCACTTGGACTGTCTAGGTTACCTAGCGGGCACTTGGACTATCTTGGTTAATGAATGGGCACTTGGACTATGTAGGTTAACTAGCGGACACTTCGACTATCTAGGTAAGCTAACGGGCAATTGCACTATCAAAGTTACCTAGCGCGCACTTTGACTATGTAGGTTACCTAGCGGGCACTTGGACTATCTAGGTTACCTAGCAGGCACTTTGACTATCTAGGTTAACTAACGGGCACTTGGACTGTGTAGGTTGCTTAGGGAGCACTTGGACTATGTAGGTTCCCTAGCGGTTACTTGGACTGTCTAGGTTAACTAGCGGGCAATTGCACTGTCTAGGTTACCTAGTGGGCACTTTGACTATCTAGGTTACCTAGCGGGCACTTGGACTATGTAGGTTCCCTAGCGGGCACTTGGACTATGTAGGTAACCTAGTGGTCACTTGGACTGTCTAGGTTACCTAGCGGGCACTTGGACTATGTAGGTTAACTAGCGAGCACTTGGTCTATGTAGGTTAACTAGCAGGCCCTTGGACTATGTAAGTTAGCTAGAGGGCACTTGGACGATCTAGGTTAACAAGTGGGCCCTTGGACTATGTAGATTAACTAGCCGGCACTTGGATGATCTAGGTTAACTAGCGGGCACTTGGACGATCTAGGTTAACAGGCGGGCACTTGGACTATCAAAGTTAACAAGCGAGCCCTTGGATTATGTAGGTCAACTAGCGGGCCCTTGGACTATCTAGGTTACCTAGATAGCACTTGGACTATATAGGTTCCCTAGCGGGCACTTGGACTATCTAGGTTAACGAATGGGCACTTGGACTATGCAAGTAACCTAGCCGGCACTTGGACTGTCTAGGTTACATAGCGGGCACTTGGACTTCTAGGATAACGAATGGGCACTTGGACTATGTAGGTTCCCTAGCGGCCCTTGAACTATGTAAGTTCCCTAGCGGGCACTTGGTCTATGTGGGTTCCCTAGCGGGCACTTGGACTATCTAGGTTAGGTAACGGGCACTTGGACTATCTAGGTTACCTTGCGGGAACTTGGACAATGTAGGTTACCTAGCGGGCACTTGGACTATCTAGGTTACCAAAAGGGCACTTTGACTATCTAGGTTACCTAGCGGGCACTTGGACTAAGTAGGTTAACTAGCGGGCACTTGGACTATCTAGGTTACCTAACGGGCACTTGGATTATGCAGGTAACCTAGCGGGCATTTGCACTGTCTAGGTTTCATAGCGGGCAATAGGACTTCTAGGTTAACGAAGGGGCTCTTGGACTATGTAGGTCGCCTAGCCGGCACTTGGACGATTTAGGTTAGGTAACGGGCACTTGGATTATCTAGGTTACCTAGCGGGAACTTGGTCTATGTAGGTTACATAGCGGGCACTTGGACTATCTAGTTTAGCTAACGGGCACTTTGACTATCTAGGTTACCTAGCGGGTACTTGGACTATCTAGGTTAGCTAACAGGAACTTGGACTATCTAGGTTACCTTGCGGGAACTTGGACAATGTAGGTTACCTAGCGGGCACTTGGACTATCTAGGTTACCAAAAGGGCACTTTGACTATCTAGGTTACCTAGCGGGCACTTGGACTAAGTAGGTTAACTAGCGGGCACTTGGACTATCTAGGTTACCTAACGGGCACTTGGATTATGCAGGTAACCTAGCGGGCACTTGCACTGTCTAGGTTTAATAGCGGGCAATAGGACTTCTAGGTTAACGAAGGGGCTCTTGGACTATGTAGGTCGCCTAGCCGGCACTTGGACGATTTAGGTTAGGTAACGGGCACTTGGATTATCTAGGTTACCTAGCGGGAACTTGGTCTATGTAGGTTACATAGCGGGCACTTGGACTATCTAGTTTAGCTAACGGGCACTTTGACTATCTAGGTTACCTAGCGGGTACTTGGACTATCTAGGTTAGCTAACAGGAACTTGGACTATCTAGGTTACCTAGCGGACACTAGGACTATGTAGGTAACATAGCGGGAACTTGGACTATCTAGGTTAACTAGCGGGTTCTTGGACTATGTAGGTTAACTAGCGGGCCCTTGGACTATGTAGGTTAACTAGCGGACACTTGGAGGTTCTAGGTTAACTAGCGGGCACTTGGATTATCTAGGTTACCTAACAGTACTTGCACGATGCAGGTTCCCTAGCGGGCACTTGGACTATCTAGGCTCCCTAACGGGCACTTGGACTATGTAGGTTACCTAGCGGGCACTTAGTCTATGTACATACCCTAGCGGGCATTTGGACTATCTACGTTACCTAGCGGGTACTAGGACTATATAGGTTACTAACGGGCACTTGGACTATGTAAGTTCCCTAGCGGGCACTTGGACTATGTGGGTTCCCTAGCGGGCACTTGGACAGTCTAGGTTAACGAACGGGCACTTGGACTATCTAGGTCAACTAGCGGGCACTTGGAGTATGTAAGTTCCCTAGTGGGCACTGTACTATGTGGTTTCCCTAGCGGGCACTTGGACTGTCTAGGTTAACAGACGGGCACTAGGACTATCTAGGTTAACTAGCAGGCACTTGGACTATGTAAATTCCCTAGCGGGCACTGGAATATATGGTTTCCCTAGCGGGCACTTGGACTGTCTAGGTTAACAGACGGGCTCTTGGACAATCTATGTTAACTAGCAGGCACTTGGACTATGTAAATTCCCTAGCGGGCACTTGGACTGTCTAGGCTAACGAAAGGGCACTTGGACTATCTAGGTTACCTAGCGGGCACTTGGACTATGTAGGTTAACTAGCGGGCACTTGGACTATCTAGGTTAGCTAAGGGGCACTTGGACTATCTAGGTTACCTAACGGGCACTTGGATTTGTAGGTTCCCTAGTGGGCACTTAGACTATGTAGTTTCCTTGCGGGCATTTGGAGTATGTAGGTTACCTAGCGAGCACTTGGACTATGTAGGTTCCCTAACGGGCAATTGGACTATGTAGGTTCCCTAGCGGTCACGTGGACTATTTAGGCTCCCTAGAAGGCACTTGGACTATGTAGGTTACCTATCGCGCACTTTGACTATGTTGGTTATCTAGCGGGCACTTAGACTATCCAGGTTACGAAGCGGGCACTTGGATTATGTAGGTTACCAAACGGGCACTTGGACTATCTAGGTTAACGAACGGACACTTGGACTATGTAGGTAACCTAGCGGGCACTTGGACTGTCTAAGTTACATAGCGGGCACTTGGACTATCTATGTTAACGAACGGGCACTTGGACTATGTAGGTTAGCTAACAGGCACTTGGACTATCTAGGTTACCTACAAGGCACTTGGACTATGCAGGTTACCTAGCGGACACTTGGACGATCTAGGTTAACTAGCGAGCACTTGGACTATCTAGGTTAACTAGAGGGCACTTGGACTATCTAGGTTTACTAGCGGGCACTTGGACTATCTAGGTTAACTAGCGGGCACTTGGACTATGTAGTTTTCCTAGCGGGCATTTGGATAATTTAGGTTACCTAGCGGGCACTTGGACTATGTAGGTTACCTAGCAGGCACTTTGACTATCTAGGTTAACTAACGGGCACTTGGACTATATAGGTTGCTTAGCGAGCACTTGGACTATGTAGGTTCCCTAGCGGGTACTTGGACTGTCTAGGTTACCTAGTGGGCACTTGGATTATGTAGTTTACCTAGCAGGCACTTGGATTATATAGGTTAACTAGCGTGCACTTTGACTATCTAGGTTACCTAGCGGGCACTTGGACTATGTAGGTTCCCTAGCAGGCACTTGGACTATGTAGGTAACCTAGTGGTCACTTGGACTGTCTAGGTTACCTAGCGGGCACTTAGACTATGTAGGTTAACTAGCGAGCACTTGGTCTTAGTAGGTTAACTAGCAGGCCCTTGGACTATGTAAGTTAACTAGAGGGCACTTGGACGATCCTGGTTAACTAGCGGGCCCTTGGACTATCTAGGTTAACTAGCGTACACTTGGACTATCTAGGTTACCTAGCGGGAACTTGGACTATGTAGGTTCTCTAGCGGGCATTTGGACTATATTGGTTACCTAGCGGGCACTTGGACTATGTAGGTTACCTAGCGGGCACTTGGACTATGTAGGTTAACTAGAGGACACTTGGACGATCTAGGTTAACAAGTGGGCCCTTGGACTATGTAGATTAACTAGCCGGCACTTGGATGATCTAGGTTAACTAGCGGGCACTTGGACGATCTAGGTTAACAGGCGGGCACTTGGACTATCAAAGTTAACAAGCGAGCCCTTGGACTATGTAGGTCAACTAGCGGGCCCTTGGACTATCTAGGGTACCTAGATAGCACTTGGACTATATAGGTTCCCTAGCGGGCACTTGGACTATTTAGGTTAACGAACGGGCACTTGGACTATGCAGGTAACCTAGCCGGCACTTGGACTGTCTAGGTTACATAGCGGGCACTTGGACTTCTAGGATAACGAATGGGCACTTGGACTATGTAGGTTCGCTAGCGGCCCTTGGACTATGTAAGTTCCCTATCGGGCACTTGGTCTATGTGGGTTCCCTAGCGGGCACTTGGACTATCTAGGTTAGGTAACGGGCACTTGGACTATCTAGGTTACCTTGCGGGAACTTGGACAATGTAGGTTACCTCGGGCACTTGGACTATCTAGGTTACCAAAAGGGCACTTTGACTATCTAGGTTACCTAGCGGGCACTTTGACTATGTAGGTTTACTAGCGGGCACTTGGACTGTCTAGGTTACCTAATGGGCACATGGATTATGCAGGTAACCTAGCGGGCACTTGGACTGTCTAGGTTAACTAACGGGCACTAGAACTATCTAGGTTACCTAGCGGGCACTTGGACTATATAGGTCAACTAGCGGGCCCTTGGACTATCTAGGTTAGCTAACGGGCATTTGGATTATGTAGGTTAACTAGCGGACACTTGGACGATCTAGGTTAACTAGCGGGCGCTTGCACTATGTAGGTTACCTAGCGGGCACTTGGATTATGTAAGTTACCCAAAGCCAGGGGCGCCCAAGACTAAGTGCTGGGGCGACCCAAGCCTGGGTCTCCCAAAGCCTAAGGTCTGGGTTGCCCAGTCCTGTGGCTCCCTAAGCTTAAGGGCTGGGGCGACCCAGGCCTGGGGCGCCCTAAGCCTAATGGCTGGGGCGCCCCAGGTCAGGGGCTCCCTAAGTCTAAGAGCTGGGGATCACCAGGCCTGGGGCTCCCTAAGCCTAAGGGCTGGGGCACCCTAGACCTGGCGCACCCAAAGCCTAAGGGCTGGGGCGCCCCAGGCCTGGGTCTACCAAAGCCTAAGAGCTGTGGCGCCCCAGGCCTGGGGCTCCCTAAGCTTAAGGGCTTGGGCGACACAGGCCTGGGGCGCCCTAAGCATAATGGCTGGGGCGCCCCAGGTCTGGGGCTCCCTAAATCTAAAGCTGGGGATCACCAGGCCTGTGGCTCCCTAAGCCTAAAGGCTGGGCGCCCAAGGCCTGGGGTTCCCAAAGTCTAAGAGCTGGGGATCACCAGGCCTGGGGCTACCTAAGCCTAAGGGCTGGGGCGCTCCAGGCCTGGGGATCCCTAAGCCTAAGGGCTTGGGCGACCCAGGTCTGGGGCTATCTAAGCCTAAGGGCTGGGGCGCCTCAAGCCTGGGGCTCTGTAAGCCTAAGGGTTTGGGCGCCCCAGACCAGGGGCTCCCTAAGCCTAAGTGTGGGGGCGCCCCAGGCTTGGAGCTCCCTAAGCCGAAGGGCTGGGGCATCCCAGGCCGTGGGCTCCCAAAGCCTAAGTGCTGGGGTGCCCCAGGCCTAGGGCTCAATAAGCCCAAGAGCTGGGGCGCCCCAGTCCTGGGGCTCCCAAATCCGAAGGACTGAGGCGTACCAGGCCTGGGGCTCCCTAAGGCCAAGGGTGGGGCACCCCAGGCCTGGGGCTTCCAAAGTCTAAGAGCTGGGGCTAACCTGGCTCGGGGATCCCTAAGCCTAAATGCTGGGGCGCCCCAGGCCTGGGCCTCCCTAAGCCTAAGGGCCGGGGCGCCCCTGGCCTGGCGCTCCCTAAGCCTAATTGCTGGGGCGCCCCAGGTCTGGGGATCTCTAAGCCTAAGGGCTGGGGCAACCCAGGTCTGGGGCTACCAAAGCCTAAGGGCTGGGGCGACCCAGGCTAGGGACTCCCAAAGACTAAGGGTTGGGGTGACCCATGCCTGGGGCTTCCTAAAATTAAGGGCTGGGGCGCCCCAGGCTTGGGGCTCCCTAAGCCTAAGGGCTGCGGCGCCCCAGCACTGGGGTTAACAATGCCTAAGGACTGGGGCGCCCCAGGCATGGGCATCCGTAATCCTAAGGGCTGGGGCGCCCCAGGCCTGGTGCTCCCTAAGCCTAATTGCTGGGGCACCCCAGGTCTGGGGCTCTCTAAGCCTAAGGGCTTGGGCGACCCTGGCCTGGGGCTCTCTAAGCATAAGGACTCGGGCGCCCCCGGCCTGGGGCTCCCAAAGCCTAAGGACTGGGGCGCCCCAGGCTTGGGGCTCCCAAAGTGTAAGGGCTGGGGCGACCCAGGCCTGGGGCACCCTAAGCCGCAGAGCTGGGGCGCCCCAGGCCTGGGGCTCCCTAAGCCTAAGGGTGGGGGCGCCCTAGGCCTGGGGCTCCCAAAGCCTAAGGGCTGGGGAGACCCAGGCCTGGGTCTCCCTAAGCCTAAGGGCTGGAGCGCCACAGGCCTGGGGTTCCAAAGCCTAAGGGCTGGGGCGCCCAAGGTCTGGGGCTACTTAAGCCTAAGGGCTGGCGCGCCCCACGTCTGGGGCTCCCAAAGCCTAAGCGATGGGGTGCCCCAGGCCTTGGGCTCTCAAAGCCTAAGGCCTGGGGCGCCCCAAGCCTGGGGCTCCCAAGCTTAAGAGCTGGGGCGCCCCAGGCCTGGGGCTCCCTAAGCCTAAGGGCTGGGGCGCCCCAGTTCTTGGGCTCCCACAGCCTAAGGGCTGGGGTGCCCCATGCCAGGGGCTCACAAAGCCTAAGGGCTGGGGCGCCCCAGGCCTGGGGCTCCCAAGCTTAAGAGCTGGGGCGCCCCAAGACTGGGGCTCCCTAAGCCTAAGGGCTGGGACGCCCCAGGTCTGGGGCTCCCAAAGCCTAAGGGCTGGGGTGCCCCAGGCCTTGGGCTTCCAAAGCCTAAGGGCTGGGGCGCCCCAGGCCTGGGGCTCCCAAGCTTAAGAGCTGGAGCGCCCCAGGCCTGGGGCTCCCTAAGCCTAAGGGCTGGGGCGCCCCAGGCCTTGGGCTCCCACAGCCTAAGGGTGGGGGTGCCCCATGCCAGGGGCTCCCTAAGCCTTAGGGCTGGGGCGCCCCAGGCCTGAGGCTCCCTAAGCCAAAGGGCTGGGGCGCCCTAGGCATGGGTCTCCCAAAGCCTAAGGGCTGGGGCTCCTCAGGACTAGGGCTAACTAAGCCTAAGTGATGGGCGCCCCAGGCCTGGGGCTCCCTATGGCTAAAGGCTGGGGCGAACCAGGGCTGGGGCTCCCCACGTCTTGGGCTCCCTAAGCCTAAGGGCTGCGGGGCCTCAGGCCTGGGGCACCCGAAGCCTAAGGGCTGGGGCTCCCCAGGCCAGGAGATCCCAAAGACTAAGGGTTGGGTCGCCCAGCACTGGGGTTCCCAAAGCCTAAGGGATTGGGCGCCCCAGGCCTGGGGCTCCCTAAGCCTAAGGGCTGGGGCGCCTCAGGCCTCGGGATCCCTAAGCCTAAGTGCTGGGGCGGCCCAGGCCTGGAGCTCCCAAAGCCTAAAGCCTGGGGCACCTCAGTCCTGGCGCTCCCTAAGCCTAAGGGTTGGGGCGCCCCAGGCTTGGGGCTCCCAAAGCCTAAGGGCTGGGGCGACGGGCCTGGGGCTCCCTAAGCCTAAGGGCTGGGGCGACACAGGCCTGAGGCTCCCTAAGTCTAAGACTGGGGCGCCCCAGGACTGGGGTTCCCAAAGCCTAAGGGCTGGGGCTCCCCAGGCCAGGGCTCCCTAAGCCTAATTGCTGGGGCGACCCTGGCCTGAGGCTCCCTAAGCCTAAGTGCTGGGGCGCCCCAGGCCTGGAGCTCCCAAAGCCTAAAGCTTGGGGCACCTCAGTCCTGGCGCTCCCTAAGCCTAAGGGTTGGGGCGCCCCAGGCTTGGGGCTCCCAAAGCCTAAGGGCTGGGGCGACGGGCCTGGGGCTCCCTAAGCCTAAGGGCTGGGGCGACACAGGCCTGAGGCTCCCTAAGTCTAAGACTGGGGCGCCCCAGGACTGGGGTTCCCAAAGCCTAAGGGCTGGGGCTCCCCAGGCCAGGGCTCCCTAAGCCTAATTGCTGGGGCGACCCTGGCCTGAGGCTCCCTAAGCCTAAGGGCTAGGGCGCCCCAGTCCTGGGGCTCCCAAATCCTAAGGGCTGGGGCGCCCCAGGCCTGGGGCTCCCTAAGCCTAAGTGCTGGGGCGCCCCAGGCATGGGGCTCCCTAAGCCTAAGTGCTGGGGCACCCAGTGCCAGGGGCTACCTAAGTCTAAGAGCTATGGCTCACCAGGCCTGGGGCTCCCTACGCCTAAGGGCGGGGGCGCCCTGGCCTGGGGCTCCAAAAGCCTAAGGGCTGAGGCGCCCCAGGCCTGGGGCTCCCAAAATCTACGGGCTGGGGCACCCCAGGCCTGGGGCAACCTAAGCCGCAGAGCTGGGGCGCCCCAGGACAGGGGCTCCCTAAGCCTAAGGGTTGGGGCGCACCAGGCCTGGGGCTCCCAAAGCCTAAGGGCTTGGGGCAACCCAGGCCTGGGGCTCCCTAAGCCTAAGGGCTGGAGGGCCACAGGCATGGGGTTCCCTAAGCCTAATGGCTGGGGCGCCCCAGGTCTGGGGCTCAATAAGCCTAAGAGCTGGGGCGACCCTGGCCTGGGGCTCCCTAAGACTAAGAGTTGGGGCTCACCAGGCCTGGGGCTCACTACGCCTAATGGCGGGAGCACCCCAGGCCTGGCGCTCCCAAAACCTATGGGCTTGGGCGTCCCTTGCCTGGGGCTCCCAAAGTCTAAGGGCTGCGGCGCCACAGGCCTGGCGCTCCCAAAGCCTAAGGGCTGGGGCGCCCCAGGTCTGGGGCTCCCTAAGCCTAAGGGTTGGGGCGCCCCAGGCCTGGGGCTCCCTAAGTCTTAAGGCTGGGGGGCCCAGGTCTGGGGTTCCAAAGCCTAAGAGCTGGGGTGCCCCAGGTCTGGGGCTACTTAAGCCTAATGGCTAGTGCGCCCCAGGCCTGGGGCTCCCAAAACCTATGGGCTGGTGTGTCCCAGTCCTGGTGCTCCCAAAGCCTAAGGGCTGGGGCGCCGTAGGCCTGGGGCTCCCAGAGCCTAAGGGCTGGGGCGCCCCAGGCCTTGGGCTCCCAAAGCCTAAGGGCTGGGGC
Organism: Tenrec ecaudatus; assembly: GCF_050624435.1. Taxonomy (NCBI): domain Eukaryota; kingdom Metazoa; phylum Chordata; class Mammalia; order Afrosoricida; family Tenrecidae; genus Tenrec; species Tenrec ecaudatus. The sequence goes on from NW_027457943.1 coordinate 805,034, forward strand.
GCCCCAGGCCTGGGACTCCCAAGCTTAAGGGCTGGGGCGCCCCAGGCCTTGGACTCCCTAAGCCTAAGAGCTGGGGCGACCCTGGCCTGGGGCTCCCTAAGTCTAAGAGTTGGGGCTCACCAGGCCTGGGGCTCACTACGCCTAATGGCGGGGGTACCCCAGGCCTGGCGCTCCCAAAACCTATGGGCTTGGGCGTCCCTTGCCTGGGCCTCCCAAAGCCTAAGGGCTGGGGCGCCCCAGGCCTGGGGCAACCTAAGCCTAAGAGCTGGGGCGCCCCAGGCCTTGGGCTCCCACAGCCTAAGGGCTGGGGTGCCCCTGCCAGGGGCTCCCTAAGCCTTAGGGCTGGGGCGCCCCATGCCTGGGGTTCCAAAGCCTAAGGGCTGGGGCGCCCTAGGCCTGGGGCTAACTAAGAATAAGGGCTGAGGCGCCTCAGGTCTGGGGGTCCCAAAGCCTAAGGGCTGGTTAGCCCCAGGTCTGGGGCTCCCAAAGACTAAGGGCTGGGGTGTCCCGGCCTCGGGCTCCCAAAGAATAAGGGCTAGGGCGAACGAGGCCAGGGGCTAACTAAGCCTAAGGGCTGGGGCGCCCCAGACCTGGGGCTATCAAAGCCTAAGGGCTGGGGCACCGCAGGCCTGGGGCTCCCAAAGCCTAATGGCTGGAGCGCCCCAGGTCTGGGCATACAAAATACTGAGGGCTGGAGTGCCCCAAGCCTGGGGCTCCCAAAGCCTAAGGGCTAGGCGCCCCAGGTTGGGGCTTCCAAAGTCTAAGAACTGGGGCTCACCAGGCCTTGGGCTCCCTAAGCCTAAGGATTGGGGCGCTCCAGACCTGGGGCTCCCTAAGCCTAAGGGCCGGCGAGACCCTGGCCTGGCGCTCCCTAAGCCTAATTGCTGGGGCGCCCCTGGTCTGGGGATCTCTAAGCCTAAGGGCTGGGGTTCTCCAGGCCTGGAGCTCCCGAAGCCTAAGGGCTGGGGCACCCCAGGCTTGGGGCTCCCACAGCCTAAGGGCTGGGGCGACCCAGGCCTGGGGCTCCCTAAAACTAAGGGCTGGGGCGCCCCAGACCTGGGGCTCCCTAAGCCTAAGGGCCCGGGAGACCCTGGCCTGCCACTCCCTAAGCCTAATTGCTGGGGCGCCCCAGGTCTGGGGATCTCTAAGCCTAAGGGCTGGGGCACCCCAGGCATGGGGCTCCCAAATCCTAAGGGCTGGGGCGACCCAGGCCTGGGGCTCCCTAAAACTAAGGGCTGGGGCGCCCCAGGCCTGGGGATCCCTAAGCCTAAGGGCTGGGGCGCCCCAGGCCTGGGCATCCCTAATCCTAAGGGCTGGGGCGCCCCAGGCCTGGGGCTCCCTAAGCCTAATTGCTGGGGTGCCCCAAGTCTGGGGCTCTCTAAGCCTAAGGGCTGGGGCGACCCTGGCCTGGGGCTCCCAAAGCCTAATTGCTGGGGCACCCCCGGTCTGGGGCTCTCTAAGCCTAAGGCTTGGGCGACCCTAGCCTGGGGCTCCCTAAGCCTAAGGGCTGGGTCCCCGCAGGCCAGGGGCTCCCATAGCCCAAGGGCTGGGGCGCCTCAGGCCAGGGGCTCCCAAAGCGTAAGAGCGGTGGCGCGCCAGGCCTGGGGATCCCAAAGCCTAAGGGCTGGGGCACCCCAGGCCTGGGGCTGTCTAAGCCCAAGGGCTGGGGCGCCCCAGGCCTGGGGCACCCTAAGCCTAAGGGCTGGGGCACCCGAGGCCTAGGGCTCCCTAAGGCTAAGGGCTGGGGCGCCCCAGACCTAGGGCTCCCAAAGCCTAAGGGCTGGGGCGCCCCTGCCTGGAGTTCCAAAGCCTAAGGGCTGGGGCGCCGCAGGCCTGGGGCTCCCAAAACCTATGGGCAATTGCGTCCCTGGCCTGGGGCTCCCAAAGCCTAAGCGCTGAGGCGCCCCAGGCCTGGAGCTCCCAAAGTCTAAGGGCTGGGGCGCCCCAGGTCGGGGCTCCCAAAGACTAAGGGCTGGGGTGACCCGACCTCGGCCTCCCAAAGTCTAAGGACTAGGCGACCCAGGTCTGGGGTTAACTAAGCCTAAGGGCTGGGGCTCCCAAGACCTGGGGCTATCAAAGCCTAAGGGCTGGGGCGTCCCAAGCCTTGGGCTTCTTAAGTCTAAGGCCTGGGGAGCCCCAGGCCTGGGGCTCCCTAAGCCTAAGGGCAGGGGCGCCCAAGTTCAGGGGCTCCCAAGACTAAGAGCTGGGGCGACCCAAGCTTGGGTCTCCCAAAGCCTAAGGGCTGGGTGCCCCAGGCCTGTGGCTCCCTAAGGCTAAGGATTGGGGCGCCCCAGGCCTGGGGCTCCCAACGCCTAAGGGCTGGGGAGCCCCAGGCCAGGGGCTCCCTAAGTCTAAGAGCTGGGGATCACCAGGCCTGGGGCTCCCTAAGCGTAAGGGCTGGGGCACCCTAGACCTGGCGCACCCAAAGCCTAAGGGCTGGGGAGCCCCAGGCCTGGGTCTCCCAAAGCCTAAGGGCTGGGCGTCCCAGGCCTGGGGTTCCCAAAGTCTAAGAGCTGGGGATCAACAGGTTGGGGCTCCCTAAGCCAAAGGGCTGGGGCGCCCCAGGCCTGGGGATACCTAAGCGTAAGGGCTGGGGCGACCCAGGTCTGGGGCTATCTAAGCCTAAGGGCTGGGGCGCCTCAGGCCTGGGGCTCTCTAAGCCTAAGGGTTTGGGCGCCCCAGACCAGGGGCTCCCTAAGCCTAAGTGTGGGGGCGCCCCAGGCTTGGAGCTCCCTAAGCCGAAGGGCTGGGGCGTCCCAGGCCCTGGGCTCCCAAAGCCTAAGTGCTGGGGTGCCCCAGGCCTAGGGCTCTATAAGCCCAAGAGCTGGGGCACCCCAGTCCTGGGGCTCCCAAAGCCGAAGGACTGAGGCGTCCCAGGCCTGGGGCTCCCTAAGGCCAAGGGTGGGGCGCCCCAGGCCTGGGGCTCCCAAAGTCTAAGAGCTGGGGCTAACCTGGCCTGGGGCTCCCTAAGCCTAAATGCTGGGGCGCCCCAGGCCTGGGGCTCCCTAAGCCTAAGGACTGGGGCGCCCCAGGTATGGGGCTCAATAAGCCTAAGAGCTGGGGCGACCCTGGCCTGGGGCTCCCTAAGTCTAAGAGTTGGGGCTCACCAGGCCTGGGGCTCCCAAAACCTATGGGCTTGGGCGTCCCTTGCCTGGGGCTCCCAAAGCCTAAGGGCTGCGGCGCCACAGGCCTGGCGCTCCCAAAGCCTAAGGGCTGGGGCGCCCCAGGCCTGGGGCTCCCTAAGCCTAAGGGTTGGGGCGCCCCAGGCCTGGGGCTCCCTAAGTCTTAAGGCTGGGGGGCCCCAGGTCTGGGGTTCCAAAACCTAAGAGCTCGGGTGCCCCAGGTCTGGGGCTACTTAAGCCTAATGGCTAGCGCGCCCCAGGCCTGGGGCTCCCAAAACCTATGGGCTGGGGTGTCCCAGTCCTGGTACTCCCAAAGCCTAAGGGCTGGGGCGCCGTAGGCCTGGGGCTCCCAAAGCCTGAGGGCTGGGGCGCCCCAGGCCTTGGGCTCCCAAGCTTAATGGCTGGGGCGCCCAAGGCCTTGGACTCCCTAAGCCTGAGAGCTGGGGCGACCCTGGCCTGGGGCTCCCTAAGTCTAAGAGTTGGGGCTCACCAGGCCTGGGGCCCACTACGCCTAATGGCGGGGGCACCCCAGGCCTGGCGCTCCCAAAACCTATGGGCTTGGGCGTCCCTTGCCTGGGGCTCCCAAAGCCTAAGGGCTGCGGCGCCACAGGCCTGGCGCTCCCAAAGCCTAAGGGCTGGGGCGCCCCAAGCCTTGGGCTCCCTAATCCTAAGAGCTGGGGCGCCCCCGGCCTTGGGCTCCCACAGCATAAGGGCTGGGGTGCCCCATGCCAGGGGCTCCCTAAGCCTTATGGCTGGGGCGCCCCATGCCTGGGGTTCCAAAGCCTAAGGGCTGGGGCGCCCTAGGCCTGGGGCTAACTAAGAATAAGGGCTGAGGCGCCCCAGGACTGGAGCTCCCAAAGCCTAAGAGCTGGTGAGCCCCAGGTCTGGGGCTCCCAAAGACTAAGGGCTGGGGTGACCCGGCCTCGGGCTCCCAAAGTATAAGGGCTAGGGCGAACGAGGCCTGGGGCTAACTAAGCCTAAGGGCTGGGGCTCCCCAGAACTGGGGCTATCAAAGCCTAAGGGCTGGGGCACCGCAGGCCTGGGGCTCCCAAAGCCTAAGGGCTAGGCGCCCCAGGCTGGGGCTTCCAAAGTCTAAGAACTGGGGCTCACCAGGCCTTGGGCTCCCTAAGCCTAAGGATTGGGGCGCTCCAGACCTGGGGCTCCCTAAGCCTAAGGGCCGGCGAACCCTGGCCTGGCGCTCCCTAAGCCTAATTGCTGGGGCGCCGCAGGTCTGGGGATCTCTAAGCCTAAGGGCTGGGGTCCTCCAGGCCTGGGGCTCCCGAAGCCTAAGGGCTGGGGCACCCCAGGCTTGGGGCTCCCACAGCCTAAGGGCTGGGGCGACCCAGGCCTGGGGCTCCCTAAAACTAAGGGCTGGGGCGCCCCAGGCCTGGGGATCCATAAGCCTAAGGGCTGGGGCGCCTCAGGCCTGGGCATCCCCAATCCTAAGGGCTGGGGCGCCCCAGGCCTGGGGCTCCCTAAGCCTAATTGCTAGGGTGCCCCAAGCCTGGGGCTCTCTAAGCCTAAGGGCTGGGGCGACCCAGGCCTGGCGCTCCCAAAGCCTAATTGCTGGGGCACCCCCGGTCTGGGGCTCTCTAAGCCTAAGGCTTGGGCGACCCTGGCCTGGGGCTCCCTAAGCCTAAGGGCTGGGGCGCCCCCGGCCTGGGGCTCCCAAAGTCTAAGGGCTGGGTCCCCCCAGGCCAGGGGCTCCCAGAGCGTAAGGGCGGGGGCGCCCCAGGCCGGGGGATCCCTAATTCTAAGAGCTGGGGCTCACCAGGCCAGGGACTCCCAAAGCCTAAGGGCTGGGGCGCCCGAGGCCTAGGGCTCCCTAAGGCTAAGGGATGGGCCGCCCCAGACCTAGGGCTCCCAAAGCCTAAGGGCTAGGGCGCCCATGCCTGGTGTTCCAAAGCCTAAGGGCTGGGGCGCCGCTGGCATGGGGCTCCCAAAACCTATGGGCTGGTGCGTCCCAGGCCTGGGGCTCCCTAAGCCTAAGGGCAGGGATGCCCAAGTTGAGGGGCGCCCAAGACAAAGAGCTGGGGCGACCCAAGCCTGGGTCTCCCAAAGCCTAAGGGCTGGGTGCCCCTGGCCTGTGGCTCCCTAAGGCTAAGGGTTGGGGCGCCCCAGGCCTGGGGCTCTCAAAACCTAAGGGCTGGGGAGCCCCAGGCCAGGGGCTCCCTACTCTAAGAGGTGGGGATCACCAGGCCTGGGGCTCCCTAAGCCTAAGGGCTGGGGCACCCTAGACCTGGCGCACCCAAAGCCTAAGGGCTGGGGAGCCCCAGGCCTGGGTCTCCCAAAGCCTAAGGGCTGGGCGTCCCAGGCCTGGGGTTCCCAAAGTCTAAGAGCTGGGGATCACCAGGCCTGGGGCTCCCTAAGCCAAAGGGCTGGGGCGCCCCAGGCCAGGGGCTCCCAAAGCGTAAGGGCGGGGGCGCCCCAGGCCTGGGGATCCCAAAGCCTAAGGGCTGGGGCGCCCCAGGCCTGGGGCTCCCTAAGTCTAATGGCTGGGGCGCCCCATGTTATGAATCCCTAAACCTAATTGCTGGGGCGCCGCATGTCTGGGGCTCTATAAGTCTAAGGGCTGGGTCGCCCCAGTCCTGGGGTTACCTAAGCCAAAGTGATGGGGCACCTCAGGCCAGGGGCTCCCTAAGTCTAAGAGCTGGGGCTCACCAGGCCAGGGACTCCCAAAGCCTAAGGGCTGGGGCGCCCGAGGCCTAGGGCTCCCTAAGGCTAAGGGATCGGGCGCCCCAGACCTAGGGCTCCCAAAGCCTAAGGGCTGGTGCGCCCCATGCCTGGTGTTCCAAAGCCTAAGGGCTGGGGCGCCGCAGGCCTGGGGCTCCCAAAACCTATGGGCTGGTGCGTCCCAGGCCTGGGGCTCCCTAAGCCTAAGGGCTGGAGCACCCTAGACCTGGCGCACCCAAAGCCTAAGGGCTGGGGAGCCCCAGGCCTGGGTCTCCCAAAGCCTAAGGGCTGGGCGTCCCAAGCCTGGGGTTCCCAAAGTCTAAGAGCTGGGGATCACCAGGCCTGGGGCTCCCTAAGCCAAAGGGCTGGGGCGACCCAGGCCTGGGGATCCCTAAGCGTAAGGGCTGGGGCGACCCAGGTCTGGGGCTATCTAAGCCTAAGGGCTTGGGCGCCTCAGGCCTGGGGCTCTCTAAGCCTAAGGGTTTGGGCGCCCCAGACCAGGGGCTCCCTAAGCCTAAGTGTGGGGGCGCCCCAGGCTTGGAGCTCCCTAAGCCGAAGGGCTGGGGCGTCCCAGGCCTTGGGCTCCCAAAGCCTATGTGCTGGGGTGCCCCAGGCCTAGGGCTCTGTAAGCCCAAGAGCTGGGGCACCCAAGTCCTGGGGCTCCCAAAGCCAAAGTACTGAGGCGTCCCAGGCCTGGGGCTCCCTAAGGCCAAGGGTGGGGCGACCCAGGCCTGGGGCTCCCAAAGTCTAAGAGCTGGGGCTAACCTGGCCTGGGGCTCCCTAAGCCTAAATGCTGGGGCGCCCCAGGCCTGGGGCTCCCTAAGCCTATGGGCCGGGGCGACCCTGGCCTGGGGCTCCCTAAGCCTACTTGCTGGGGCGCCCCAGGTCTGGGGATCTCTAAGCCTAAGGGCTGGGGTGCCCCAGGTCTGGGGCTCCCAAAGCCTAAAGGCTGGGGCTCCATAGGCTAGGGGCTCCCAAAGACTAAGGGCTGGGGCGACCCAGGCCTGGGGCTCCCTAAGCCTAATTGCTGGGGCACCCCAGGTCTGGGGCTCTCTAAGCCTAAGGGCTTGGGCGACCCTGGCCTGGGGTTCCCTAAGCCTAAGGACTCGGGTGCCCCCGGCCTGGGGCTCCCAAAGCCTAAGGACTGGGGCGCCCCAGTCCAGGGGCTCCCAAAGCCTAAAGGCTGGGGCGCCCCAGGCCAGGGGCTCCCAAAGCCTAAAGGCTGGGGCGCCTCAGGCCTGGGGCTCCCTAAGCCTAAGTGCTGGGGCGCCCCAGGCCTGGAGCTCCCAAAGCCTAAAGGCTGGGGCGCCTCAGGCCTAGGGCTCCCTAAGCCTAAGGGCTCGGGCGGCCCAGGCTTGCGTCTCCCAAAGCCAAAGGGCTGGGGCGACGGGCCTGGGGCTCCCTTAGCCTAAGGGCTGGGGCGACACAGGCCTGGGGCTCCCTAAGCCTAAGGACGGGGGCGCCCCAGGACTGGGGTTCCCAAAGCCTAAGGGCTGGGGCGCCCAGGCCTAGGGCTCCCTAAGGCTAAGGGATGGGGCGCCCCAGACCTAGGGCTCCCAAAGCCTAAGGGCTGGGGCGCCCCATGCCTGGTGTTCCAAAGCCTAAGGGCTGGGGCGCCGCAGGCCTGGGGCTCCCAAAACCTATGGGCTGGTGCGTCCCAGGCCTGGGGCTCCCTAAGCCTAAGGGCAGGGACGCCCAAGTTCAGGGGCGCCCAAGACTAAGAGCTGGGGCGACCCAAGCCTGGGTCTCCCAAAGCCTAAGGGCTGGGTGCCCCTGGCCTGTGGCTCCCTAAGGCTAAGGGTTGGGGCGCCCCAGGCCTGGGGCTCCCAAAGCCTAAGGGCTGGGGAGCCCCACGCCTGGGTCTCCCAAAACCTAAGGGCTGGGCGTCCCAGGCCTGGGGTTCCCAAAGTCTAAGAGCTGGGGATCACCAGGCCTGGGGCTCCCTAAGCCAAAGGGCTGGGGCGACCCAGGTCTGGGGCTATCTAAGCCTACGGGCTGGGGCGCCTCAGGCCTGGGGCTCTCTAAGCCTAAGGGTTTGGGCGCCCCAGACCAGGGGCTCCCTAAGCCTAAGTGTGGGGGCGCCCCAGGCTTGGAGCTCCCTAAGCCGAAGGGCTGGGGCGTCCCAGGCCCTGGGCTCCCAAAGCCTAAGTGCTGGGGTGCCCCAGGCCTAGGGCTCTGTAAGCCCAAGAGCTGGGGCAACCAAGTCCTGGGGCTCCCAAAGCCAAAGTACTGTGAGTCCCAGGCCTGGGGCTCCCTAAGGCCAAGGGTGGGGCGCCCCAGGCCTGGGGCTCCCAAAGTCTAAGAGCTGGGGCTAACCTGGCCTGGGGCTCCCTAAGCCTAAATGCTGGGGCGCCCCAGGCCTGGGGCTCCCTAAGCCTAAGGGCCTTGGCGACCCTGGCCTGGGGCTCCCTAAGCCTACTTGCTGGGGCGCCCCAGGTCTGGGGATCTCTAAGCCTAAGGGCTGGGGCGCCCCAGGTCTGGGGCTCCCAAAGCCTAAAGGCTGGGGCTCCACAGGCTAGGGGCTCCCAAAGACTAAGGGCTGGGGCGACCCAGGCCTGGGGCTCCCTAAGCCTAATTGCTGGGGCACCCCAGGTCTGGGGCTCTCTAAGCCTAAGGGCTTGGGCGACCCTGGCCTGGGGTTCCCTAAGCCTAAGGACTTGGGCGCCCCCGGCCTGGGGCTCCCAAAGCCTAAGGACTGGGGCGCCCCAGGCCAGGGGCTCCCAAAGCCTAAAGGCTGGGGCGCCTCAGGCCTGGGGCTCCCTAAGCCTAAGTGCTGGGGCGCCTCAGGCCTGGAGCTCCCAAAGCCTAAAGGCTGGGGCGCCTCAGGCCTAGGGCTCCCTAAGCCTAAGGGCTCGGGCGGCCCAGGCTTGCGTCTCCCAAAGCCAAAGGGCTGGGGCGACGGGCCTGGGGCTCCCTTAGCCTAAGGGCCGGGGCGACACAGGCCTGGGGCTCCCTAAGCCTAAGGACTGGGGCGCCCCAGGACTGGGGTTCCCAAAGCATAAGGGCTGGGGCGCCCCAGGCCTGGGAATCCCTAATCCTAAGGGCTGGGGTGCCCCATTCATGGGGCTCCCTAAGCCTAATTGTTGGGGCGCCCCAGGTCTGGGGCTCTCTAAGCCTAATGGTTGGGTAGACCCTAGCCTGGGGCTCCCTAAGCCTAAGGGCGGGTTTCCCTGTCCTGGGGCTCCCAAAGCCTAAGGGCTGGGGAGCCCCAGGCCTGGGCCTCCCAAAGTCTAAGGGCTGGGGCGACCCAGGCCTGGGGCACCCTAAGCCGCAGAGCTGGGGCACCCCAGGCCTGGGGCTCCCTAAGCCTAAGGGTGGGGGCGCCCCAAGCCTGGGGCTCCCAAAACCTAAGGGCTGGGTAGACCCAGGCCTGGGTCTCCCTCAGCCTAAGGGCTGGAGCGCCACAGGCCTGGGGTTCCCTAAGCCTAAGCGCTGGGGCGCCCCAGGACTGGGGTTCCCAAAGCCTAAGGGCTGGGGCGCCCCAGGCCTGGGCATCCCTAATCCTAAGGGCTGGGGCACCCCAGGCCTGGGGCTCCCTAAGCCTAATTGCTGGGGCGACCCAGGTCTGGGGCTTTCTAAGCCTAAGGGTTGGGGCGACCCAGGCCTGAGGCTCCCTAAGCCTAATTGCTGGGGCGCCCCAGGTCTGGGTCTCAATAAGCCTAAGGGCTGGGGCGACCCTGGCCTGGGTCTCCCTAAGTCAAAGAGCTGCGGCTCACCAGGCCTGGGGCTCCCTACGCCGAATGGCGGGGGCGCCCCAGGCCTGGCGCTCCCAAAACCTATGGGCTTGGCGTCCCTGGCCTGGGGCTCCCAAAGCCTAATGGTTGGGGCGCCCCAGGATTGGGGCTCCCTAAGCCTAAGGGTTGGGGCGCCCCAGGCCTGGGGCTCCAAAAGCTTTAGGGTGGGGCGCCGCAGGCCTGGGGCTCCCAAAGCCTAAGGCTAGGGGCGCCCCAGGACTGGGGTTCCCAAAGCCTAAGGGCTGGGGCGCCCCAGGCCTGGGGCTCCCAAAGCCTACGGGCTTGGGCGCCCCACGCCTGGGGCTCCCTAAACCTAAGGGCTGGGGCGCCACAGGCCTGGCGCTCCCAAAGCCTAAGGCTTGGGGCGCCCCAGGACTGGGGTTCCCAAAGCCTAAGGGCTGGGGCGCCCCAGGCCTGGGGCTCCCTAAGCCTAACGGCTGGGGCGCCCCAGGCCTGTGGCTCCAAAAGCTTAAGGGTTGGCGCGCCGCAGGCCTGGGGCTCCCAAATCCTAAGGCCTGGGTCGCCACAGGCCTGGCGCTCCCAAAGCCTAAGGGCTGGGGCACCCCAGGTCTGGGGCTCCCAAAGCCTAAAGGCTGGGGCGCCCCAGGCCTGAGGCTCCCTAAGCATAAGGGCTGGGGCGTCCCAGCCCTGGTTCTCCCTAAGTCTAAGGGCTGGGTACAAGAGGCCGGGGCATCCCAAAGCTTAAGGGCTGGGGCGCCCCATGCCTGGGGTTCCAAAGCCTAAGGGTTGGGGCGCCGCAGGCCTGGGGCTCCCAAAACCTATGGTCAGGGGCGTCCCAGGCCTGGGCCTCCCAAAGCCTAAGGGCTGAGGCGCCCCAGGCCTGGGTCTCACAAAGCCTAAGGGCTGGGGCGCACCAGGTCTGCGGTTCCCAAAGACTAAGGGCTGGGGAGCCCCAGGCCAGGGGCTCCCCAAGCCTAAGGGCTGGGGCGCCCCAGGTCTGGGGCTCCCTAAGCGTTAGGGCTGGGGCGCCCCAGACCTGGGGCTCCCAAAGTCTAAGGGCTGGGGCACCCCAGGCTTGGGGCTCCCAGAGCCTAATTGCTGGGGCGCCCCAGGCCTGGGGAACTCTAAGCCCAAGGGCTGGGGTTCTCCAGGCCTGGGGCTCCCAAAGCCTAAGGGCTGGGGCAACCCAGGCTTGGGGCTCCCAAAGCCTAAGGGCTGGGGCGACTAAGGCCTGGGGCTCCCAAAAACTAAGGGCTGGGGTGCACCAGGCCTGGGGATCCCTAACCCTAAGGGCTGGGGCGCCCCAGGCCTGGGGCTCCCTAAGCCTAATTGCTGGGGCAACCCCGGTCTGGGGCTCTCCAAACCTAAGGCTTGGGCGACCCTGGCTTGGGGCTCCCTAAGCCTAAGGGCTGGGGCGCCCCCGGCTTGGGGCTCCCAAAGCCTAAGGGCTGGGTCCCCCCAGGCCAGGGACTCCCAAAGCCCAAGGGCTGGGGCGCCCCAGGCCAGGGGCTCCCAAAGCGTAAGGGCGGGGGCGCCCCAGGCCTGGGGATCCCAAAGCCTAAGGGCTGGGGCACCCCAGGCCTGGGGCTGTCTAAGCCCAAGGGCTGGGGCGCCCCAGGCCTGGGGCTCCCAAAGCCCAAGGAATGAGGAGTCCCAGGCCTGGGGCTCCCAAAGCCTAAGGGCTGGGGCGCCCCAAGTTGGGAATCCCTAAGCCTAATTGCTGGGGCGCCGCATGTCTGGGGCTCTATAAGTCTAAGGGCTGGGGCGCCCCAGGCATGGGGCTCCCTAAGCCTAACGGCTGGGGCGCCTCAGGCCAGGGGCTCCCTAAGTCTATGATCTGGGGCTCACCAGGCCAGGGACTCCCAAAGCCTAAGGGCTGGGGTGCCCCAGGACTGGGGCTCCAAAAGCCCAAGCGCTGAGGCGTCCCAGGCCTGGGGCACCCTAAGCCTAAGGGCTGGGGCGCCCGAGGCCTAGGGCTCCCTAAGGTTAAGGGCTGGGGCGCCCCAGACCTAGGGCTCCCAAAACCTAAGGGCTGGGGCGCCCCATGCCTGGTGTTCCAAAGCCTAAGGGCTGGGGCGCCGCAGGCCTGGGGCTCACAAAACCTATGGGCTGGTGCGTCCCAGGCCTGGGGCTCCCAAAGCCTAAGCGCTGAGGCGCCCCAGGCCTGGAGCTCCCAAAGTCTAAGGGCTGGGGCGCCCCAGGTCGGGGCTCCCAAAGACTAAGGGCTGGGGTGACCCGACCTCGGCCTCCCAAAATCTAAGGGCTAGGGCGACCCAGGCCTGGGGCTAACTAAGCCTAAGGGCTGGGGTTCCCAAGACCTGGGGCTATCAAAGCCTAAGGGCTGGGGCGTCTCAGGCCTTGGGCTTCTTAAGTCTAAGGGCTGGGGAGCCCCAGGCCTGGGGCTCCCTAAGCCTAAGGGCAGGGGCGCCCAAGTTCAGGGGCGCCCAAGACTAAGAGCTGGGGCGACCCAAGCCTGGGTCTCCCAAATCCTAAGGGATGGGTGCCCCAGGCCTGTGGCTCCCTAAGGCTAAGGGTTGGGGTGCCCCAGGCCTGGGGCTCCCAAAGGCTAAGGGCTGGGGAGCCCCAGGCCAGGGGCTCCCTAGGTCTAAGAGCTGGGGATCACCAGGCCTGGGGCTCCCTAAGCCTAAGGGCTGGGGCACCCTAAACCTGGCGCACCCAAAGCCTAAGGGCTTGGACGCCCCAGGCCTGGGTCTCCCAAAGCCTATTGGCTGTGGCACCCCAGGGCTGGGGCTCCCTAAGCTTAAGGGCTGAGGAGCCCCAGGCCTGGGTCTCCCAAAGCCTAAGGGCTGGGCGTCCCAGGCCTGGGGTTCCCAAAGTCTAAGAGCTGGGGCTAACCTGGCCTGGGCTCCCTAAGCCTAAATGCTGGGGCGCCCCAGGCCTTGGGCTCCCTAAGCCTAAGGGCCGGGGCGACCCTGGCCTGGCGCACCCTAGGCCTAATTGCTGGGGGGCCCCAGGTCTGGGGATCTCTAAGCCTAAGGGCTGGGGTGCCCCAGATCTGGGGCTCCCAAAGCCTAAAGGCTGGGGCAGCCCAGGCTAGGGGTTCCCATAGACTAAGGGCTGGGGCGACCCAGGCCTGGGGCTCCCTAAAACTAAGGGCTGGGGAGCCCCAGGCTTGGGACTCCCTAAACCTAAGGGCTTCGGAGCCCCAGCACTGGGGTTCCCAATGCCTAAGGGTTGGGGCGCCCCAGGCATGGGCATCCGTAATCCTAAGGGCTGGGGCGCCCCAGGCCTGGGGCTCCCTAAGCCTAATTGCTGGGGTGCCCCAATCTGGGGTTTTCTCAGCATAAGGGCTTGGGCGACCCTGGACTGGGGCTCCCTAAGCCTAAGGACTGGGGCGCCCCCGGCCTGGGGCTCCCAAAGCCTAAGGGCTGGGGTGCCCCAGGCCAGGGGCTCCCAAAGCCTAAAGGCTGGGGCGCCCCCGGCCTGGGGCTCCCAAAGCCTAAGGGCTGGGCCGCCCCAGGCCAGGGGCTCCAAAAGCCCAAGCGCTGAGGCGTCCCAGGCCTGGGGCACCCTAAGCCTAAGGGCTGGGACGCCCGAGGCCTAGGGCTCCCTAAGGTTAAGGGCTGGGGCGCCCCAGACCTAGGGCTCCCAAAGCCTAAGGGCTGGGGCGCCCCATGCCTGGTGTTCCAAAGCCTAAGGGCTGGGGCGCCGCAGGCCTTGGGCTCCCAAAACCTATGGGCTGGTGCGTCCCAGGCCTGGGGCTCCCAAAGCCTAAGCGCTGAGGCGCCCCAGGCCTGGAGCTCCCAAAGTCTAAGGGATGGGGCGCCCCAGGTCGGGGCTCACAAAGACTAAGGGCTGGGGTGACCCGACCTCGGCCTCCCAAAGTCTAAGGGCTAGGGCGACCCAGGCCTGGGGCTAACTAAGCATAAGGGTTGGGGTTCCCAACCTGGGGCTATCAAAGCCTAAGGGCTGGGGCGTCTCAGGCCTTGGGCTTCTTAAGTCTAAGGGCTGGGGAGCCCCAGGCCTGGGGCTCCCTAAGCCTAAGGGCAGGGGCGCCCAAGTTCAGGGGCGCCCAAGACTAAGAGCTGGGGCGACGCAAGCCTGGGTCTCCCAAAGCCTAAGGGCTGGGTGCCCCAGGCCTGGGGCTCCCTAAGGCTAAGGGTTGGGGCGCCACAGGCCTGGGGCTCCCAAAGCCTAAGGGCTGGGGAGCCCCAGGCCAGGGGCTCCCTAAGTCTAAGAGCTGTGGATCACCAGGCCTGGGGCTCCCTAAGCCTAAGGGCTGGGGCACCCTAGACCTGGCGCACCCAAAGCCTAAGGGCTGGGGAGCCCCAGGCCTGGGTCTCCCAAAGCCTAAGGGCTGGGCGTCCCAGGCCTGGGGTTCCCAAAGTCTAAGAGCTGGGGATCACCAGGCCTGGGGCTCCCTAAGCCTAAGGGCTGGGGCGCCCCAGGCCTGGGGATCCCTAAGCCTAAGGGCTGGGGCGACCCAGGTCTGGGGCTATCTAAGCCTAAGGGCTGGGGCGCCTCAGGCCTGGGGCTCTCTAAGCCTAAGGGTTTGGGCGCCCCAGACCAGGGGCTCCCTAAGCCTAAGTGTGGGGGCGCCCCAGGCTTGGAGCTCCCTAAGCCGAAGGGCTGGGGCGTCCCAGGCCCTGGGCTCCCAAAACCTAAGTGCTGGGGTGCCCCAGGCCTAGGGCTCTGTAAGCCCAAGAGCTGGGGCACCCCAGTCCTGGGGCTCCCAAAGCGGAAGGACTGAGGCATCCCAGGCCTGGGGCTCCCGAAGGCCAAGGGTGGGGCGCCCCAGGCCTGGGACTCCCAAAGTCTAAGAGCTGGGGCTAACCTGGCCTGGGGCTCCCTAAGCCTAAATGCTGGGGTGCCCCAGGCCTGTGGCTCCCTAAGCTTAAGGGCCTTGGCGACCCTGGCCTGGGGCTCCCTAAGCCTACTTGCTGGGGCGCCCCAGGTCTGGGGATCTCTAAGCCTAAGGGCTGGGGCGCCCCAGGTCTGGGGCTCCCAAAGCCTAAAGGCTGGGGCTCCACAGGCTAGGGGCTCCCAAAGACTAAGGGCTGGGGCGACCCAGGCCTGGGGCTCCCTAAGCCTAATTGCTGGGGCACCCCAGGTCTGGGGCTCTCTAAGCCTAAGGGCTTGGGCGACCCTGGCCTGGGGTTCCCTAAGCCTAAGGACTTGGGCGCCCCCGGCCTGGGGCTCCCAAAGCCTAAGGACTGGGGCGCCCCAGGCCAGGGGCTCCCAAAGCCTAAAGGCTGGGGCGCCTCAGGCCTGGGGCTCCCTAAGCCTAAGTGCTGGGGCGCCTCAGGCCTGGAGCTCCCAAAGCCTAAATGCTGGGGCGCCTCAGGCCTAGGGCTCCCTAAGCCTAAGGGCTCGGGCGGCCCAGGCTTGCGTCTCCCAAAGCCAAAGGGCTGGGGCGACGGGCCTGGGGCTCCCTTAGCCTAAGGGCCGGGGCGACACAGGCCTGGGGCTCCCTAAGCCTAAGGACTGGGGGCCCCAGGACTGGGGTTCCCAAAGCATAAGGGCTGGGGCGCCCCAGGCCTGGGAATCCCTAATCCTAAGGGCTGGGGTGCCCCATTCATGGGGCTCCCTAAGCCTAATTGTTGGGGCGCCCCAGGTCTGGGGCTCTCTAAACCTAATGGTTGGGTAGACCCTAGCCTGGGGCTCCCTAAGCCTAAGGGCGGGTTTCCCTGTCCTGGGGCTCCCAAAGCCTAAGGGCTGGGGAGCCCCAGGCCTGGGCCTCCCAAAGTCTAAGGGCTGGGGCGACCCAGGCCTGGGGCACCCTAAGCCGCAGAGCTGGGGCACCCCAGGCCTGGGGCTCCCTAAGCCTAAGGGTGGGGGCGCCCCAAGCCTGGGGCTCCCAAAACCTAAGGGCTGGGTAGACCCAGGCCTGGGTCTCCCTCAGCCTAAGGGCTGGAGCGCCACAGGCCTGGGGTTCCCTAAGCCTAAGCGCTGGGGCGCCCCAGGACTGGGGTTCCCAAAGCCTAAGGGCTGGGGCGCCCCAGGCCTGGGCATCCCTAATCCTAAGGGCTGGGGCACCCCAGGCCTGGGGCTCCCTAAGCCTAATTGCTGGGGCGACCCAGGTCTGGGGCTTTCTAAGCCTAAGGGTTGGGGCGACCCAGGCCTGAGGCTCCCTAAGCCTAATTGCTGGGGCGCCCCAGGTCTGGGTCTCAATAAGCCTAAGGGCTGGGGCGACCCTGGCCTGGGTCTCCCTAAGTCAAAGAGCTGCGGCTCACCAGGCCTGGGGCTCCCTACGCCGAATGGCGGGGGCGCCCCAGGCCTGGCGCTCCCAAAACCTATGGGCTTGGCGTCCCTGGCCTGGGGCTCCCAAAGCCTAATGGCTGGGGCGCCCCAGGATTGGGGCTCCCTAAGCCTAAGGGTTGGGGCGCCCCAGGCCTGGGGCTCCAAAAGGTTTAGGGTGGGGCGCCGCAGGCCTGGGGCTCCCAAAGCCTAAGGCTTGGGGCGCCCCAGGACTGGGGTTCCCAAAGCCTAAGGGCTGGGGCGCCCCAGGCCTGGGGCTCCCAAAGCCTACGGGCTTGGGCGCCCCACGCCTGGGGCTCCCTAAACCTAAGGGCTGGGGCGCCACAGGCCTGGCGCTCCCAAAGCCTAAGGCTTGGGGCGCCCCAGGACTGGGGTTCCCAAAGCCTAAGGGCTGGGGCGCCCCAGGCCTGGGGCTCCCTAAGCCTAACGGCTGGGGCGCCCCAGGCCTGTGGCTCCAAAAGCTTAAGGGTTGGCGCGCCGCAGGCCTGGGGCTCCCAAATCCTAAGGCCTGGGTCGCCACAGGCCTGGCGCTCCCAAAGCCTAAGGGCTGGGGCACCCCAGGTCTGGGGCTCCCAAAGCCTAAAGGCTGGGGCGCCCCAGGCCTGAGGCTCCCTAAGCATAAGGGCTGGGGCGTCCCAGCCCTGATTCTCCCTAAGTCTAAGGGCTGGGTACAAGAGGCCGGGGCATCCCAAAGCTTAAGGGCTGGGGCGCCCCATGCCTGGGGTTCCAAAGCCTAAGGGTTGGGGCGCCGCAGGCCTGGGGCTCCCAAAACCTATGGTCAGGGGCGTCCCAGGCCTGGGCCTCCCAAAGCCTAAGGGCTGAGGCGCCCCAGGCCTGGGTCTCACAAAGCCTAAGGGCTGGGGCGCACCAGGTCTGCGGTTCCCAAAGACTAAGGGCTGGGGAGCCCCAGGCCAGGGGCTCCCCAAGCCTAAGGGCTGGGGCGCCCCAGGTCTGGGGCTCCCTAAGCGTTAGGGCTGGGGCGCCCCAGACCTGGGGCTCCCAAAGCCTAAGGGCTGGGGCACCCCAGGCTTGGGGCTCCCAGAGCCTAATTGCTGGGGCGCCCCAGGCCTGGGGAACTCTAAGCCCAAGGGCTGGGGTTCTCCAGGCCTGGGGCTCCCAAAGCCTAAGGGCTGGGGCAACCCAGGCTTGGGGCTCCCAAAGCCTAAGGGCTGGGGCGACTAAGGCCTGGGGCTCCCAAAAACTAAGGGCTGGGGTGCACCAGGCCTGGGGATCCCTAACCCTAAGGGCTGGGGCGCCCCAGGCCTGGGGCTCCCTAAGCCTAATTGCTGGGGCAACCCCGGTCTGGGGCTCTCCAAACCTAAGGCTTGGGCGACCCTGGCTTGGGGCTCCCTAAGCCTAAGGGCTGGGGCGCCCCCGGCTTGGGGCTCCCAAAGCCTAAGGGCTGGGTCCCCCCAGGCCAGGGACTCCCAAAGCCCAAGGGCTGGGGCGCCCCAGGCCAGGGGCTCCCAAAGCGTAAGGGCGGGGGCGCCCCAGGCCTGGGGATCCCAAAGCCTAAGGGCTGGGGCACCCCAGGCCTGGGGCTGTCTAAGCCCAAGGGCTGGGGCGCCCCAGGCCTGGGGCTCCCAAAGCCCAAGGAATGAGGAGTCCCAGGCCTGGGGCTCCCAAAGCCTAAGGGCTTGGGCGCCCCAAGTTGGGAATCCCTAAGCCTAATTGCTGGGGCGCCGCATGTCTGGGGCTCTATAAGTCTAAGGGCTGGGGCGCCCCAGGCATGGGGCTCCCTAAGCCTAACGGCTGGGGCGCCTCAGGCCAGGGGCTCCCTAAGTCTATGATCTGGGGCTCACCAGGCCAGGGACTCCCAAAGCCTAAGGGCTGGGGTGCCCCAGGACTGGGGCTCCAAAAGCCCAAGCGCTGAGGCGTCCCAGGCCTGGGGCACCCTAAGCCTAAGGGCTGGGGCGCCCGAGGCCTAGGGCTCCCTAAGGTTAAGGGCTGGGGCGCCCCAGACCTAGGGCTCCCAAAACCTAAGGGCTGGGGCGCCCCATGCCTGGTGTTCCAAAGCCTAAGGGCTGGGGCGCCGCAGGCCTGGGGCTCACAAAACCTATGGGCTGGTGCGTCCCAGGCCTGGGGCTCCCAAAGCCTAAGCGCTGAGGCGCCCCAGGCCTGGAGCTCCCAAAGTCTAAGGGCTGGGGCGCCCCAGGTCGGGGCTCCCAAAGACTAAGGGCTGGGGTGACCCGACCTCGGCCTCCCAAAATCTAAGGGCTAGGGCGACCCAGGCCTGGGGCTAACTAAGCCTAAGGGCTGGGGTTCCCAAGACCTGGGGCTATCAAAGCCTAAGGGCTGGGGCGTCCCAGGCCTTGGGCTTCTTAAGTCTAAGGGCTGGGGAGCCCCAGGCCTGGGGCTCCCTAAGCCTAAGGGCAGGGGCGCCCAAGTTCAGGGGCGCCCAAGACTAAGAGCTGGGGCGACCCAAGCCTGGGTCTCCCAAATCCTAAGGGATGGGTGCCCCAGGCCTGTGGCTCCCTAAGGCTAAGGGTTGGGGTGCCCCAGGCCTGGGGCTCCCAAAGGCTAAGGGCTGGGGAGCCCCAGGCCAGGGGCTCCCTAGGTCTAAGAGCTGGGGATCACCAGGCCTGGGGCTCCCTAAGCCTAAGGGCTGGGGCACCCTAAACCTGGCGCACCCAAAGCCTAAGGGCTTGGACGCCCCAGGCCTGGGTCTCCCAAAGCCTATTGGCTGTGGCACCCCAGGGCTGGGGCTCCCTAAGCTTAAGGGCTGAGGAGCCCCAGGCCTGGGTCTCCCAAAGCCTAAGGGCTGGGCGTCCCAGGCCTGGGGTTCCCAAAGTCTAAGAGCTGGGGCTAACCTGGCCTGGGCTCCCTAAGCCTAAATGCTGGGGCGCCCCAGGCCTTGGGCTCCCTAAGCCTAAGGGCCGGGGCGACCCTGGCCTGGCGCACCCTAGGCCTAATTGCTGGGGGGCCCCAGGTCTGGGGATCTCTAAGCCTAAGGGCTGGGGTGCCCCAGATCTGGGGCTCCCAAAGCCTAAAGGCTGGGGCAGCCCAGGCTAGGGGTTCCCATAGACTAAGGGCTGGGGCGACCCAGGCCTGGGGCTCCCTAAAACTAAGGGCTGGGGAGCCCCAGGCTTGGGACTCCCTAAACCTAAGGGCTTCGGAGCCCCAGCACTGGGGTTCCCAATGCCTAAGGGTTGGGGCGCCCCAGGCATGGGCATCCGTAATCCTAAGGGCTGGGGCGCCCCAGGCCTGGGGCTCCCTAAGCCTAATTGCTGGGGTGCCCCAATCTGGGGTTTTCTCAGCATAAGGGCTTGGGCGACCCTGGACTGGGGCTCCCTAAGCCTAAGGACTGGGGCGCCCCCGGCCTGGGGCTCCCAAAGCCTAAGGGCTGGGGTGCCCCAGGCCAGGGGCTCCCAAAGCCTAAAGGCTGGGGCGCCCCCGGCCTGGGGCTCCCAAAGCCTAAGGGCTGGGCCGCCCCAGGCCAGGGGCTCCAAAAGCCCAAGCGCTGAGGCGTCCCAGGCCTGGGGCACCCTAAGCCTAAGGGCTGGGACGCCCGAGGCCTAGGGCTCCCTAAGGTTAAGGGCTGGGGCGCCCCAGACCTAGGGCTCCCAAAGCCTAAGGGCTGGGGCGCCCCATGCCTGGTGTTCCAAAGCCTAAGGGCTGGGGCGCCGCAGGCCTTGGGCTCCCAAAACCTATGGGCTGGTGCGTCCCAGGCCTGGGGCTCCCAAAGCCTAAGCGCTGAGGCGCCCCAGGCCTGGAGCTCCCAAAGTCTAAGGGATGGGGCGCCCCAGGTCGGGGCTCACAAAGACTAAGGGCTGGGGTGACCCGACCTCGGCCTCCCAAAGTCTAAGGGCTAGGGCGACCCAGGCCTGGGGCTAACTAAGCATAAGGGCTGGGGTTCCCAACCTGGGGCTATCAAAGCCTAAGGGCTGGGGCGTCTCAGGCCTTGGGCTTCTTAAGTCTAAGGGCTGGGGAGCCCCAGGCCTGGGGCTCCCTAAGCCTAAGGGCAGGGGCGCCCAAGTTCAGGGGCGCCCAAGACTAAGAGCTGGGGCGACGCAAGCCTGGGTCTCCCAAAGCCTAAGGGCTGGGTGCCCCAGGCCTGGGGCTCCCTAAGGCTAAGGGTTGGGGCGCCACAGGCCTGGGGCTCCCAAAGCCTAAGGGCTGGGGAGCCCCAGGCCAGGGGCTCCCTAAGTCTAAGAGCTGTGGATCACCAGGCCTGGGGCTCCCTAAGCCTAAGGGCTGGGGCACCCTAGACCTGGCGCACCCAAAGCCTAAGGGCTGGGGAGCCCCAGGCCTGGGTCTCCAAAAGCCTAAGGGCTGGGCGTCCCAGGCCTGGGGTTCCCAAAGTCTAAGAGCTGGGGATCTCCACGCCTGGGGCTCCCTAAGCCTAAGGGCTGGGGCGCCCCAGGCCTGGGGATCCCTAAGCCTAAGGGCTGGGGCGACCCAGGTCTGGGGCTATCTAAGCCTAAGGGCTGGGGCGCCTCAGGCCTGGGGCTCTCTAAGCCTAAGGGTTTGGGCGCCCCAGACCAGGGGCTCCCTAAGCCTAAGTGTGGGGGCGCCCCAGGCTTGGAGCTCCCTAAGCCGAAGGGCTGGGGCATCCCAGGCCCTGGGCTCCCAAAGCCTAAGTGCTGGGGTGCCCCAGGCCTAGGGCTCTGTAAGCCCAAGAGCTGGGGCACCCCAGTCCTGGGGCTCCCAAAGCGGAAGGACTGAGGCATCCCAGGCCTGGGGCTCCCGAAGGCCAAGGGTGGGGCGCCCCAGGCCTGGGACTCCCAAAGTCTAAGAGCTGGGGCTAACCTGGCCTGGGGCTCCCTAAGCCTACTTGCTGGGGCGCCCCAGGTCTGGGGATCTCTAAGCCTAAGGGCTGGGGCGCCCCAGGTCTGGGGCTCCCAAAGCCTAAAGGCTGGGGTTCCACAGGCTAGGGGCTTCCAAAGACTAAGGGCTGCGGCGACCCAGGCCTGGGGCTCCCTAAGCCTAATTGCTGGGGCACCCCAGGTCTGGGGCTCTCTAAGCCTAAGGGCTTGGGCGATCCTGGACTGGGGTTCCCTAAGCCTAAGGACTCGGGCGCCCCCGGCCTGGGGCTCCCAAAGCCTAAGGACTGGGGCGACCCAGGCCACGGGCTCCCAAAGCCTAAAGGCTGGGGCGCCTCAGGCCTGGGGCTCCCTAAGCCTAAGTGCTGGGGCGCCCCAGGCCTGGAGCTCCCAAAGCATAAAGGCTGGGGCGCCTCAGGCCTAGGGCTCCCTAAGCCTAAGGGCTGGGGCGGCCCAGGCTTGCGGCTCCCAAAGCCAAAGGGCTGGGGCGACGGGCCTGGGGCTCCCTAAGCCTAAGGGCTGTGGCGACACAGGCCTGGGGCTCCCTAAGCCTAAGGACTGGGGCGCCCCAGGACTGTGGTTCCCAAAGCCTAAGGGATGGGCGCCCAAGGCCTGGGCATCCCTAATCCTAAGGGCTCTGGCGCCCCAGTCATGGGGCTCCCTAAGCCTAATTGTTGGGGAGCCCCAGGCCTGGGGCTCTCTAAGCCTAATGGTTGGGTAGACCCTAGCCTGGGGCTCCCTAAGCCTAAGGGCGGGGTTCCCTGTCCTGGGGCTCCCAAAGCCTAAGGGCTGGGGCGCCCCAGGCCTGAGGCTCCCAAAGTCTAAGGGCTGGGGCGACCCAGGCATGGGTCACCCTAAGCCGCAGAACTGGGGCACCCCAGGCCTGGGGCTCCCTAAGCCTAAGGGTGGGGGCGCCCCAGGCTTGAGGCTCCCAAAACCTAAGGGCTGGGGAGACCCAGGCCTGGGTCTCCCTCAGCCTAAGGGCTGGAGCGCCACAGGCCTGGGGTTCCCTAAGCCTAAGCGCTGGGGCGCCCCAGGACTGGGGTTCCCAAAACCTAAGGGCTGGGGCGCCCCAGGCCTGGGCATCCCTAATCCTAAGGGCTGGGGCACCCCAGGCCTGGGGCTCCCTAAGCCTAATTGCTGGGGCGACCCAGGTCTGGGGCTTTCTAAGCCTAAGGGTTGGGGATACCCAGGCCTTGGGCTCCCTAAGCCTAATTGCTGGGGCGCCCCAGTTCTGGGTCTCAATAAGCCTAAGGGCTGGGGCGACCCTGGCCTGGGTCTCCCTAAGTCAAAGAGCTGCGGCTCACCAGGCCTGGGGCTCCCTACGCCGAATGGCGGGGGCGCCCCAGGCCTGGTGCTCCCAAAACTATGGGCTTGGGCGTCCCTGGCCTGGGGCTCCCAAAGCCTAATGGCTGGGGCACCCCAGGCCTGGGGCTCCCTAAGCCTAAGGGCTGGGGCGCCCCAGGCCTGGGGCTCCAAAAGCTTAAGGGTTGGTGCGCCGCAGGCCTGGGGCTCCCAAATCCTAAGGGCTGGGGCGCCACAGGCCTGGCGCTCCCAAAGCCTAAGCCCTGGGGCGCCCCAGGACTGGGGTTCCCAAAGCCTAAGGGCTGGGACGCCCCAGGCCTGGGGCTCCCTAAGCCTAAGGGCTGGGGCGCCCCAGGCCTGGGGCTCCCTAAGCCTAAGGGCTGGGGCGCCCCAGGCCTGGGGCTCCAAAAGCTTAAGGGTTGGCGCGCCGCAGGCCTGGGGCTCCCAAATCCTAAGAGCTGGGGCGCCACAGGCCTGGCGTTCCCAAAGCCTAAGGGCTGGGGCGCCACAGGTCTGGGGCTCCAAAAGCCTAAGGGCTGCGGCGCCCCAGGCCTGAGGCTCCCTAAGCATAAGGGCTGGGGTGTCCCAGCCCTGGTTCTCCCTAAATCTAAGGGCTGGGTGCAAGAGGCCGGGGCCTCCCAAAGCTTAAGGGCTGGGGCGCCCCATGCCTGGGGTTCCAAAGCCTAAGGGTTGGGGCGCCGCAGGCCTGGGGCTCCCAAAACCTATGGTCAGGGGCGTCCCAGGCCTGGGCCTCCCAAAGCCTAAGGGCTGAGGCGCCCCAGGCCTGGGGCTCACAAAGCCTAAGGGCTGGGGCGCACCAGGTCTGGGGCTCCCAAAGACTAATGGCTGGGGCGACCCGGCCTCGGGCTCCCAAAATCTAAGGACTAGGGCGACCCAGGCCTGGGGCTCCCAAGCCTAAGGGCTGGGGAGCCCCAGGCCAGGGGCCCCCTAAGCCTAAGGGCTTGGGCGCCCCAGGTCAGGGGCTCCCTAAGCGTTAGGGCTGGGGCGCCCCAGACCTGGGGCTCCCAAAGCCTAAGGGCTGGGGTACCCCAGGCCTGGGGCTAACTAGGACTAAGGGCTGGGGCGCCCCAGACCTGGAGCTATCAAAGCCTAAGGACTGGGGCGTCCCAGGCCTTGGGCTTCTTAAGCCTAAGGGCTGGGGCGCACCAGGCCTGTGGCGCCCTAAGCCTAAAGGCTGGGGTGACCCAGGCCTGGGGCTCCCTAAGACTAATGGCCGGGGCGCCCCAGGTCTGGCCATACCAAATACTGAGGGCTGGGATGCCCCAGGCCTTGGGCTCCCTAAGCCTAATTGCTGGGGGGCCCCAGGTCTGGGGCTCTCTAAGCCTAAGGGCTGGGGCGACACTGGCCTGGCGCTCCCTAAGCCTAAGGGCTGGGGCCCCCCAGGCCTGGGGCTCCCAAAGCCTAAGGGATGGGGCGTCCCCAAGCCTCGGGCTCCCAAAGCCTAAGGGCAGGGGCGCCCCTGGCCTGGGGCTCCCAAAGACTAAGGGTTGGGGTGACCCGGCCTCGGGCTCCCAAAGTATAAGGGCTAGGGCGAACGAGGCTTGGGGCTAACTAAGCCTAAGGGCTGGGGCGCCCCAGACCTGGGGCTATCAAAGCCTAAGGGCTTGGGCACCGCAGGCCTGGGGCTCCCAAAGCCTAAGGGCTAGGCGCCCCAGGCTGGGGCTTCCAAAGTCTAAGAACTGGGGTTCACCAGGCCTTGGGCTACCTAAGCCTAAGGATTGGGGCGCCCCAGACCTGGGGCTCCCTAAGCCTAAGGGCCGGCGAGACCCTGGCCTGGCGCTCCCTAAGCCTAATTGCTGGGGCTCCCCAGGTCTGGGGATATCTAAGTCTAAGGGCTGGGGTTCTCCAGGCCTGGGGCTCCCAAAGCCTAAGGGCTGGGGCACCCCAGACTTGGGGCTCCCAAAGCCTAATTGCTGGGGCGCCCCAGGTCTGGGGATCTCTAACCGCAAGGGCTGGGGTTCTCCAGGCCTGGGGCTCCCAAAGCCTAAGGGCTGGGGCACCCCAGTCTTGGGGCTCGCAAAGCCTAAGGGCTGGGGCGACCCAGGATTGGGCCTCCCTAAAACTAAGGGCTGGGGGGCCCCAGGCCTGGGGATCCCTATGCCTAAGGTCTGGGGCGCCCCAGGCCTGGGCATCCCTAATCCTAAGGGCTGGGGCGACCAAGGCCTGGGGCTCCCTAAGCCTAATTGCTGGGGTGCCCCAAGTCTGGGGCTCCCTAAGCCTAAGGGCTGGGGCGCCCCCGGCCTGGGGCTCCCAAAGCCTAAGGGCTGGGACCCCCCAGGCCAGGGGCTCCCAAAGCCCAAGGGCTGGGGCGCCCCAGGCCAGGGGCTCCCAAAGCGTAAGGGCAGGGGTGCCCCAGGCCTGGGGATCCCAAAGCCTAAGGGCTGGGGCACCCCAGGCCTGGGGCTGTATAAGCCCAAGGGCTGGGGCGCCCCAGGCCTGGGGCTCCCAAAGCCCAAGGAATGAGGCGTCCCAGGCCTGGGGCTCCCAAAGCCTAAGGGCTGGGGCGCCCCAGGCCTGGGGCTCCCTAAGTCTAATGGCTGGGGCGCCCGAAGTTGGGAATCCCTAAGCCCAATTGCTGGGGCGCCGCATGTCTGGGGCTCTATAATTCTAAGGGCTGGGGCGCCCCAGGCCTGGGGCTCCCTAAGCCTAAGTGCTGGGGCGCCTCAGGCCAGGGGCTCCCTAAGCCTAAGGGCTGGGGCGCCCCAGGCCTGGAGCTCCCAAAGCATAAAGGCTGGGGCGCCTCAGGCCTAGGGCTCCCTAAGCCTAAGGGCTGGGGCGGCCCAGGCTTGCGGCTCCCAAATCCAAAGGGCTGGGGCGACGGGCCTGGGGCTCCCTAAGCCTAAGGGCTGGGGCGACACAGGCCTGGGGCTCCCTAAGCCTAAGGACTGGGGCGCCCAAGGACTGGGGTCCCCAAAGCCTAAGGGCTGGGCGCCCAAGGCCTGGGCATCCCTAATCCTAAGGGCTGGGCGCCCCAGTCATGGGGCTCCCTAAGCCTAATTGTTTGGGCGCCCCAGATCTGGGGCTCTCTAAGCCTAATGGTTGGGTAGACCCTAGCCTGGGGCTCCCTAAGCCTAAGGGCGGGGTTCCCTGTCCTGAGGCTCCCAAAGCCTAAGGGCTGGGGCGCCCCAGGCCTGGGGCTCCCAAAGTCTAAGGGCTGGGGCGACCCAGGCATGGGGCACCCTAATCCGCAGAACTGGGGCACCCCAGGCCTGGGGCTCCCTAAGCCTAAGGGTGGGGGCGCCCCAGGCCTGGGGCTCACAAAACCTAAGGGCTGGGGAGACCCAGGCCTGGGTCTCCCTCAGCCTAAGGGCTGGAGCGCCACAGGCATGGGGTTACCTAAGCCTAAGGGCTGGGGCGCCCCAGACCTGGGGCTATCAAAGCCTAAGGGCTGGGGCGCCCCAGGCCTGGGCATCCCTAATCCTAAGGGCTGGGGCACCCCAGGCCTGGGGCTCCCTAAGCCTAATTGCTGGGGCGACCCTGGTCTGGGGCTTTCTAAGCCTAAGGGTTGGGGCGACCCAGGCCTGGGGCTCCCTAAGCCTAATTGCTGGGGCGCCCCAGGTCTGGGGCTCAATAAGCCTAAGGGCTGGGGCGACCCTGGCCTGGGTCTCCCTAAGTCAAAGAGCTGCGGCTCACCAGGCCTGGGGCTCCCTACGCCGAATGGCGGGGGCGCCCCAGGCCTGGTGCTCCCAAAACTATGGGCTTGGGCGTCCCTGGCCTGGGGCTCCCAAAGCCTAATGGCTGGGGCACCCCAGGCCTGGGGCTCCCTAAGCCTAAGGGCTGGGGCGCCCCAGGCCTGGGGCTCCAAAAGCTTAAGGGTTGGCGCGCCGCAGGCCTGGGGCTCCCAAATCCTAAGGGCTGGGGCGCCACAGGCCTGGCGCTCCCAAAGCCTAAGCCCTGGGGCGCCCCAGGACTGGGGTTCCCAAAGCCTAAGGGCTGGGACGCCCCAGGCCTGGGGCTCCCTAAGCCTAAGGGCTGGGGCGCCCCAGGCCTGGGGCTCCAAAAGCTTAAGGGTTGGCGCGCCGCATGCCTGGGGCTCCCAAATCCTAAGGGCTGGGGCGCCACAGGCCTGGCGCTCCCAAAGCCTAAGGGCTGGGGCACCCCATGTCTGGGGCTCCCAAAGCCTAAGGGCTGGGGCGCCCCATGCCTGGGGTTCCAAAGCCTAAGGGTTGGGGCGCCGCAGGCCTGGGGCTCCCAAAACCTATGGTCAGGGGCGTCCCAGGCCTGGGCCTCCCAAAGCCTAAGGGCTGAGGCGCCCCAGGCCTGGGGCTCACAAAGCCTAAGGGCTGGGGCGCACTGGGTCTGGGGCTCCCAAAGACTAAGGGCTTGGGCGCCCCAGGTCTGGGGCTCCCTAAGCGTTAGGGCTGGGGCGCCCCAGACCTGGGGCTCCCAAAGCCTAAGGGCTGGGGTACCCCAGGCCTGGGGCTAACTAGGACTAAGGGCTGGGGCGCCCCAGACCTGGAGCTATCAAAGCCTAAGGACTGGGGCGTCCCAGGCCTTGGGCTTCTTAAGCCTATGGGCTGGGGCGCCCCAGGCCTGTGGCGCCCTAAGCCTAAGGGCTGGGGTGACCCAGGCCTGGGGCTCCCTAAGACTAATGGCCGGGGCGCCCCAGGTCTGGCTATACCAAATACTGAGGGCTGGGATGCCCCAGGCCTTGGGCTCCCTAAGCCTAATTGCTGGGGGGCCCCAGGTCTGGGGCTCTCTAAGCCTAAGGGCTGGGGCGACACTGGCCTGGCGACCCTAAGCCTAAGGGCTGGGGCTCCCCAGGCCTGGGGCTCCCAAAGCCTAAGGGATGGGGCGCCCCAAGCCTGGGGCTCCCAAAACCTAAGGGCTGGGGCGCCCCAGTCCTGGGACTCCCAAAGACTAAAGGTTGGGGTGACCCGGCCTCGGGCTCCCAAAGTATAAGGGCTAGGGCGAACGAGGCTTGGGGCTAACTAAGCCTAAGGGCTGGGGCGCCCCAGACCTGGGGCTATCAAAGCCTAAGGGCTGGGGCACCGCAGGCCTGGGGCTCCCAAAGCCTAAGGGCTAGGCGCCCCAGGCTGGGGCTCCCAAAGTCTAAGAACTGGGGCTCACCAGGCCTTGGGCTCCCTAAGCCTAAGGATTGGGGCGCCCCAGACCTGGGGCTCCCTAAGCCTAAGGGCCGGCGAGACCCTGGCCTGGCGCTCCCTAAGCCTAATTGCTGGGGCGCCCCAGGTCTGGGGATATCTAAGCCTAAGGGCTGGGGTTCTCCAGGCCTGGAGCTCCCAAAGCCTAAGGGCTGGGGCACCCCAGACTTGGGGCTCCCAAAGCCTAATTGCTGGGGCGCCCCAGGTCTGGGGCTCCCTAAGCGTTAGGGCTGGGGCGCCCCAGACCTGGGGCTCCAAAGCCTAAGGGCTGGGGTACCCCAGGCCTGGGGCTAACTAAGACTAAGGGCTAGGGCGCCCCAGACCTGAAGCTATCAAAGCCTAAGGACTGTGGCGTCCCAGGCCTTGGGCTTCTTAAGCCTAAGGGCTGGGGCGCCCCAGGCCTGGGGCTCCCTAAGCCTAAGGGCTGGGGTGACCCAGGCCTGGGGCTCCCTAAAACTAATGATGGGGCGCATCACGTCTGGCCATACCAAATACTGAGGGCTGGGATGCCCCAGGCCTTGGGCTCCCTAAGACTAATTGCTGGGGGGCCCCAGGTCTGGGGCTCTCTAAGCCTAAGGGCTGGGGCGACCCTGGCCTGGCGCTCCCTAAGCCTAAGGGCTGGGGCCCCCCAGGCCTGGGGCTCCCAAAGCCTAAAGGATGGGGCGCCCCAAGCCTGGGGCTCCCAAAGCCTAAGGGCTGGGGCGCCCCAGGCCTGGGGCTCCCAAAGCCTAAAGAATGGGGCGCCTCAGGGCCGGGGCTCCCCAAGCCTAAGGTGTGGGGAGCCTCAGGTCTCGGTCTCCCTAAGCCTAAGGGCTGGGGCGCCCCCGGCCTGGGGCTCCCTAAACTTAAGGGCTGGGGCGCCCCAGGCCTGGGGCTCCCAAAGCCTAAGGGCTGGGGCGCCCCAGACCTGGAGCTATCAAAGCCTAAGGGCTGGGGCGTCCCAGGCCTTGGGCTTCTTAAGCCTAAGGGCTGGGGCGCCCCAGGCCTGGGGCTCCCTAAGCCTAAGGGCTGGGGCGACCCAGGCCTGGGGCTCCCTAAGACTAATGGCTGGGGTGCCCCAGGTCTGGCCATACCAAATACTGAGGGCTGGGATGCCCCAGGCCTTGGGCTCCCTAAACCTAATTGCTGGGGGGGCCCAGGTCTGGGGCTCTCTAAGCCTAAGGCTGGGGCGACCCTGGCCTGAGGCTCCCTAAGCCTAAGGGGTGGGGCGCCCTAGGCCTGGGGCTAACTATGAATAAGGGCTGGGGCACCCCAGGACTGGGGCTATCTAAGAATAAGGGCTGGACGCCCCAGGCCTGGGGCGCCCTAAGCCTAAGGGCTGTGGCGCCCCAGGTCTGGGGCTCCCTAATCGTTAGGGCTGGGGCGCCCCAGACCTGGGGCTCCCAAAGCCTAAGGGCTGGGGTACCCCAGGCCTGGGGCTAACTAAGACTAAGGGCTAGGGCGCCCCAGACCCGGAGCTATCAAAGCCTAAGGACTGAGGCGTCCCAGGCCTTGGGCTTCTTAAGCCTAAGGGCTGGGGCCCCCAAGGCCTGGGGCTCCCTAAGACTAAGGGCTGGGGTGACCCAGGCTTGGGGCTCCCTAAGACTAATAATGGGGCGCCTCACGTCTGGCCATACCAAATACTGAGGGCTGGGATGCCCCAGGCCTTGGGCTCCCTAAGCCTAATTGCTGGGGGGCCCCAGGTCTGGGGCTCTCTAAGCCTAAGGGCTGGGGCGACCCTGGCCTGGCGCTCCCTAAGCCTAAGGGCTGGGGCCGCCCAGGCCTGGGGCTCCCAAAGCCGAAGGGATGGGGCGCCCCAAGCCTGGGGCTAACTATGAATAAGGGCTGGGGCGCCCCAGGACTGGGGCTAAGTAAGAATAAGGGTTGGGCGCGCCAGGCCTGGGGCTCCCTAAGGCTAAAGGCTGTGACGCCCCAGGTTTGGGGCTCCCTAAGCCTAAGGTCTGCGGCGCCCCAGGCCTGGGGCTCCCAAAGCGTAAGGGCTGGGGCGCCCCATGACTGGGGTGCCAAAGCCTAAGGCCAGGGGCGCCACAGGCCTGTCGCTCCCAAAGCCTAAGGGCTGGGGCGCCCCAGGTCTGGGGCTCCCAAAGCCTAATTGCTGGGGGGCCCCAGGTCTTGGGCTCTCTAAGCCTAAGGGCTGGGGCGACCCTGGCCTGGCGCTCCCTAAGCCTAAGGGCTGGGGCCCCCCAGGCCTGGGGCTCCCAAAGCCTAAGGGATGGGGCGCCCCAAGCCTGGGGCTCCCAAAGCCTAAGGGCTGTGGCGCCCCAGGCCTGGGGCTCCCAAAGCCTAAGGAATGGGGCGCCTCAGGCCTGGGGCTCCCCAAGCCTAAGGTCTGGGGAGCCTCAGGTCTCGGGCTCCCTAAGCCTAAGTGTGGGGTCGCCCCAGGCCTGGCGCTCCCAAAGCCTAAGGGCTGGGGCGCCCCAGGCCTGGGGCTCCCTAAGCCTAAGGGCTGGGGCGCCCCCGGCCTGGGGCTCCCTAAGCCTAAGGGCTGGGGCGTCCCAGGCCTGGGGCTCCCTAAGCTTAAGGGCTGGGGCGCCCCAGGCCTGGGGCTCCCAAAGCCTAAGGGCTGGGGCGCCCCATGACTGGGGTTCCAAAGCCTAATGCCTGGGGCGCCACAGGCCTGTCGCTACCAAAGCCTAAGGGCTGGGGCGCCCCAGGCCTGGGGCTCCCTAAGCCTAAGGGCTGGGGTGCCCCATGCCAGGGGCTCCCTAAGCCTTAGGGCTGGGGCGCTCCAGGCCTGAGGCTCCCTAAGCCTAAGGGCTGGCGCGACCCAGGCCTGGGACTCCCTAAGCCTAAGGGCTGGGGCGCCCCAGGCCTCTGGCTCCCTAATCCTAAGGGCTGGGGCGCCTCAGGCCTGGGGCTCCCTAAGCTTAAGGGCTGGGGCGTCCCAGGACTAGGGCTCCCTAAGCATAAGGTCTGGGGCGTCCCAGGCCTGGTTCTCCCTAAGTCTAAGGGCTTGGTGCAAGAGGCCGGGGCTTCCCAAAACGTAAGGGCTGGGGCGCCCCATGCCTGGGGTTCCAAAGCCTAAGGGTTGGGGCGCCGCAGGCCTGGGGCTCCCAAAATCTATGGTCAGGGGCGTCCCAGGCCTGGGCCTCCCAAAGCCTAAGGGCTGAGGCGCCCCAGGCCTGGGGCTCCCAAAGCCTAAGGGCTGGGGCGCACCAGGTGTGGGGCTCCCAAAGACTAAGGGCTGGGGCGACCTGGCCTCGGGCTCCCAAAATCTAAGGGCTGGGGAGCCCCAGGCCAGGGGCTCCCTAAGCTTAAGGGCTGTGGCGCCCCAAGTCTGGGGCTCCCTAAGCGTTAGGGCTGGCGCCCGCCAGACCTGGGGCTCCCAAAGCCTAAGGGCTGGGGTACCCCAGGCCTGGGGCTAACTAAGACTAAGGGCTAGGGCGCCCCAGACCTGGAGCTATCAAAGCCTAATTTCTGGGGCGTCCCAGGCCTTGGGCTTCTTAAGCCTAAGGGCTGGGGCGCCCCAGGCCTGGGACTCCCTAAGCCTAAGGGCTGGGGTGACCCAGGCCTGGGGCTCCCTAAGACTAATGGCTGGGGCGCCCCAGGTCTGGCCATACCAAATACTGAGGGCTGGCATGCCCCAGGCCTTGGGCTCCCTAAGCCTAATTGCTGTGGGGCCCCAGGTCTGGGGCTCTCTAAGCCTAAGGGCTGGGGCGACCCTGGCCTGGCGCTCCCTAAGCCTAAGGGCTGGTGCCCCCCAGGCCTGGGGCTCCCAAAGCCTAAGGGATGGGGCGTCCCAAGCCTGGGGCTCCCAAAGCCTAAGGGCTGGGGCGCCCCATGCCTGGGGCTCCCAAAGCCTAAGGAATGGGGCGCCTCAGGCCTGGGGCTCCCCAATCCTAAGGTCTGGGGATCCTCAGGTCTCGGGCTCCCTAAGCCTAAGTGTGGGGGCGCCCCAGGCCTGGCGCTCCCAAAGCCTAAGGGCTGGGGTGCCCCAGGTCTGGGGCTCCCAAAGCCTAAGGGCTGGGGCGCCCCAGGCCTGAGGCTCCCTAAGCCTAAGGGCTGGGGCGTCCCAGACCTGGGGCTCCCTAAACTTAAGGGCTGGGGCACCCCAGGCCTGGGGCTCCCAAAGCCTAAGGGCTGGGGCGCCCCATGCCTGGGGTTCCAAAGCCTAAGGGCTGGGGCGCCACAGGCCTGGGGCTCCCAAAACCTATGGGCTGGGGCGTCCCATGCCTGGGGCTCCCAAAGCGTAAGGGCTGAGGCACACCAGGCCTGGGGCTCCCTAAGACTAAGGTCTGGGGCGCCCCAGGCCTGGGGTTCCCAAAACCTATTGGCTGGGGCGTCCCAGTCCTGGTGCTCCAAAAGCCTAAGGGCTTGGGCGCCACGGCATCGGTCTCCCAAAGCCTAAGGGCTGTGGTGCCCAATGCCAGGGGCTCCCTAAGCATAAGGGCTGGGGCGTCCCAGGCCTGGTTCTCCCTAAGTCTAAGGGCTGGGTGCAAGAGGCCGGGGCCTCCCAAAGCTTAAGGGCTGGGGCGCCCCATGCCTGGGGTTCCAAAACCTAAGGGTTGGGGCGCCGCAGGCCTGGGGCTCCCAAAACCTTTGGTCAGGGGCGTCCCAGGCCTGGGCCTCCCAAAGCCTAAGGGCTGGGGCGCCCCAGGCCTGGGTCTCCCAAAGCCTAAGGAATGGGGCGCCTCAGGCCTGGGGCTCCCTAAGCTTAAGGTCTGGGGAGCCTCAGGCCTAGGGCTCCCTAAGCCTAAGTGTGGTGGAGCCCCAGGCCTGGCACTCCGAAAGCCTAAGGGCTGGGGCGCCCCAGGTCTGGGGCTCCCAAAGCCTAAGGGCTGGGGCGCCCCAGGCCTGGGGCTCCCTAAGCCTAAGGGCTGGGGCGTCCCAGGCCTGGGGCTCCCTAAGCTTAAGGGCTGGGGCGCCCCTGGCCTGGGCCTACCAAAGCCTAAGGGTTGGGGCGCCCCATGCCTGGGGTTCCAAAGCCTAAGGGCTGGGACGCCACAGGCCTGGGGCTCCCAAAGCCTAAGGGCTGAGGCGCACCAGGCCTGGGGCTCCCTAAGACTAAGGTCTGGGGCGACCCGGCCTCAGGCTCCCAAAACCTAAGGGCTTGGGCGCCCCAGGCCTGGGGCTCCCAAAACCTATGGGCTGGGGCGTCCCAGTCCTGGTGCTCCAAAAGCCTAAGGGCTTGGGCGCCACGGCATCGGGCTCCCAAAGCCTAAGGGCTGGGATGCCCCAGCCCTGGGGCTCCAAAGCGTAAGGGCTGGGGTGCCCCAGGCCTGGGGCTCCCTAAGCCTAAGGGCTGGGGCGCCCCAAGCCTTGGGCTCCCACAGCCTAAGGGCTGTGGTGCCCCATGCCAGGGGCTCACTAAGCCTTAGGGCTGGAGCGCCCTAGGCCTGAGGCTCCCTAAGCCTAAGGGCTGGGGCGCCCTAGGCCTGGGGCTCCCAAACCTAAGGACTGGGGCGCCCCAGGGCTGGGGCTAACTTAGGCTAAGGGCTGGGTGCCCCAGGCCTGGGGCTCCCTAATGCTAAGGGCTGGGGTGACCCAGTGCTGGGGCGCCCCAGGTCTGGGGGTCCCTAAGCCTTAGGGCTGCGGGGCCCCAGGCCTGGGTCTCTCAAAGCCCAAGGGCTGCAGCGCCCCAGGCCTGGGGCTCCCAAAGACTAAGGGCTGGGGCACCCCAGGCCTGGGACTCTCTAAGCCCAAGGGCTGGGGCGCCCCAGGCCTGGTGCTCCCTAAGCCTAATTGCTGGGGGCCGCATGTCTGGGGCTCTCTAAGCCTAAGGGCTGGCGCGACCCAGGCCTGGGGCTCCCTAAGCCTATTTGCTGGGACGCACCAGGCCTGTGGCTCCCTAAGCCTAAGGGCTGGGGTGCCCCAGGATAGGGGCTCCCTAATCTAAGAGCTGAGGCTCACCAGGCCTGGGGCTCCCAAAGCGTAAGGGCTGGGGTGCCCCAGGATAGGGGCTCCCTAATCTAAGAGCTGAGGCT
Source organism: Tenrec ecaudatus (assembly GCF_050624435.1). NCBI lineage: Eukaryota > Metazoa > Chordata > Mammalia > Afrosoricida > Tenrecidae > Tenrec > Tenrec ecaudatus. The sequence continues at coordinate 837,858 of NW_027457943.1, forward strand.
CACCAGGCCTGGGGCTCCCAAAGCGTAAGGGCTGGGGCGCCCCAGGCCAGGGGCTCCCAAAGCCCAAGGGCTGAGGCGTCCCAGACCTGGGGCACCCTAATCCTAAGGGCTGCGGCGCCCCAGGCCTTGGGCTCCCACAGCCCAAGGGATGGGGTGCCCCTACCAGGGGCTCCCTAAGCCTTAGGGCTGGGGCGCCCCATGCCTGAGGCTCCCTAAGCCTAAGGGCTGGGGCACCCTAGGCCTGGGGCTCCCAAAGCCTAAGGGCTGGGGCACCCCTGGACTGGGGCTAACTAAGCCTAAGGGCTGGGTGCCCCAGGCCTAGGGCTCACTAAGGCTAAAGGCTGGGGCGACCCAGGGCTGGGGCTCCCTAAGCCTAAGGGCTGCGATGCCCCAGGCCTGGGGCTCCCAAAGCCTAAGTACTGGGGCTCCCCAGGTTGAGGCTCCCAAAACCCAAGGGCTGAGGCGTACCAGGCCTGGGGAACCCTAAGCCTAAGGGCTGGGGCACCCCATGCATGGGGCTCCCTAAGCCTAAGGGCTGGGGCGCCCCAGGTCTGGGGCTACTTAAGCCTAAGGGCTGGGGCGCCCCAGGCCTGGGGCTCAAAAAACCTATGGGCTGAGGCGTCCCAGTCCTGGTGCTCCCAAAGCCTAAGGGCTGGGGCGCCCCAGGCTTGGGGCTCCCAAACTTAAGGGCTGGGGCGCCCCAGGCCTGGGGCTCCCTAAGCCTAAGGGCTGGGGCGCCCCAGGCCTTGGGCTCCCACAGCCTAAGGGCTGTGGTGCCCCATGCCAGGGGCTCCCGAAGCCTTAGGGCTGGGGCGCCCCAAGCCTGAGGCTCCCTAAGCCTAAGGGCTGGGGCACCCTAGGCCTGGGGCTCCCAAAGCCTAAGGGCTGGGGCGCCCCAGGACTGGGGCTAACTAAGCCTAAGGGCTAGGCGCCCCAGGCCTAGGGCTCCCTAAGGCTAAAGGCTGGGGCGTCCCAGGGCTGGGCCTCCCAAAGCGTAAGGGCTGGGGCGCCTCAGGCCTGGGGCTCCCTAAGCCTAATTGCTGGGGCGGCGCATGTCTGTGGCTCTCTAAGCCTAAGGGCTGGGGCAACCCAGGCCTAGTGCTCCCTAAGCCTAATTGCTGGGGTGCACCAGGTCTGGGACTCTCCAAGTCTAAGGGCCGGGGCGCCCCAGGCCTGGGGCTCCCAAAGCCTAAGTGCTGGGACGCCTCAGGCCAGGGGATCCTTAAATCTAAGAGCTGGGGCTCACCAAGCCTGGGCTCCCAAAGCCTACATGCTGGGGCGCCCCAGGCCTGGGGCTCCCAAAGCACAAGGGCTGAGGCGTCACAGGCCTGGGGCACCCTAAGCCTAAGGGCTGGGGCGCCCCAGACCTGGGGCTCTCAAAGCCTAATGGTTGGGGCGCCTCAGGCCTGGGGCTCCCAAAGCCTAAGGGCTGGCGCGACCCAGGCCTGGGACTCCCTAAGCCTAAGGGCTGGGGCGCCCCAGGCCTCTGGCTCCCTAATCCTAAGGGCTGGGGCGCCTCAGGCCTGGGGCTCCCTAAGCTTAAGGGCTGGGGCGTCCCAGGACTGGGGCTCCCTAAGCATAAGGGCTGGGGCGTCCCAGGCCTGGTTCTCCCTAAGTCTAAGGGCTTGGTGCAAGAGGCCGGGGCTTCCCAAAACTTAAGGGCTGGGGCGCCCCATGCCTGGGGTTCCAAAGCCTTAGGGTTGGGGCGCCGCAGGCCTGGGGCTCCCAAAATCTATGGTCAGGGGCGTCCCAGGCCTGGGCCTCCCAAAGCCTAAGGGCTGAGGGGCCCCAGGCCTGGGGCTCCCAAAGCCTAAGGGCTGGGGCGCACCAGGTGTGGGGCTCCCAAAGACTAAGGGCTGGGGCGACCTGGCCTCGGGCTCCCAAAATCTAAGGGCTAGGGCGACCCAGGCCTGGGGCTTCTTAAGCCTAAGGGCTGGGGCGCCCCAGGCCTGGGACTCCCTAAGCCTAAGGGCTGGGGTGACCCAGGCCTGGGGCTCCCTAAGACTAATGGTTGGGGCGCCCCAGTTCTGGCCATACCAAATACTGAGGGCTGGGATGCCCCAGGCCTTGGGCTCCCTAAGCCTAATTGCTGGGGGGCCCCAGGTCTGGGGCTCTCTAAGCCTAAGGGCTGGGGCGACCCTGGCCTGGCGCTCCGTAAGCCTAAGGGCTGGTGCCCCCCAGGCCTGGGGCTCCCAAAGCCTAAGGGATGGGGCGTCCCAAGCCTGGGGCTCCCAAAGCCTAAGAGCTGGGGCGCCCCATGCCTGGGGCTCCCAAAGCCTAAGGAATGGGGCGCCTCAGGCCTGGGGCTCCCCAATCCTAAGGTCTGGGGATCCTCAGGTCTCGGGCTCCCTAAGCCTAAGTGTGGGGGCGCCCCAGGCCTGGCACTCCCAAAGCCTAAGGGCTGGGGTGCCCCAGGTCTGGGGCTCCCAAAGCCTAAGGGCTCGGCGCCCCAGGCCTGAGACTCCCTAAGCCTAAGGGCTGGGGCGTCCCAGACCTGGGGCTCCCTAAACTTAAGGGCTGGGGCACCCCAGGCCTGGGGCTCCCAAAGCCTAAGGGCTGGGGCGCCCCATGCCTGGGGTTCCAAAGCCTAAGGGCTGGGGCGCCACAGGCCTGGGGCTCCCAAAACCTATGGGCTGGGGCGTCCCATGCCTGGGGCTCCCAAAGCGTAAGGGCTGAGGCGCACCAGGCCTGGGGCTCCCTAAGACTAAGGTCTGGGGCGCCCCAGGCCTGGGGCTCCCAAAACCTATTGGCTGGGGCGTCCCAGTCCTGGTGCTCCAAAAGCCTAAGGGCTTGGGCGCCACGGCATCGGGCTCCCAAAGCCTAAGGGCTGTGGTGCCCAATGCCAGGGGCTCCCTAAGCATAAGGGCTAGGGCGTCCCAGTCCTGGTTCTCCCTAAGTCTAAGGGCTGTGTGCAAGAGGCCGGGGCCTCCCAAAGCTTAAGGGCTGGGGCGCCCCATGCCTGGGGTTCCAAAGCCTAAGGGTTGGGACGCCGCAGGCCTGGGGCTCCCAAAACCTTTGGTCAGGGGCGTCCCAGGCCTGGGCCTCCCAAAGCCTAAGGGCTGGGGCGCCCCAGGCCTGGGTCTCCCAAAGCCTAAGGAATGGGGCGCCTCAGGCCTGGGGCTCCCTAAGCTTAAGGTCTGGGGAGCCTCAGGCCTAGGGCTCCCTAAGCCTAAGTGTGGGGGAGCCCCAGGCCTGGCACTCCGAAAGCCTAAGGGCTGGGGCGCCCCAGGTCTGGGGCTCCCAAAGCCTAAGGGCTGGGGCGCCCCAGGCCTGGGGCTCCCTAAGCCTAAGGGCTGGGGCGTCCCAGGCCTGGGGCTCCCTAAGCTTAAGGGCTGGGGCGCCCATGGCCTGGGCCTCCCAAAGCCTAAGGGTTGGGGCGCCCCATGCCTGGGGTTCCAAAGCCTAAGGGCTGGGACGCCACAGGCCTGGGGCTCCCAAAGCCTAAGCGCTGAGGCGCACCAGGCCTGGGGCTCCCTAAGACTAAGGTCTGGGGCGACCCGGCCTCAGGCTCCCAAAACCTAAGGGCTTGGGCGCCCCAGGCCTGGGGCTCCCAAAACCTATGGGCTGGGGCGTCCCAGTCCTGGTGCTCCAAAAGCCTAAGGGCTTGGGCGCCACGGCATCGGGCTCCCAAAGCCTAAGGGCTGGGATGCCCTAGCCCTGGGGCTCCAAAGCGTAAGGGCTGGGGTGCCCCAGGCCTGGGGCTCCCTAAGCCTAAGGGCTGGGGCGCCCCAAGCCTTGGGCTCCCACAGCCTAAGGGCTGTGGTGCCCCATGCCAGGGGCTCACTAAGCCTTAGGGCTGGGGCGCCCTAGGCCTGAGGCTCCCTAAGCCTAAGGGCTGGGGCGCCCTAGGCCTGGGGCTCCCAAAGCCTAAGGGCTGGGGCGCACCAGGTGTGGGGCTCCCAAAGCCTAAGGGCTGAGGCGCCCCAGGCCTGGGGCTCCCAAAGCCTAAGGGCTGGGGCGCACCAGGTGTGGGGCTCCCAAAGACTAAGGGCTGGGGCGACCTGGCCTCGGGCTCCCAAAATCTAAGGGCTGGGGAGCCCCAGGCCAGGGGCTCCCTAAGCTTAAGGGCTGTGGCGCCCCAAGTCTGGGGCTCCCTAAGCGTTAGGGCTGGGGTGACCCAGGCCTGGGGCTTCTTAAGCCTAAGGGCTGGGGCGCCCCAGGCCTGGGACTCCCTAAGCCTAAGGGCTGGGGTGACCCAGGCCTGGGGCTCCCTAAGACTAATGGCTGGGGCGCCCCAGGTCTGGCCATACCAAATACTGAGGGCTGGGATGCCCCAGGCCTTGGGCTCCCTAAGCCTAATTGCTGTGGGGCCCCAGGTCTGGGGCTCTCTAAGCCTAAGGGCTGGGGCGACCCTGGCCTGGCGCTCCCTAAGCCTAAGGGCTGGTGCCCCCCAGGCCTGGGGCTCCCAAAGCCTAAGGGATGGGGCGTCCCAAGCCTGGGGCTCCCAAAGCCTAAGGGCTGGGGCGCCCCATGGCTGGGGCTCCCAAAGCCTAAGGAATGGGGCGCCTCAGGCCTGGGGCTCCCCAATCCTAAGGTCTGGGGATCCTCAGGTCTCGGGCTCCCTAAGCCTAAGTGTGGGGGCGCCCCAGGCCTGGCGCTCCCAAAGCCTAAGGGCTGGGGTGCCCCAGGTCTGGGGCTCCCAAAGCCTAAGGGCTGGGGCGCCCCAGGCCTGAGGCTCCCTAAGCCTAAGGGCTGGGGCGTCCCAGACCTGGGGCTCCCTAAACTTAAGGGCTGGGGCACCCCAGGCCTGGGGCTCCCAAAGCCTAAGGGCTGGGGCGCCCCATGCCTGGGGTTCCAAAGCCTAAGGGCTGGGGCGCCACAGGCCTGGGGCTCCCAAAACCTATTGGCTGGGGCGTCCCAGTCCTGGTGCTCTAAAAGCCTAAGGGCTTGGGCGCCACGGCATCGGGCTCCCAAAGCCTAAGGGCTGTGGTGCCCAATGCCAGGGGCTCCCTAAGCATAAAGGCTGGGGCGTCCCAGGCCTGGTTCTCCCTAAGTCTAAGGGCTGGGTGCAAGAGGCCGGGGCCTCCCAAAGCTTAAGGGCTGGGGCGCCCCATGCCTGGGGTTCCAAAGCCTAAGGGTTGGGCGCCGCAGGCCTGGGGCTCCCAAAACCTTTGGTCAGGGGCGTCCCAGGCCTGGGCCTCCCAAAGCCTAAGGGCTGGGGCGCCCCAGGCCTGGGTCTCCCAAAGCCTAAGGAATGGGGCGCCTCAGGCCTGGGGCTCCCTAAGCTTAAGGTCTGGGGAGCCTCAGGCCTAGGGCTCCCTAAGCCTAAGTGTGGGGGAGCCCCAGGCCTGGCACTCCGAAAGCCTAAGGGCTGGGGCGCCCCAGGTCTGGGGCTCCCAAAGCCTAAGGGCTGGGGCGTCCCAGGCCTGGGGCTCCCTAAGCTTAAGGGCTGGGGCGCCCCTGGCCTGGGCCTCCCCAAGCCTAAGGGTTGGGGCGCCCCATGCCTGGGGTTCCAAAGCCTATGGGCTGGGACGCCACAGGCCTGGGGCTCCCAAAGCCTAAGGGCTGAGGCGCACCAGGCCTGGGGCTCCCTAAGACTAAGGTCTGGGGCGACCCGGCCTCACGCTCCCAAAACCTAAGGGCTTGGGCGCCCCAGGCCTGGGGCTCCCAAAACCTATGGGCTGGGGCGTCCCAGTCCTGGTGCTCCAAAAGCCTAAGGGCTTGGGCGCCACGGCATCGGGCTCCCAAAGCCTAAGGGCTGGGATGCCCCATCCCTGGGGCTCCAAAGCCTAAGGGCTGGGGCGCCCCAAGCCTTGGGCTCCCACAGCCTAAGGGCTGTGGTGCCCCATGCCAGGGGCTCACTAAGCCTTAGGGCTGGAGCGCCCTAGGCCTGAGGCTCCCTAAGCCTAAGGGCTGGGGCGCCCTAGGCCTGGGGCTCCCAAACCTAAGGGCTGGGGCGCCCCAGGGCTGGGGCTAACTTAGCCTAAGGGCTGGGTGCCCCAGGCCTGGGGCTCCCTAATGCTAAGGGCTGGGGCGACCCAGGGCTGGGGCGCCCCAGGTCTGGGGGTCCCTAAGCCTTAGGGCTGCGGGGCCCCAGGCCTGGGTCTCTCAAAGCCCAAGGGCTGCAGCGCCCCAGGCCTGGGGCTCCCAAAGACTAAGGGCTGGGGCACCCCAGGCCTGGGACTCTCTAAGCCCAAGGGCTGGGGCGCCCCAGGCCTGGTGCTCCCTAAGCCTAATTGCTGGGGGCCGCATGTCTGGGGCTCTCTAAGCCTAAGGGCTGGCGCGACCCAGGCCTGGGGCTCCCTAAGCCTATTTGCTGGGACGCACCAGGCCTGTGGCTCCCTAAGCCTAAGGGCTGGGGTGCCCCAGGATAGGGGCTCCCTAATCTAAGAGCTGAGGCTCACCAGGCCTGGGGCTCCCAAAGCGTAAGGGCTGGGGCGCCCCAGGATACGGGCTCCCTAATCTAAGAGCTGAGGCTCACCAGGCCTGGGGCTCCCAAAGCGTAAGGGCTGAGGCGTCCCAGACCTGGGGCACCCTAATCCTAAGGGCTGCGGCGCCCCAGGCCTTGGGCTCCCACAGCCCAAGGGATGGGGTGCCCCTACCAGGGGCTCCCTAAACCTTAGGGCTGGGGCGCCCCATGCCTGAGGCTCCCTAAGCCTAAGGGCTGGGGCACCCTAGGCCTGGGGCTCCCAAAGCCTAAGGGCTGGGGCACCCCTGGACTGGGGCTAACTAAGCCTAAGGGCTGGGTGCCCCAGGCCTAGGGCTCACTAAGGCTAAAGGCTGGGGCGACCCAGGGCTGGGGCGCCCCAGGTCTGGGGCTCCCTAAGCCTAAGGGCTGCGATGCCCCAGGCCTGGGGCTCCCAAAGCCTAAGTACTGGGGCTCCCCAGGTTGAGGCTCCCAAAACCCAAGGGCTGAGGCGTACCAGGCCTGGGGAACCCTAAGCCTAAGGGCTGGGGCACCCCATGCATGGGGCTCCCTAAGCCTAAGGGCTGGGGCGCCCCAGGTCTGGGGCTACTTAAGCCTAAGGGCTGGGGCGCCCCAGGCCTGGGGCTCAAAAAACCTATGGGCTGAGGCGTCCCAGTCCTGGTGCTCCCAAAGCCTAAGGGCTGGGGCGCCCCGGGCTTGGGGCTCCCAAACTTAAGGGCTGGGGCGCCCCAGGCCTGGGGCTCCCTAAGCCTAAGGGCTGGGGCGCCCCAGGCCTTGGGCTCCCACAGCCTAAGGGCTGTGGTGCCCCATGCCAGGGGCTCCCGAAGCCTTAGGGCTGGGGCGCCCCAAGCCTGAGGCTCCCTAAGCCTAAGGGCTGGGGCACCCTAGGCCTGGGGCTCCCAAAGCCTAAGGGCTGGGGCGCCCCAGGACTGGGGCTAACTAAGCCTAAGGGCTAGGCGCCCCAGGCCTAGGGCTCCCTAAGGCTAAAGGCTGGGGCGTCCCAGGGCTGGGCCTCCCAAAGCGTAAGGGCTGGGGCGCCTCAGGCCTGGGGCTCCCTAAGCCTAATTGCTGGGGCGGCGCATGTCTGTGGCTCTCTAAGCCTAAGGGCTGGGGCAACCCAGGCCTAGTGCTCCCTAAGCCTAATTGCTGGGGTGCACCAGGTCTGGGACTCTCCAAGTCTAAGAGCTGGGGCTCACCAAGCCTGGGCTCCCAAAGCCTACATGCTGGGGCGCCCCAGGCCTGGGGCTCCCAAAGCACAAGGGCTGAGGCGTCACAGGCCTGGGGCACCCTAAGCCTAAGGGCTGGGGCGCCCCAGACCTGGGGCTCTCAAAGCCTAATGGTTGGGGCGCCTCAGGCCTGGGGCTCCCAAAGCCTAAGGGCTGGCGCGACCCAGGCCTGGGACTCCCTAAGCCTAAGGGCTGGGGCGCCCCAGGCCTCTGGCTCCCTAATCCTAAGGGCTGGGGCGCCTCAGGCCTGGGGCTCCCTAAGCTTAAGGGCTGGGGCGTCCCAGGACTGGGGCTCCCTAAGCATAAGGTCTGGGGCGTCCCAGGCCTGGTTCTCCCTAAGTCTAAGGGCTTGGTGCAAGAGGCCGGGGCTTCCCAAAACTTAAGGGCTGGGGCGGCCCATGCCTGGGGTTCCAAAGCCTAAGGGTTGGGGCGCCGCAGGCCTGGGGCTCCCAAAATCTATGGTCAGGGGCGTCCCAGGCCTGGGCCTCCCAAAGCCTAAGGGCTGAGGTGCCCCAGGCCTGGGGCTCCCAAAGCCTAAGGGCTGGGGCGCACCAGGTGTGGGGCTCCCAAAGACTAAGGGCTGGGGCGACCTGGCCTCGGGCTCCCAAAATCTAAGGGCTAGGGCGACCCAGGCCTGGGGCTTCTTAAGCCTAAGGGCTGGGGCGCCCCAGGCCTGGGACTCCCTAAGCCTAAGGGCTGGGGTGACCCAGGCCTGGGGCTCCCTAAGACTAATGGCTGGGGCGCCCCAGTTCTGGCCATACCAAATACTGAGGGCTGGGATGCCCCAGGCCTTGGGCTCCCTAAGCCTAATTGCTGGGGGGCCCCAGGTCTGGGGCTCTCTAAGCCTAAGGGCTGGGGCGACCCTGGCCTGGAGCTCCGTAAGCCTAAGGGCTGGTGCCCCCCAGGCCTGGGGCTCCCAAAGCCTAAGGGATGGGGCGTCCCAAGCCTGGGGCTCCCAAAGCCTAAGGGCTGGGGCGCCCCATGCCTGGGGCTCCCAAAGCCTAAGGAATGGGGCGCCTCAGGCCTGGGGCTCCCCAATCCTAAGGTCTGGGGATCCTCAGGTCTCGGGCTCCCTAAGCCTAAGTGTGGGGGCGCCCCAGGCCTGGCGCTCCCAAAGCCTAAGGGCTGGGTTGCCCCAGGTCTGGGGCTCCCATAGCCTAAGGGCTGGGCGCCACAGGCCTGAGGCTCCCTAAGCCTAAGGGCTGGGGCGTCCCAGACCTGGGGCTCCCTAAACTTAAGGGCTGGGGCACCCCAGGCCTGGGGCTCCCAAAGCCTAAGGGCTGGGGCGCCCCATGCCTGGGGTTCCAAAGCCTAAGGGCTGGGGCGCCACAGGCCTGGGGCTCCCAAAACCTATGGGCTGGGGCGTCCCATGCCTGGGGCTCCCAAAGCGTAAGGGCTGAGGCGCACCAGGCCTGGGGCTCCCTAAGACTAAGGTCTGGGGCGCCCCAGGCCTGGGGCTCCCAAAACCTATTGGCTGGGGCGTCCCAGTCCTGGTGCTCCAAAAGCCTAAGGGCTTGGGCGCCACGGCATCGGGCTCCCAAAGCGTAAGGGCTATGGTGCCCAATGCCAGGGGCTCCCTAAGCATAAGGGCTGTGGCGTCCCAGGCCTGGTTCTCCCTAAGTCTAAGGGCTGGGTGCAAGAGGCCGGGGCCTCCCAAAGCTTAAGGGCTGGGGCGCCCCATGCCTGGGGTTCCAAAGCCTAAGGGTTGGGGCGCCGCAGGCCTGGGGCTCCCAAAACCTTTGGTCAGGGGCGTCCCAGGCCTGGGCCTCCCAAAGCCTAAGGGCTGGGGCGCCCCAGGCCTGGGTCTCCCAAAGCCTAAGGAATGGGGCGCCTCAGGCCTGGGGCTCCCTAAGCTTAAGGTCTGGGGAGCCTCAGGCCTAGGGCTCCCTAAGCCTAAGTGTGGGGGAGCCCCAGGCCTGGCACTCCGAAAGCCTAAGGGCTGGGGCGCCCCAGGTCTGGGGCTCCCAAAGCCTAAGGGCTGGGGCGCCCCAGGCCTGGGGCTCCCTAAGCCTAAGGGCTGGGGCGTCCCAGGCCTGGGGCTCCCTAAGCTTAAGGGCTGGGGCGCCCCTGGCCTGGGCCTCCCAAAGCCTAAGGGTTGGGGCGCCCCATGCCTGGGGTTCCAAAGCCTAAGGGCTGGGACGCCACAGGCCTGGGGCTCCCAAAGCCTAAGGGCTGAGGCGCACCAGGCCTGGGGCTCCCTAAGACTAAGGTCTGGGGCGACCCGGCCTCAGGCTCCCAAAACCTAAGGGCTTGGGCGCCCCAGGCCTGGGGCTCCCAAAACCTATGGGCTGGGGCGTCCCAGTCCTGGTGCTCCAAAAGCCTAAGGGCTTGGGCGCCACGGCATCGGGCTCCCAAAGCCTAAGGGCTGGGATGCCCCAGCCCTGGGGCTCCAAAGCGTAAGGGCTGGGGTGCCCCAGGCCTGGGGCTCCCTAAGCCTAAGGGCTGGGGCGCCCCAAGCCTTGGGCTCCCACAGCCTAAGGGCTGTGGTGCCCCATGCCAGGGGCTCACTAAGCCTAAGGGCTGTGGCGCCCCAGGCCTGGGGCTCCCAAAGCCTAAGGAATGGGGCGCCTCAGGCCTGGGGCTCCCCAAGCCTAAGGTCTGGGGAGCCTCAGGTCTCGGGCTCCCTAAGCCTAAGTGTGGGGTCGCCCCAGGCCTGGCGCTCCCAAAGCCTAAGGGCTGGGGCGCCCCAGGCCTGGGGCTCCCTAAGCCTAAGGGCTGGGGCGCCCCCGGCCTGGGGCTCCCTAAGCCTAAGGGCTGGGGCGTCCCAGGCCTGGGGCTCCCTAAGCTTAAGGGCTGGGGCGCCCCAGGCCTGGGGCTCCCAAAGCCTAAGGGCTGGGGCGCCCCATGACTGGGGTTCCAAAGCCTAATGCCTGGGGCGCCACAGGCCTGTCGCTACCAAAGCCTAAGGGCTGGGGCGCCCCAGGCCTGGGGCTCCCTAAGCCTAAGGGCTGGGGTGCCCCATGCCAGGGGCTCCCTAAGCCTTAGGGCTGGGGCGCTCCAGGCCTGAGGCTCCCTAAGCCTAAGGGCTGGCGCGACCCAGGCCTGGGACTCCCTAAGCCTAAGGGCTGGGGCGCCCCAGGCCTCTGGCTCCCTAATCCTAAGGGCTGGGGCGCCTCAGGCCTGGGGCTCCCTAAGCTTAAGGGCTGGGGCGTCCCAGGACTAGGGCTCCCTAAGCATAAGGTCTGGGGCGTCCCAGGCCTGGTTCTCCCTAAGTCTAAGGGCTTGGTGCAAGAGGCCGGGGCTTCCCAAAACGTAAGGGCTGGGGCGCCCCATGCCTGGGGTTCCAAAGCCTAAGGGTTGGGGCGCCGCAGGCCTGGGGCTCCCAAAATCTATGGTCAGGGGCGTCCCAGGCCTGGGCCTCCCAAAGCCTAAGGGCTGAGGCGCCCCAGGCCTGGGGCTCCCAAAGCCTAAGGGCTGGGGCGCACCAGGTGTGGGGCTCCCAAAGACTAAGGGCTGGGGCGACCTGGCCTCGGGCTCCCAAAATCTAAGGGCTGGGGAGCCCCAGGCCAGGGGCTCCCTAAGCTTAAGGGCTGTGGCGCCCCAAGTCTGGGGCTCCCTAAGCGTTAGGGCTGGCGCCCGCCAGACCTGGGGCTCCCAAAGCCTAAGGGCTGGGGTACCCCAGGCCTGGGGCTAACTAAGACTAAGGGCTAGGGCGCCCCAGACCTGGAGCTATCAAAGCCTAATTTCTGGGGCGTCCCAGGCCTTGGGCTTCTTAAGCCTAAGGGCTGGGGCGCCCCAGGCCTGGGACTCCCTAAGCCTAAGGGCTGGGGTGACCCAGGCCTGGGGCTCCCTAAGACTAATGGCTGGGGCGCCCCAGGTCTGGCCATACCAAATACTGAGGGCTGGCATGCCCCAGGCCTTGGGCTCCCTAAGCCTAATTGCTGTGGGGCCCCAGGTCTGGGGCTCTCTAAGCCTAAGGGCTGGGGCGACCCTGGCCTGGCGCTCCCTAAGCCTAAGGGCTGGTGCCCCCCAGGCCTGGGGCTCCCAAAGCCTAAGGGATGGGGCGTCCCAAGCCTGGGGCTCCCAAAGCCTAAGGGCTGGGGCGCCCCATGCCTGGGGCTCCCAAAGCCTAAGGAATGGGGCGCCTCAGGCCTGGGGCTCCCCAATCCTAAGGTCTGGGGATCCTCAGGTCTCGGGCTCCCTAAGCCTAAGTGTGGGGGCGCCCCAGGCCTGGCGCTCCCAAAGCCTAAGGGCTGGGGTGCCCCAGGTCTGGGGCTCCCAAAGCCTAAGGGCTGGGGCGCCCCAGGCCTGAGGCTCCCTAAGCCTAAGGGCTGGGGCGTCCCAGACCTGGGGCTCCCTAAACTTAAGGGCTGGGGCACCCCAGGCCTGGGGCTCCCAAAGCCTAAGGGCTGGGGCGCCCCATGCCTGGGGTTCCAAAGCCTAAGGGCTGGGGCGCCACAGGCCTGGGGCTCCCAAAACCTATGGGCTGGGGCGTCCCATGCCTGGGGCTCCCAAAGCGTAAGGGCTGAGGCACACCAGGCCTGGGGCTCCCTAAGACTAAGGTCTGGGGCGCCCCAGGCCTGGGGTTCCCAAAACCTATTGGCTGGGGCGTCCCAGTCCTGGTGCTCCAAAAGCCTAAGGGCTTGGGCGCCACGGCATCGGTCTCCCAAAGCCTAAGGGCTGTGGTGCCCAATGCCAGGGGCTCCCTAAGCATAAGGGCTGGGGCGTCCCAGGCCTGGTTCTCCCTAAGTCTAAGGGCTGGGTGCAAGAGGCCGGGGCCTCCCAAAGCTTAAGGGCTGGGGCGCCCCATGCCTGGGGTTCCAAAACCTAAGGGTTGGGGCGCCGCAGGCCTGGGGCTCCCAAAACCTTTGGTCAGGGGCGTCCCAGGCCTGGGCCTCCCAAAGCCTAAGGGCTGGGGCGCCCCAGGCCTGGGTCTCCCAAAGCCTAAGGAATGGGGCGCCTCAGGCCTGGGGCTCCCTAAGCTTAAGGTCTGGGGAGCCTCAGGCCTAGGGCTCCCTAAGCCTAAGTGTGGTGGAGCCCCAGGCCTGGCACTCCGAAAGCCTAAGGGCTGGGGCGCCCCAGGTCTGGGGCTCCCAAAGCCTAAGGGCTGGGGCGCCCCAGGCCTGGGGCTCCCTAAGCCTAAGGGCTGGGGCGTCCCAGGCCTGGGGCTCCCTAAGCTTAAGGGCTGGGGCGCCCCTGGCCTGGGCCTACCAAAGCCTAAGGGTTGGGGCGCCCCATGCCTGGGGTTCCAAAGCCTAAGGGCTGGGACGCCACAGGCCTGGGGCTCCCAAAGCCTAAGGGCTGAGGCGCACCAGGCCTGGGGCTCCCTAAGACTAAGGTCTGGGGCGACCCGGCCTCAGGCTCCCAAAACCTAAGGGCTTGGGCGCCCCAGGCCTGGGGCTCCCAAAACCTATGGGCTGGGGCGTCCCAGTCCTGGTGCTCCAAAAGCCTAAGGGCTTGGGCGCCACGGCATCGGGCTCCCAAAGCCTAAGGGCTGGGATGCCCCAGCCCTGGGGCTCCAAAGCGTAAGGGCTGGGGTGCCCCAGGCCTGGGGCTCCCTAAGCCTAAGGGCTGGGGCGCCCCAAGCCTTGGGCTCCCACAGCCTAAGGGCTGTGGTGCCCCATGCCAGGGGCTCACTAAGCCTTAGGGCTGGAGCGCCCTAGGCCTGAGGCTCCCTAAGCCTAAGGGCTGGGGCGCCCTAGGCCTGGGGCTCCCAAACCTAAGGACTGGGGCGCCCCAGGGCTGGGGCTAACTTAGGCTAAGGGCTGGGTGCCCCAGGCCTGGGGCTCCCTAATGCTAAGGGCTGGGGCGACCCAGTGCTGGGGCGCCCCAGGTCTGGGGGTCCCTAAGCCTTAGGGCTGCGGGGCCCCAGGCCTGGGTCTCTCAAAGCCCAAGGGCTGCAGCGCCCCAGGCCTGGGGCTCCCAAAGACTAAGGGCTGGGGCACCCCAGGCCTGGGACTCTCTAAGCCCAAGGGCTGGGGCGCCCCAGGCCTGGTGCTCCCTAAGCCTAATTGCTGGGGGCCGCATGTCTGGGGCTCTCTAAGCCTAAGGGCTGGCGCGACCCAGGCCTGGGGCTCCCTAAGCCTATTTGCTGGGACGCACCAGGCCTGTGGCTCCCTAAGCCTAAGGGCTGGGGTGCCCCAGGATAGGGGCTCCCTAATCTAAGAGCTGAGGCTCACCAGGCCTGGGGCTCCCAAAGCGTAAGGGCTGGGGTGCCCCAGGATAGGGGCTCCCTAATCTAAGAGCTGAGGCTCACCAGGCCTGGGGCTCCCAAAGCGTAAGGGCTGGGGCGCCCCAGGCCAGGGGCTCCCAAAGCCCAAGGGCTGAGGCGTCCCAGACCTGGGGCACCCTAATCCTAAGGGCTGCGGCGCCCCAGGCCTTGGGCTCCCACAGCCCAAGGGATGGGGTGCCCCTACCAGGGGCTCCCTAAGCCTTAGGGCTGGGGCGCCCCATGCCTGAGGCTCCCTAAGCCTAAGGGCTGGGGCACCCTAGGCCTGGGGCTCCCAAAGCCTAAGGGCTGGGGCACCCCTGGACTGGGGCTAACTAAGCCTAAGGGCTGGGTGCCCCAGGCCTAGGGCTCACTAAGGCTAAAGGCTGGGGCGACCCAGGGCTGGGGCTCCCTAAGCCTAAGGGCTGCGATGCCCCAGGCCTGGGGCTCCCAAAGCCTAAGTACTGGGGCTCCCCAGGTTGAGGCTCCCAAAACCCAAGGGCTGAGGCGTACCAGGCCTGGGGAACCCTAAGCCTAAGGGCTGGGGCACCCCATGCATGGGGCTCCCTAAGCCTAAGGGCTGGGGCGCCCCAGGTCTGGGGCTACTTAAGCCTAAGGGCTGGGGCGCCCCAGGCCTGGGGCTCAAAAAACCTATGGGCTGAGGCGTCCCAGTCCTGGTGCTCCCAAAGCCTAAGGGCTGGGGCGCCCCAGGCTTGGGGCTCCCAAACTTAAGGGCTGGGGCGCCCCAGGCCTGGGGCTCCCTAAGCCTAAGGGCTGGGGCGCCCCAGGCCTTGGGCTCCCACAGCCTAAGGGCTGTGGTGCCCCATGCCAGGGGCTCCCGAAGCCTTAGGGCTGGGGCGCCCCAAGCCTGAGGCTCCCTAAGCCTAAGGGCTGGGGCACCCTAGGCCTGGGGCTCCCAAAGCCTAAGGGCTGGGGCGCCCCAGGACTGGGGCTAACTAAGCCTAAGGGCTAGGCGCCCCAGGCCTAGGGCTCCCTAAGGCTAAAGGCTGGGGCGTCCCAGGGCTGGGCCTCCCAAAGCGTAAGGGCTGGGGCGCCTCAGGCCTGGGGCTCCCTAAGCCTAATTGCTGGGGCGGCGCATGTCTGTGGCTCTCTAAGCCTAAGGGCTGGGGCAACCCAGGCCTAGTGCTCCCTAAGCCTAATTGCTGGGGTGCACCAGGTCTGGGACTCTCCAAGTCTAAGGGCCGGGGCGCCCCAGGCCTGGGGCTCCCAAAGCCTAAGTGCTGGGACGCCTCAGGCCAGGGGATCCTTAAATCTAAGAGCTGGGGCTCACCAAGCCTGGGCTCCCAAAGCCTACATGCTGGGGCGCCCCAGGCCTGGGGCTCCCAAAGCACAAGGGCTGAGGCGTCACAGGCCTGGGGCACCCTAAGCCTAAGGGCTGGGGCGCCCCAGACCTGGGGCTCTCAAAGCCTAATGGTTGGGGCGCCTCAGGCCTGGGGCTCCCAAAGCCTAAGGGCTGGCGCGACCCAGGCCTGGGACTCCCTAAGCCTAAGGGCTGGGGCGCCCCAGGCCTCTGGCTCCCTAATCCTAAGGGCTGGGGCGCCTCAGGCCTGGGGCTCCCTAAGCTTAAGGGCTGGGGCGTCCCAGGACTGGGGCTCCCTAAGCATAAGGGCTGGGGCGTCCCAGGCCTGGTTCTCCCTAAGTCTAAGGGCTTGGTGCAAGAGGCCGGGGCTTCCCAAAACTTAAGGGCTGGGGCGCCCCATGCCTGGGGTTCCAAAGCCTTAGGGTTGGGGCGCCGCAGGCCTGGGGCTCCCAAAATCTATGGTCAGGGGCGTCCCAGGCCTGGGCCTCCCAAAGCCTAAGGGCTGAGGGGCCCCAGGCCTGGGGCTCCCAAAGCCTAAGGGCTGGGGCGCACCAGGTGTGGGGCTCCCAAAGACTAAGGGCTGGGGCGACCTGGCCTCGGGCTCCCAAAATCTAAGGGCTAGGGCGACCCAGGCCTGGGGCTTCTTAAGCCTAAGGGCTGGGGCGCCCCAGGCCTGGGACTCCCTAAGCCTAAGGGCTGGGGTGACCCAGGCCTGGGGCTCCCTAAGACTAATGGTTGGGGCGCCCCAGTTCTGGCCATACCAAATACTGAGGGCTGGGATGCCCCAGGCCTTGGGCTCCCTAAGCCTAATTGCTGGGGGGCCCCAGGTCTGGGGCTCTCTAAGCCTAAGGGCTGGGGCGACCCTGGCCTGGCGCTCCGTAAGCCTAAGGGCTGGTGCCCCCCAGGCCTGGGGCTCCCAAAGCCTAAGGGATGGGGCGTCCCAAGCCTGGGGCTCCCAAAGCCTAAGAGCTGGGGCGCCCCATGCCTGGGGCTCCCAAAGCCTAAGGAATGGGGCGCCTCAGGCCTGGGGCTCCCCAATCCTAAGGTCTGGGGATCCTCAGGTCTCGGGCTCCCTAAGCCTAAGTGTGGGGGCGCCCCAGGCCTGGCACTCCCAAAGCCTAAGGGCTGGGGTGCCCCAGGTCTGGGGCTCCCAAAGCCTAAGGGCTCGGCGCCCCAGGCCTGAGACTCCCTAAGCCTAAGGGCTGGGGCGTCCCAGACCTGGGGCTCCCTAAACTTAAGGGCTGGGGCACCCCAGGCCTGGGGCTCCCAAAGCCTAAGGGCTGGGGCGCCCCATGCCTGGGGTTCCAAAGCCTAAGGGCTGGGGCGCCACAGGCCTGGGGCTCCCAAAACCTATGGGCTGGGGCGTCCCATGCCTGGGGCTCCCAAAGCGTAAGGGCTGAGGCGCACCAGGCCTGGGGCTCCCTAAGACTAAGGTCTGGGGCGCCCCAGGCCTGGGGCTCCCAAAACCTATTGGCTGGGGCGTCCCAGTCCTGGTGCTCCAAAAGCCTAAGGGCTTGGGCGCCACGGCATCGGGCTCCCAAAGCCTAAGGGCTGTGGTGCCCAATGCCAGGGGCTCCCTAAGCATAAGGGCTAGGGCGTCCCAGTCCTGGTTCTCCCTAAGTCTAAGGGCTGTGTGCAAGAGGCCGGGGCCTCCCAAAGCTTAAGGGCTGGGGCGCCCCATGCCTGGGGTTCCAAAGCCTAAGGGTTGGGACGCCGCAGGCCTGGGGCTCCCAAAACCTTTGGTCAGGGGCGTCCCAGGCCTGGGCCTCCCAAAGCCTAAGGGCTGGGGCGCCCCAGGCCTGGGTCTCCCAAAGCCTAAGGAATGGGGCGCCTCAGGCCTGGGGCTCCCTAAGCTTAAGGTCTGGGGAGCCTCAGGCCTAGGGCTCCCTAAGCCTAAGTGTGGGGGAGCCCCAGGCCTGGCACTCCGAAAGCCTAAGGGCTGGGGCGCCCCAGGTCTGGGGCTCCCAAAGCCTAAGGGCTGGGGCGCCCCAGGCCTGGGGCTCCCTAAGCCTAAGGGCTGGGGCGTCCCAGGCCTGGGGCTCCCTAAGCTTAAGGGCTGGGGCGCCCATGGCCTGGGCCTCCCAAAGCCTAAGGGTTGGGGCGCCCCATGCCTGGGGTTCCAAAGCCTAAGGGCTGGGACGCCACAGGCCTGGGGCTCCCAAAGCCTAAGCGCTGAGGCGCACCAGGCCTGGGGCTCCCTAAGACTAAGGTCTGGGGCGACCCGGCCTCAGGCTCCCAAAACCTAAGGGCTTGGGCGCCCCAGGCCTGGGGCTCCCAAAACCTATGGGCTGGGGCGTCCCAGTCCTGGTGCTCCAAAAGCCTAAGGGCTTGGGCGCCACGGCATCGGGCTCCCAAAGCCTAAGGGCTGGGATGCCCTAGCCCTGGGGCTCCAAAGCGTAAGGGCTGGGGTGCCCCAGGCCTGGGGCTCCCTAAGCCTAAGGGCTGGGGCGCCCCAAGCCTTGGGCTCCCACAGCCTAAGGGCTGTGGTGCCCCATGCCAGGGGCTCACTAAGCCTTAGGGCTGGGGCGCCCTAGGCCTGAGGCTCCCTAAGCCTAAGGGCTGGGGCGCCCTAGGCCTGGGGCTCCCAAAGCCTAAGGGCTGGGGCGCACCAGGTGTGGGGCTCCCAAAGCCTAAGGGCTGAGGCGCCCCAGGCCTGGGGCTCCCAAAGCCTAAGGGCTGGGGCGCACCAGGTGTGGGGCTCCCAAAGACTAAGGGCTGGGGCGACCTGGCCTCGGGCTCCCAAAATCTAAGGGCTGGGGAGCCCCAGGCCAGGGGCTCCCTAAGCTTAAGGGCTGTGGCGCCCCAAGTCTGGGGCTCCCTAAGCGTTAGGGCTGGGGTGACCCAGGCCTGGGGCTTCTTAAGCCTAAGGGCTGGGGCGCCCCAGGCCTGGGACTCCCTAAGCCTAAGGGCTGGGGTGACCCAGGCCTGGGGCTCCCTAAGACTAATGGCTGGGGCGCCCCAGGTCTGGCCATACCAAATACTGAGGGCTGGGATGCCCCAGGCCTTGG
The DNA here is from genome assembly GCF_050624435.1 of Tenrec ecaudatus. Classification (NCBI taxonomy): domain Eukaryota; kingdom Metazoa; phylum Chordata; class Mammalia; order Afrosoricida; family Tenrecidae; genus Tenrec; species Tenrec ecaudatus. The sequence goes on from NW_027457943.1 coordinate 855,928, forward strand.
GCTCCCTAAGCCTAATTGCTGTGGGGCCCCAGGTCTGGGGCTCTCTAAGCCTAAGGGCTGGGGCGACCCTGGCCTGGCGCTCCCTAAGCCTAAGGGCTGGTGCCCCCCAGGCCTGGGGCTCCCAAAGCCTAAGGGATGGGGCGTCCCAAGCCTGGGGCTCCCAAAGCCTAAGGGCTGGGGCGCCCCATGGCTGGGGCTCCCAAAGCCTAAGGAATGGGGCGCCTCAGGCCTGGGGCTCCCCAATCCTAAGGTCTGGGGATCCTCAGGTCTCGGGCTCCCTAAGCCTAAGTGTGGGGGCGCCCCAGGCCTGGCGCTCCCAAAGCCTAAGGGCTGGGGTGCCCCAGGTCTGGGGCTCCCAAAGCCTAAGGGCTGGGGCGCCCCAGGCCTGAGGCTCCCTAAGCCTAAGGGCTGGGGCGTCCCAGACCTGGGGCTCCCTAAACTTAAGGGCTGGGGCACCCCAGGCCTGGGGCTCCCAAAGCCTAAGGGCTGGGGCGCCCCATGCCTGGGGTTCCAAAGCCTAAGGGCTGGGGCGCCACAGGCCTGGGGCTCCCAAAACCTATGGGCTGGGGCGTCCCATGCCTGGGGCTCCCAAAGCGTAAGGGCTGAGGCACACCAGGCCTGGGGCTCCCTAAGACTAAGGTCTGGGGCGCCCCAGGCCTGGGGCTCCCAAAACCTATTGGCTGGGGCGTCCCAGTCCTGGTGCTCTAAAAGCCTAAGGGCTTGGGCGCCACGGCATCGGGCTCCCAAAGCCTAAGGGCTGTGGTGCCCAATGCCAGGGGCTCCCTAAGCATAAAGGCTGGGGCGTCCCAGGCCTGGTTCTCCCTAAGTCTAAGGGCTGGGTGCAAGAGGCCGGGGCCTCCCAAAGCTTAAGGGCTGGGGCGCCCCATGCCTGGGGTTCCAAAGCCTAAGGGTTGGGCGCCGCAGGCCTGGGGCTCCCAAAACCTTTGGTCAGGGGCGTCCCAGGCCTGGGCCTCCCAAAGCCTAAGGGCTGGGGCGCCCCAGGCCTGGGTCTCCCAAAGCCTAAGGAATGGGGCGCCTCAGGCCTGGGGCTCCCTAAGCTTAAGGTCTGGGGAGCCTCAGGCCTAGGGCTCCCTAAGCCTAAGTGTGGGGGAGCCCCAGGCCTGGCACTCCGAAAGCCTAAGGGCTGGGGCGCCCCAGGTCTGGGGCTCCCAAAGCCTAAGGGCTTAGGCGCCCCAGGCCTGGGGCTCCCTAAGCCTAAGGGCTGGGGCGTCCCAGGCCTGGGGCTCCCTAAGCTTAAGGGCTGGGGCGCCCCTGGCCTGGGCCTCCCCAAGCCTAAGGGTTGGGGCGCCCCATGCCTGGGGTTCCAAAGCCTATGGGCTGGGACGCCACAGGCCTGGGGCTCCCAAAGCCTAAGGGCTGAGGCGCACCAGGCCTGGGGCTCCCTAAGACTAAGGTCTGGGGCGACCCGGCCTCACGCTCCCAAAACCTAAGGGCTTGGGCGCCCCAGGCCTGGGGCTCCCAAAACCTATGGGCTGGGGCGTCCCAGTCCTGGTGCTCCAAAAGCCTAAGGGCTTGGGCGCCACGGCATCGGGCTCCCAAAGCCTAAGGGCTGGGATGCCCCAGCCCTGGGGCTCCAAAGCCTAAGGGCTGGGGCGCCCCAAGCCTTGGGCTCCCACAGCCTAAGGGCTGTGGTGCCCCATGCCAGGGGCTCACTAAGCCTTAGGGCTGGAGCGCCCTAGGCCTGAGGCTCCCTAAGCCTAAGGGCTGGGGCGCCCTAGGCCTGGGGCTCCCAAACCTAAGGGCTGGGGCGCCCCAGGGCTGGGGCTAACTTAGCCTAAGGGCTGGGTGCCCCAGGCCTGGGGCTCCCTAATGCTAAGGGCTGGGGCGACCCAGGGCTGGGGCGCCCCAGGTCTGGGGGTCCCTAAGCCTTAGGGCTGCGGGGCCCCAGGCCTGGGTCTCTCAAAGCCCAAGGGCTGCAGCGCCCCAGGCCTGGGGCTCCCAAAGACTAAGGGCTGGGGCACCCCAGGCCTGGGACTCTCTAAGCCCAAGGGCTGGGGCGCCCCAGGCCTGGTGCTCCCTAAGCCTAATTGCTGGGGGCCGCATGTCTGGGGCTCTCTAAGCCTAAGGGCTGGCGCGACCCAGGCCTGGGGCTCCCTAAGCCTATTTGCTGGGACGCACCAGGCCTGTGGCTCCCTAAGCCTAAGGGCTGGGGTGCCCCAGGATAGGGGCTCCCTAATCTAAGAGCTGAGGCTCACCAGGCCTGGGGCTCCCAAAGCGTAAGGGCTGGGGCGCCCCAGGATACGGGCTCCCTAATCTAAGAGCTGAGGCTCACCAGGCCTGGGGCTCCCAAAGCGTAAGGGCTGAGGCGTCCCAGACCTGGGGCACCCTAATCCTAAGGGCTGCGGCGCCCCAGGCCTTGGGCTCCCACAGCCCAAGGGATGGGGTGCCCCTACCAGGGGCTCCCTAAACCTTAGGGCTGGGGCGCCCCATGCCTGAGGCTCCCTAAGCCTAAGGGCTGGGGCACCCTAGGCCTGGGGCTCCCAAAGCCTAAGGGCTGGGGCACCCCTGGACTGGGGCTAACTAAGCCTAAGGGCTGGGTGCCCCAGGCCTAGGGCTCACTAAGGCTAAAGGCTGGGGCGACCCAGGGCTGGGGCGCCCCAGGTCTGGGGCTCCCTAAGCCTAAGGGCTGCGATGCCCCAGGCCTGGGGCTCCCAAAGCCTAAGTACTGGGGCTCCCCAGGTTGAGGCTCCCAAAACCCAAGGGCTGAGGCGTACCAGGCCTGGGGAACCCTAAGCCTAAGGGCTGGGGCACCCCATGCATGGGGCTCCCTAAGCCTAAGGGCTGGGGCGCCCCAGGTCTGGGGCTACTTAAGCCTAAGGGCTGGGGCGCCCCAGGCCTGGGGCTCAAAAAACCTATGGGCTGAGGCGTCCCAGTCCTGGTGCTCCCAAAGCCTAAGGGCTGGGGCGCCCCAGGCTTGGGGCTCCCAAACTTAAGGGCTGGGGCGCCCCAGGCCTGGGGCTCCCTAAGCCTAAGGGCTGGGGCGCCCCAGGCCTTGGGCTCCCACAGCCTAAGGGCTGTGGTGCCCCATGCCAGGGGCTCCCGAAGCCTTAGGGCTGGGGCGCCCCAAGCCTGAGGCTCCCTAAGCCTAAGGGCTGGGGCACCCTAGGCCTGGGGCTCCCAAAGCCTAAGGGCTGGGGCGCCCCAGGACTGGGGCTAACTAAGCCTAAGGGCTAGGCGCCCCAGGCCTAGGGCTCCCTAAGGCTAAAGGCTGGGGCGTCCCAGGGCTGGGCCTCCCAAAGCGTAAGGGCTGGGGCGCCTCAGGCCTGGGGCTCCCTAAGCCTAATTGCTGGGGCGGCGCATGTCTGTGGCTCTCTAAGCCTAAGGGCTGGGGCAACCCAGGCCTAGTGCTCCCTAAGCCTAATTGCTGGGGTGCACCAGGTCTGGGACTCTCCAAGTCTAAGAGCTGGGGCTCACCAAGCCTGGGCTCCCAAAGCCTACATGCTGGGGCGCCCCAGGCCTGGGGCTCCCAAAGCACAAGGGCTGAGGCGTCACAGGCCTGGGGCACCCTAAGCCTAAGGGCTGGGGCGCCCCAGACCTGGGGCTCTCAAAGCCTAATGGTTGGGGCGCCTCAGGCCTGGGGCTCCCAAAGCCTAAGGGCTGGCGCGACCCAGGCCTGGGACTCCCTAAGCCTAAGGGCTGGGGCGCCCCAGGCCTCTGGCTCCCTAATCCTAAGGGCTGGGGCGCCTCAGGCCTGGGGCTCCCTAAGCTTAAGGGCTGGGGCGTCCCAGGACTGGGGCTCCCTAAGCATAAGGTCTGGGGCGTCCCAGGCCTGGTTCTCCCTAAGTCTAAGGGCTTGGTGCAAGAGGCCGGGGCTTCCCAAAACTTAAGGGCTGGGGCGGCCCATGCCTGGGGTTCCAAAGCCTAAGGGTTGGGGCGCCGCAGGCCTGGGGCTCCCAAAATCTATGGTCAGGGGCGTCCCAGGCCTGGGCCTCCCAAAGCCTAAGGGCTGAGGCGCCCCAGGCCTGGGGCTCCCAAAGCCTAAGGGCTGGGGCGCACCAGGTGTGGGGCTCCCAAAGACTAAGGGCTGGGGCGACCTGGCCTCGGGCTCCCAAAATCTAAGGGCTAGGGCGACCCAGGCCTGGGGCTTCTTAAGCCTAAGGGCTGGGGCGCCCCAGGCCTGGGACTCCCTAAGCCTAAGGGCTGGGGTGACCCAGGCCTGGGGCTCCCTAAGACTAATGGCTGGGGCGCCCCAGTTCTGGCCATACCAAATACTGAGGGCTGGGATGCCCCAGGCCTTGGGCTCCCTAAGCCTAATTGCTGGGGGGCCCCAGGTCTGGGGCTCTCTAAGCCTAAGGGCTGGGGCGACCCTGGCCTGGAGCTCCGTAAGCCTAAGGGCTGGTGCCCCCCAGGCCTGGGGCTCCCAAAGCCTAAGGGATGGGGCGTCCCAAGCCTGGGGCTCCCAAAGCCTAAGGGCTGGGGCGCCCCATGCCTGGGGCTCCCAAAGCCTAAGGAATGGGGCGCCTCAGGCCTGGGGCTCCCCAATCCTAAGGTCTGGGGATCCTCAGGTCTCGGGCTCCCTAAGCCTAAGTGTGGGGGCGCCCCAGGCCTGGCGCTCCCAAAGCCTAAGGGCTGGGTTGCCCCAGGTCTGGGGCTCCCATAGCCTAAGGGCTGGGCGCCACAGGCCTGAGGCTCCCTAAGCCTAAGGGCTGGGGCGTCCCAGACCTGGGGCTCCCTAAACTTAAGGGCTGGGGCACCCCAGGCCTGGGGCTCCCAAAGCCTAAGGGCTGGGGCGCCCCATGCCTGGGGTTCCAAAGCCTAAGGGCTGGGGCGCCACAGGCCTGGGGCTCCCAAAACCTATGGGCTGGGGCGTCCCATGCCTGGGGCTCCCAAAGCGTAAGGGCTGAGGCGCACCAGGCCTGGGGCTCCCTAAGACTAAGGTCTGGGGCGCCCCAGGCCTGGGGCTCCCAAAACCTATTGGCTGGGGCGTCCCAGTCCTGGTGCTCCAAAAGCCTAAGGGCTTGGGCGCCACGGCATCGGGCTCCCAAAGCGTAAGGGCTATGGTGCCCAATGCCAGGGGCTCCCTAAGCATAAGGGCTGTGGCGTCCCAGGCCTGGTTCTCCCTAAGTCTAAGGGCTGGGTGCAAGAGGCCGGGGCCTCCCAAAGCTTAAGGGCTGGGGCGCCCCATGCCTGGGGTTCCAAAGCCTAAGGGTTGGGGCGCCGCAGGCCTGGGGCTCCCAAAACCTTTGGTCAGGGGCGTCCCAGGCCTGGGCCTCCCAAAGCCTAAGGGCTGGGGCGCCCCAGGCCTGGGTCTCCCAAAGCCTAAGGAATGGGGCGCCTCAGGCCTGGGGCTCCCTAAGCTTAAGGTCTGGGGAGCCTCAGGCCTAGGGCTCCCTAAGCCTAAGTGTGGGGGAGCCCCAGGCCTGGCACTCCGAAAGCCTAAGGGCTGGGGCGCCCCAGGTCTGGGGCTCCCAAAGCCTAAGGGCTGGGGCGCCCCAGGCCTGGGGCTCCCTAAGCCTAAGGGCTGGGGCGTCCCAGGCCTGGGGCTCCCTAAGCTTAAGGGCTGGGGCGCCCCTGGCCTGGGCCTCCCAAAGCCTAAGGGTTGGGGCGCCCCATGCCTGGGGTTCCAAAGCCTAAGGGCTGGGACGCCACAGGCCTGGGGCTCCCAAAGCCTAAGGGCTGAGGCGCACCAGGCCTGGGGCTCCCTAAGACTAAGGTCTGGGGCGACCCGGCCTCAGGCTCCCAAAACCTAAGGGCTTGGGCGCCCCAGGCCTGGGGCTCCCAAAACCTATGGGCTGGGGCGTCCCAGTCCTGGTGCTCCAAAAGCCTAAGGGCTTGGGCGCCACGGCATCGGGCTCCCAAAGCCTAAGGGCTGGGATGCCCCAGCCCTGGGGCTCCAAAGCGTAAGGGCTGGGGTGCCCCAGGCCTGGGGCTCCCTAAGCCTAAGGGCTGGGGCGCCCCAAGCCTTGGGCTCCCACAGCCTAAGGGCTGTGGTGCCCCATGCCAGGGGCTCACTAAGCCTTAGGGCTGGGGCGCCCTAGGCCTGAGGCTCCCTAAGCCTAAGGGCTGGGGCGCCCTAGGCCTGGGGCTCCCAAACCTAAGGGCTGGGGCGCCCCAGGGCTGGGGCTAACTTAGCCTAAGGGCTGGGTGCCCCAGGCCTGGGGCTCCCTAATGCTAAGGGCTGGGGCGACCCAGGGCTGGGGGTCCCTAAGCCTTAGGGCTGCGGGGCCCCAGGCCTGGGTCTCTCAAAGCCCAAGGGCTGCAGCGCCCCAGGCCTGGGGCTCCCTAAGCCTATTTGCTGGGACGCACCAGGCCTGTGGCTCCCTAAGCCTAAGGGCTGGGGTGCCCCAGGATAGGGGCTCCCTAATCTAAGAGCTGAGGCTCACCAGGCCTGGGGCTCCCAATGCGTAAGGACTGGGGCGCCCCAGGATAGGGGCTCCCTAATCTAAGAGCTGAGGCTCACCAGGCCTGGGGCTCCCAAAGCGTAAGGGATAGGGCGCCCCAGGCCAGGGGCTCCCAAAGCCCAAGGGCTGAGGCGTCCCAGACCTGGGGCACCCTAATCCTAAGGGCTGCGGCGCCCCAGGACTGGGGCTAACTAAGCCTAAGGGCTAGGCGCCCCAGGCCTAGGGCTCCACCCCCTCTCAGCATTCATCATGTTAGGCCAGAGGAGGCAAATCACACCCACTACCCAGGGAGCATTGCTTCCAAAAGCACATTGCCTGTGCCGGGGCAGAGGGGAGGTACTCGGACCAGAAATGCTGACAGAGTGGAACCAGAGAGCTCAGCCCCCAGCTTCCCGAGGGAGCAGCTGTGATGGTTCACTTCTGGATGAATATGTTTAAGCAAAGGCCAAGGGCATGACTTGGGCAGCACGAAAAGCAGATGTGCAGAGGTTGTTCACTACATTCCAGAAATTCACACACTCTCCGGAGGCTCCTTGGCTCAATGGCAGGAAGTCATTGGTGGCTTCCACCTTCAATCCCAAAAGGTCACTGCCGTCCAGTAGATTCCAACCACAGTGACCCTATATGGAGTTTTCAAGACTGTAAATCTTCATGGGAGCCAGTAGTCTCATTGTCCCCCTTGGGACAGGGAGCTAGCAGCCCGTTTTGCCACCAGGGCTCCTTCCTCTCTAATTCTGGATGCAGTCCCTCCGAATATCCTTCCCTGCCCTTGTCTAGGCTTCTTAAATGCGTTCCACGCTGCTTATGTTAGTCTGGGTGCATTTGAGAAACAAATCCACAGAAACACGTATGTATAAGAGAGTTGCATGTAAAGGGTGATTGCACATCAAGAAAACATGCTCGCATGTGCTTATGCACCCGCTTTGTCTTCAGCGATCATGTTGGGGTAGGCTGGTGTGCTTTTTCTATGTGGGCTTTGTTGTTTCTTAGCTAGATGGTCCCCTCTTTATCTTCCAGTCTTTAAGACCCCAGACGCTCTATCCTTTGATAGCCGGGCACCATGGTGCTTAACTACTACACCACCAGGGTTCATTAGCATGTGATTTATCTCCTGTCATTCACACTAGATGCTCAAAATAGCAGGAGAACAGGTTTCTCCTTTGTGGCCACACCAGGTACTGACAGAACCAAGAACAGAGACACAGTTATATATCTTGACTATCATTTGCATATTATATGCCAGGAATCCCTAGGAAGTGTCTTGGAATTGTTCTACTCTGGTTCAAATTTCACACACCCTCCCAGTTTCCATACTGACTCTGCCAAACCCCTAGTAACTGATTTGCACCTCCTATCAACTTGGAGAAAACACCCTATGCCAGATATAGAAGTGGACATACTTGGTACCCAGAAAACCTGTTCAGTGTTTTGAGGGCGACTCAGCAAACAAAATGGGCACAGTGATTAAGCATTCAGCTGCTAACACAACGGTCAACTCTGTAGTGGTTCTGCAAGAGAAGGATATGGTAGTTGACCCCCCAAAAGAGTTACAAACTTGGAAACCCTACGGGTATTTGTATAGGGTCGCTATGTGTTCCAATTGAGATGATTGTCATAGGTTGGGTTTGGTTTAACCCGTCTTACTGAGTATATACATACTCCTTCTTTACACACGATCAGTTACTTTAGAGGAAAAAGACATGCCTGTCCCAGAACAATCCAAGGACTGGTAAAGGCAACACCCACAAAGACACTCCCTCTGCCTGCCTAACTCTAAAATGCTGCCCATAAAACACTCTGCCTGGTAATATGTGGGCAGCACACTGGGGAGGTGCAGCAAATGTGTGTTGAATGTATGAGGCCATTTCATAGTTTGGTTGCACGATCAGGGTGTCTGTCATAAAGCCCATCTCTTTGACTCCACCTCTCAGCAGAGATGAACACAAGCTTCCCGTGTTTTTTTTTTTTCGGCAATGTCCTTGTCAAATAAAAGTTCCTTGTAGATCAGTAACTTGCCACAGAGCAAAAGATATGGGAAGAGGCTCATCTTTCTCCTGGCTATGAAATAGAATGGCAAGCCCTTCCCTTCAACACACACACACACACACACACATGCACACACATGCGTGCACACACACCCCTGCCTTACAACTACATTCGGTTGATTAGCAAACAAAGCTCTACAACCCAACTATGTGTTTTTCTTCTCCAGAGGAATGACGGACTTATATACCCTGCATTGTCTTTTTTTAATGGAATTGCCCCAGTTCTCCTCACCTTTTCGTAGATAGTGCAGTGAACTATTAGGTAACTGCAAGTATTGAAAACTAGTATTGACTTCCAGTTTGTGTCACCTTTGGCTTTGAGCACCCTCCACTTCTCTAGTAAGCTTTCCATTGCTTTGGGGAAATATTCTCTCTCTGAATTTATTATGTGAGGGGGGTAGTGTAATAATCAATGTGCCTATGGAGGACTATCCTTCATGACCTAAACTCATTAAGGGGCAGTGCCTGATGGAGCATCAGGTTGGAGGAAGGCTTATTAACAACCTGCATTATACAGATGACACAATTTTGCTGAAAATGAGAAGGACTTGATTCACTTGCTGATGAAGATGAAGGATTAAAGCCTTCAGTTTGGATTATGACTCAATGTAAAGAAAGCCCAGACCCTCACAACTGGACCTATTGATAACATCATGATAAATGGAGGAAAGATCGAAATTGTCAAGGATTTTGTCTTGCTTGAATCCACAATCAATTCTCATGGAAGCAGCAGAGAAGAGAACAAATGACACATTTCACTAGTCAAATCTGCTACATGAGACCTCTTTAAAGTGTTGAAAAGCAAGAAATTACTTTGAGGACTGGGGCGGGTTGACCCAGGCCATGGTATTTTCAACTGTCTCATATTCATGTGAAAGTTGAACACTGAATAAGGAAGACCAAAGAAGAATAGATATATTTGATTAGTAGTGATGTAAAAGAGTAATGAATGTACCATGGACTGCCAAAAGAACAAACCCATCTAACTTGGATGAAGTACAGCCAGAATGTTCCTCAGGGCAAGGATAATGAGACTTCGCCTTAACTTTGACATGTTGTCCGGAGAGATCAGTCCCTGGAGCAGGACATCGTGTTCTGGAAAGTAGAGGGGCAATGAAAAAGAGGAAGGCCCTCAACAAAAGGGATTGACACAGTGGCTGCAACAATGGGCTCAAACTTAAGAACAACTGTGAGAATGGTACAGGACCGGGTAGTGTATGATTATGTTGTATGTATGGTCACAATGAATCCAAACCCTCCCTATGACACTGAACAACAACAACAACCACCACCTGACTGAATCCTCTGGGAGGACTCTTGAATGTGAGAAAAATGGAACGAAGCCAGAGGAAGGATTGGAGGATGTCTTAAGTTCTTGTCTTAATCTCCTTAACCAAAAATTATCCAACAAGTCAGTATCCTTAAAACACTTTTCCCCCTGCTTTGGAGCTTACAGGTTCAAATTTGGGGTGCGACTCTAGGTCAGGGTCCTTCTTTGTGGATACCAGAAAGTTCCTTGGCATTCCTCGCTATTTTTCTCCCCGTACTGTGTGTTACTGGGTCTATCCTGGCCTTTAACTCAGAAGTGTTTAGGTTTAGGCTCAAGCCTATTCTCATATGGCCTCATTTTTTTTTAACATTTTATTAGGGACTCATACAACTCTTATCACAATCCATACATATACAGACACCAATTGTATAAAGCACATCTGTACATTCTTTGCCCTAATCATTTTCTTTTTTTTACATTTTATTAGGGGCTCATACAACTCTTATCACAATTCATACATATACATACATCAACTGTATAAAGCACATCCGCACATTCCCTGCCCCAATCCTTCTCAAAGCATTTGCTCTCCCCTTAAGCCCTTTGCATCAGGTCTCCTTTTTTTTCCTCTCGCTCCCTGCTTCCCCCTCCCTCATGTACCCTTGGTAATTTATACATTGTTATTTTGTCATATCTTGCCCTATCCCGAGTCTTCCATCCCCCCCTTCTCTGCTGTCAATCTCCCAGGGAGGAGGTCACATGTGGATCCTCTTAATCAGTTCCCCCTTTCCAACCCACTCACCCTCCACTCTCCCAGCATCGCCCCTCACACCTTTGGTCCTGAAGGTATCATCTACCCTGGATTCCCTGTGCCTCCCGCCCCCGTATGCACCAGTGTACAACCTCTGCCATATCCAGCCCTGCAAGGTAGAATTTGGATCATGGTAGTTGGGGGCAGGAAGCATCCAGGATCTGGGGGAAAGCTGTGTTCTTCATCGGTACTAACTCGCACCCTGACTGACCCATCTCCTCTTCTAAACTCCTCAATGAGGGGATCTCCAGTGGCCATAGGGCCTCATTTATATTACAAAATAACTCCATTCTTTTCAAACAGGATCATGTCCACCAAGGTTCAAATTTCTCACATATTTTGAGGGGGCTACAGATCAATCCATAATGGTTCTTTTGGGTAGCTGTAACAAATGGCTACCAATCGAGTGACTTAAACAGCAGGCATTTGTTCTCTCACTTTTCTGAAGGGCCAAGGGTTAAAATTAAGGTGTGGGCAAGATTCATTCCTTCTGAGAGCTCTGAAGGAGAATCAAAGTAGCCTCTCTCTGCTTCTGGTCACTGCTGCTAATCCTTGATATTTCTTGGCTTGTAGATGCACTGATCCAATCTCTGCCAGTGTCTTCACACGGGGTCTCTGTGTGCCCAGTCCTCTTCTTATAAGAACACACCAATCAGTGCATGTAGCATCCATCTGAAATCTAAACCCAGAAAGATGGAGCTCTTGAAATCCTTAACTAAGCACATCTGCCAAGACCTCCTCTCCAAGTAAGGCCATAGCCTCAGGTTCCATGTGAACATGAATGGGTGTGTGTGAATGTGATTTAATGTACTACAGAGGGCACTCTTTGGCCTCAGGAGGAGTGTTTCGCCAGTACGTGCTTCACAGCCCTGAGATTGCCCAGGCATTTGCCACATGTTCTTGTCTTCCCACCATTTATCCACCAATAGGCCTTTTCCCCTAAGTTAGTCAAGCGTCAGTTTCTGTCACTTGTGATCATGACCCTCCCTCCCCCCCAGGTCACAAATTTAAACTGATACAGGCGGTTTCTTTAATGGGCACTATGTTATTCTGACTAGCAAGCAATCCTAAGGAGGGAGGATGAATCAGCAAGAACCCGCTTGCTTCATCTAGCTTCAGGGCAGTCCACAGAGGATTGATCCCTGAGCCACTAACGAATTTTGCAACTGTCACAGAACAATGCAAATGAGTAAGATCCACATCTGCTGAACACCATCATGAGGTCAAACTGTGTGTAAATAAATGCCTGTTTCAAGGAGTGAGTAAATCCTTAGGTATGGAGTGACACGGCTTTGTTGGCACAAACACAGCAAGGGCATTATGGGTCAGATATTAATGAACTCATGCTCCTGGGTCTCACAGAGCCCCAGCTCAACTGCTTCAACTTGTTGACAAACTGAACTCAGGGTACCCGGAGAGAGCACTACCATTTTGATGAACAGGGTTGGTTGGGGATGATGCTTCCTAACTTGCATTTTAATATAAATTTGATGCTTCATCTGAGCAATGTGGAAAGAGCATTCAGATAAAAGAGAGGGACAAACATCAAGTGACCAGAGGATGAAACTTCTATCTAATCTGTGCCCACTGGAATTGCTTCATGGGAAGGTATTTTTTGGGGGTGTGGGGTTGTTCCCCTACCCTGCTCCAAGCCTTCCTCCTCATGCCCACCCCCACCCCAGCATACATCCTACTGGGAGAATGTCTCTGAATAATGAAGTTTTAATAAATGAAGCTTTAATGAGCCTGATAGTCTGCCTAAGACCCCTTCAAATTGTAGTCTTTCATTTGTATTCTTCCATCCTTTTTGAAGAAATGAACCTGATGGCAGGTAATATGTTTCCTTTCCAGGATGAGCTGATAGAGCCTCACGCTGCTGCAGTGGGAGGTAAAACATTAAAAGGCCCTTTGTGGCTATGAGACATGCCCACTCTCCAAGAGACACTGGGCAGGTTTGCTGAAGTTCCTCAGAATTGACTAGTGGCCCTGGTCCACCCATCTCAACCAACCCAGTCTTCATTTGCACTGCATGCCATCTCTGAGCTCCAACTGCATGCTTCATTTGAGGATGACAAAGCCTCTATTGTCTGAGAAGTTGCGCAGACATATAAACTAATCAATGCTCCCCCTGTCCCCTGGGAGTGTTAAATTCTCCCATCATGACTCACCAGCTTCCCTGGAAATTCCTGTCTTAACTCAGGCACTTAATATCAATGGTGTCTCTGCTTCCTTCCTTCTTGCACACCCCCCCCCCAGGCATTAACTGTCATCCTTCCTCTCCCTAAAATATACTTTGAATCTATTCACTTCATGCCATCCCTACTGGCCCAAGGTGTGTCTTGCATTGACTATGAAACTAGATTCTGTATCCATTTTCCAGGGCTGTCAAAACAAAGCATCGTAACTCAGGTGGCTTTTAAGAACAGTCCACCACCTGTCTATCAGTTCGTGGTGCAGTGGTAGCTAGAGTGTTGCTGTGAAATTGGAAGCCGTGCCACCGATATGACAAACCCCAGAAGGGTCAGCAATGATGGGCAGGCTTCATTAGAACCTCGAGCCCTGTGGTGCTCAACCTTACTTTAATACAATTCCTCATGTTGTGGTGACCCCCAACCATAAAATCATTTTCCTTGCTACTTCATAACTGTAATTTTGCTACTGCCATGAATCGGGTGACTCGTGTTAAAAGGTCGCTGGACCCCAAAAGGGGTCACAACCCACAGATTGAGAACCACTGCTCTAGCCTAAGGCAGACTAGGAAGAAAGACCTGGTGATCTACTTCCAAATATTAACAAATGAAAGCCTTATGGGTCACAACAAAATATGGTCCTATAGAGTGCTGGAAGATGAGCCACTGACCTGCACACAACAGCTACAAAAATAGACTCAAACACACCAACAAAGGCCTGCTGAACTCCAAAGCCCTAACAAACCCACTGCCTTCAAGTCCATGCCAACTCATAGCCGCCCTATAGGACAGGGGTGAACTGTGTATTAGTCTGGGTATGCTAGAGAAAATCGAGGGAGACTCATGTGTATGAGAAGGGGTTGGTGGTTTTTAAAAATCATTTCCCTATTATTTAATCATTATATTAGGGATTCATACAACTCTTATCACAATCCATCCATCCATCCATTATAAAGCACATTTATACATTCATTGCCCTCATCATTGTCAAAACATTTGCTCTCCACATAAGCCCCTGGCACCTGCTCCTCATTTTTCTCCTCCCTCCCCACTCCCCTCTCCTTATGAACCCTTGATAATTTTATTGGGGGCTCATACAACTCTTATCACAGTCATTCCATCCATCCATCCATCCATCCATCCATCCATCCACCCATTGTGTGTCAAGTGCATTTGTACATGTGTTGCCCTCATCCTTCTCAAAATATTTGCTTTCTACTTGAGCCCTTGGTATCAGCTCCTCATTTCCCCACTTCCATCCTCCTCCCCTTCCCTCATAAATCCTTGATAATATATAAATTATTTTGGCATATCTTACACGTCAAACATCTCACTTCCCCCACTTTTCTGTTGTCCGTCCCCCAGGGCAGAGGTTTTATGTAGATCCTTGTAATCGGTTCACTCTTTCTACCCCACCTTCCCTCCACCCTCCTGGTATTGCCACTCTCACCACTGGTCCTGAAGGGATCATCTGTCGAGGATTCCCTGTGTTTCCAGCTCCTGTCTGTACCAGAGTACATGTTCTGGTCTAATTCTACCTTATAAGTCCAGACAGAGAGTTTTATATCAATCAGTAATTGTACATTAAGCAAACGTCCCAGCCCAGTGCAGATCAAATCCATAAGTCTGATATTAGCCCATATGTCTGATACCAATCTATAAATTCCTTTTCAGACCCATAAAACCTGTGCAGTGATGCTGAATGCAGGATAATCACAGGCCAATGGGTGGAAAGTCTTGTGGATCCAGTGGCATTGTAAGCATCTCAGTGCTGGCAGCGATCTCTCTGAGGCTTCTTTGGCTTCAGAGGTCTGGTCGCATCCATTTGGCTTGCCTTCTGTGATGTCTCCCAACGAGTAGCAGAGAGAGAGAGAGAGAGAGAGAGAGAGAGAGAGAGAGAGAGAGAGAGAGGTGTCTTCCACCTCCAAGGAGGAAGTACCAGATTTCTCAGAGTTCTCAGGAGAAGGCTATGCCCACATAAAAATCTAACTGACTATCTCCAGATTGGCAGCCTACACTCCACGCCTACACTCCTAATCCTTAACTCGACACAAGATTAGGTGACTACCACAGGCTCCTAATCCATAACAATCCCATTTATTTTTTCCCTGCATACCGACACCAATCCATTACCCAAAGCTTTACCCAATGGGTGGAGATCTACTTCTAAAACATGAATATAGAAAAATCACCTTTGCTTGAAGGCTCTCAAGGAAATGCTCACTGAAAACTCCATCCTATTATCTCACCTCCCCCAAATTAGTCTTCTTCTGGGCTTTCAGTCACACCAAGATCTCTCCTGCCCCAAGGCCTTTACGTGCACTGTCATCTCTTCCAAGCCCTGAAGTGCCAAGTTCACAGTTCCAGTTAATCTCCCTGATGCTGAATTTTAAGAACTGTGTGTGTGGGAGGGAAGGGGTTGGGCTGTGTGTTGAACTGCTGGGTTTTGGAGCCATTTGTTATGCAACCTCATTTTGTCAATAACTGGTTAATTAATGCAGCATTCATTTGCCCTTCTTCCACTCACAGCACATGGCTTGTATCTTTGGGATCACTCTTCCACCATGCTCCATCTCCATGCTTCTGCTGGCATTGTTCCAATCTGCCAGCTCCAGGCCTGCCTAGTCAGGGCATGACTTTCCTCTGTCCAAAGGAACTGGGTCAGACTCAGTATGTGACTCATGCTAGGTTAATGATATCTAACCCTAAAAATGCCCCAGAAACAATTACCCCATTGCCAATGAGTCCATTTTGAATCATAGAAGGCCCCTGTGGGGTTTCTCAGACTGTAAATATTTATGTGAGCAGAAAGTTCCATCTTTTTCCCTATGAGGTAGCTGGTAGGGTAGCACTGCCAACCTTGCAGTTAGCAATCCAATGCTTACCTGATAGTACCACCAATGATTAGAAAGGAAAAGAGCCTCTCTCTAATAGAATTCCTGAGCTTCTAGATAAAACTACAGCTGTCATCAGGAAGCCTGCGTGAAACTCAAAAGGAAACAGCACTGAAAGGAAAAGGTTCAAACTCTGATGGTATCAACTGAGTGCCAGAACCCAGCTATTCCTGATGCTCTGTCCCCAGACTTACAAATTCCATAAACCTACCCATTAATTCCTTCTCCTGTTTCTTCCCTTCTCACGCCCCAAGGTACTTTGACTTAGCTTTGAAGGCACTCACAACTTCACGGGTTCTGCCTTGCACAGGTGTCTGCTTGCTTCCAGTTCAGTCCTGACATTGTCCCTATCTTTAGCCATGTTAGGCTTGCGTCCTAGAGCTTTCCTTTGCTTGTCTCCCTATTGCTCTTGTCCTATGAAGTCTGTGGCTTTATCTTTAAGTCTAAGTCCTGCCCTTCCGCTTTCATAGAAATCTGTCTCTGTATCTTGGCTCATGGCAGGTTGTGTCTTTCAAAGATGACTGTCCTAATGTTGCACATCGCACATTCTCTTGTTACAAGATGAGTTTGTGTTCATTTTTCCAGAAACAGGGCCTGCTTTCCCACTTCCTTGCATCTTGGCAGGCCTTTGACTATGGCAGAAGTGTTGCTCTGTGACTTCCACCTGGTCGTATTGGGTTGTTCACCATTGGGACCCTGTCAGGATATTGCAAGGAAGACCAAGCCAAATGAAAATGTCACATATAGGGTTCTTCTTGAGCTCCAACCAATAGAAGTATCAGTCGTGTGAGGGAGTGAGTCTTAAGAGAGCTGCAGCCTCTGTCTTTGAGCTACCCCAGCTAACGCTTAATGAAGCCAAAACTAGTGTCCTCACTGAGCTCTGCCCAGATTGCAGATTTGTGAGCAAAATTGATATTATCATTACTTTAAGATCTTAATTGTGGGGATACTTTCTGTTAGCAGCAGATCATCAGAATACTGCCTAATCAGACTGCATTGCCAGTTTTACTCTCTCCCTCCATATATCTATCTATCTATAGATATAGATATAGATTTAGATATAGATATAGATTTAGATATAGATTTAGATATAGATATCCTCCACTCATCTGAAAGTTGGTTGTACTATAATGGTTTGTGTATTGTTATGATGCTGGAAGCTCTGTTCCCAGAATTTCAAATACCAGCAGGATTGCCCATGGTGGACAGGTTTCAGTGAAGTTTCTAGACTAAGACAGACAAGGAAGAGGGGCCTGACCGTCCACTTCCAAAAATTACTGAAAGAAAACCTTATTGATCACAAGAGAACACTGACTGACTAATGTGTTTTGGACACACTATCAGTGGACAATTGCTAGAGGAAGACATCATATTTGATGAAATAGAGGGACAGGGAAGATCCTTGTTGAGGCAGATTGACCTAATCGCTGCAACAATGGACTTCAACATTCAGGAATGTGTGACAATGGTGCCAGATAAGACAGCACTCCATTCCATTTCATATAAGGTCTCCATGGATCACAGTAGACTTGATGGCACTCTCTATATGTTTGTCTTCAGTGACTTCCCATAGGGCTGATCTGCCTGGCAGCCTCTATCCTTCATGCTTCCAAATGGGGAGCACAACAGGTCCATAGTCACTGATATTCCCCTCAATCACCAGGTAAAGTAAGGAGGCATGAAGCTAACTAGGTTGTTCTCTTTGCCTTGTCTCTCTTCCTTTTCCCCTCCTCCAACAGGGCTAGAGGGGGTAAATACTTACCTTGCAGTCTAGAAGAGAATTTCTTCCACACCAAAATCTTCTCCTTCCTCAAAAGGCACATACATGCCTTTCTCCTTGTTTTGAATTAAAATGGCAGATGGGATGGTAGGAAAGAAAATGAACTAGTCTAACAGAATGGCCAAACAGATTTACCTTCCACATAAGAATGCAAATAACTCCTCAATCTTGTTATAGAGTCATGATATGATGAGCTCCATCAAAGCAGAGTAGAACACCACGGAAGTCAGACCAGAAAGACAATATTGAGTTGATTTTGTATGAGAGATTCTAGTTGCTAATTATACTTTTCATAACAGACAGATGGCAGGTATAGAAGCCCAGACTTAAAATGTCTTTATCCAATTGCCTGCCTAAATATATATTTGCAATATGGTCTTCAAAGGGAATACTTTCTTTACCTTAAATTCCATTTCTTTTTCCGCTCTTTTATGTAATTTTATTTAAGTATCATTGGTGTACAATAAACCATAGTGTGTTTTGCTCTTTGAGGTTTTTAAAAAGAATCATTTTATTGGGGGCTCCTACAACTCTTAGTACAATCTATACATACATCCACTGTGTACATTTGTTGCCATCATCATTCTCAAAACATTTGCTTTCTACTTGAGCCCTTGGAATTAGCTCCTCATTTCCCCTCCTTCCCCCTCCCCCTCCCTTATGGACCCTTGATAATTTATAAATTATTATTCTGTCCTATCTTACACTGTCCGACATCTACCTTCACCCACTTTTTTGTTGTCCCTCCCTCATGGAGGAGGTTATATGTAGATCCTTGTAATCAGATCCCTCTTTCTACCCCACCTTTCCTCCACCCTCCTGTTATTGCTACTCTCAGCACCAGTCCTGAAGGGGTCATCTGTCCTGGTTTCCCTGTGTTTCCAGTTCCTATATGGACCAGTGTATATTCTCTGGTCTAGCCAGGTTTGTAAGGTAGAATTGGGTTCATGATAGTGGGCGCGGTAGCATTTAGGAACGAGAGGAAAGTTATATATTTCATCGTTGCTACACTGCATCCTGACTGGCTCATCTCCTCCAAGCGACCCTTCTGTAAGGGGTTGTCCAGTTGCCTACAGATAGATCTTGGATCCCCTAACTGTACCCCCCCCCCCCATTCACAATGATATGATTCTTTTTGTTCTTTATGCCTGATACCTGATCCCTTCTACATCTTGTGATCACACAGGCTGGTGTGCTTCTTTCATGTGCGCTTTATTGCTTCTGAGTTAGATGGCCACTTGTGAACCTTCTAGTCTTTAAAACCCTAGACTATCTTTTTGATAGATAGGCTCCATAAGCTTTCTTCACCTCATTTGTTTATACACCCACTTTTTGTCTTGACTGATTGTGTCGGGAAGGTGACCATCATGGAATACCAGTTCCTTAAATTCCATATCTATAGGCTTAAGTCTTACCCACAGGAAGCCTATTTTTATTTTATCCCTGGAACAAAATATTGCAATAATTTTCTCTTTTTGGGTAAGTCCATCCTGAATCACTTATCCTTTAACATTTACAAGAATTTATCTGTATCCAACCCCATTTACATAGTCTCATTCATGCTATTTCCACAATAATTGCTAATAACCCTATTTTTTAGAATCGGAAGAAAGCATCAGCATCAATATCCCATTGCCACTGAGTTGATTTCAACTCATGGGTACCCTATAGGACAGAATAGTATTGCCTCATAGGTTTCCAAGGCTGAAAAAAAATCTCTTTATTGTGAGATGGGTGAAGCTTTACAGAATACATCCGTTTTCCATGTGACAGTTCACACATATTTTGCTTCATGATATTGACTGCAGTCTGCTCAACGTAATATCACTTATCGCACTTCCTCCTTGTATTTCCTGTTTCCATTCCCCCTTCTTTCCTGACCCTTCTGAACTTTATCTTTGAATAAATTATATCCTTTTGATTCAAATAGATGATTAGTGTGACTTTTTACCTTATACATCTACCTATTGTTTGGCTGAAGATTGAGCCAAGGGAGTGAGTTCAGTTCCAGATCTGAAGGTGCCTAAGGACAACAGTCTTGTGGGTTCCAAGAATCTCTCTCTGAGCAATACCCCTGAACTTTAAAAATAAGTTTAAACTTTGTTGCACATATTTCTCCTTTCTATCCCAAAATTCCAAAGCAAACTCATTATCATTGTGTTGAAGCTGACTCATAGAGACCCTACAAGATAGAATAGAACTTCACCCTTTCATTTTCCAAGGCTTAAATCTTTACCAGGGCAGACAAACTCATATTTCTCACATGGACCACCTGATAGGTTAGAACCACTTACTTTGTGGTTAGGAGCTCAATGAGGAGTCCACTCTGCCATTAGAGCTCGATAAGAATGCTATGCAGGATTCCCTAATGCTATCCCTCTCAGATCAGTTGGTAGTGGTAATAAATGTAAATCTTAAGGGGGTCAGACTGCCACATCGTAACTCTTCCTTGGGGAAGATGGGGGTTTTGAACTGCTGATTGATTAGCCCTTAAGTGCTTAATTACTGCCTCACCAGGGTTCTCCTTAACATCAGAACAGTGGACACTTATTGGTTTATCTTGCTGGTCTCTGTTCCCTAAAAATTGCACTTCATCCACAGGGTTTTCTTCCACAACACACAGCTGCTAGTGTTTTTGGTTTTTTTCTCCACATGACTTCACCTTCCTGGTCAAAGCTGATTTGTTCACTGCTAAACACACAATGAAAACATAGCGATATTTGCACACTACAAAATTTGAAGTGAGACAGCAAGCTATTTGTTGAGTTTATTTGAATGACAGAAGTCTAAAAGGAAGTGTTATGATGCAGGAAACAGTGAGTTTTGATGTCCAGGATCTATGCTGGGGACCCAGTTGGCACTCCGAATGACTATTCAAAGTGATGGTATGAATTCTCCTCTTCCATGACCTACACATATAATAGATATAACCACTAAGTCCATGATTTGACAAATGTCTTGTGTGATTGAGTTTTGGTTCCCCATAGGATTAGATCCTGAGACAAAGATTTTAATTAAGCCATTTTTGGGGGAGATATCAATAAGGAAATGGGAAACAGAAAAGGGAAAGAAGGCAGCCAATGAAAAGTACATTATCAATCAATTTAAAATTGTGAGCAACTGGAGGTTAATCTTACTGGAGACACTCTAGAAAATCCACTAGTTATTCTGCCCAGAATGTGAGGGAGTGTGGCTATTTGTCCAACAACTCCTATGGGTCATTGGTTAAGGGTTACTCCAGGAAGCAAGAATTAACTCCACAACCTCCTAAGCCATGCATGCTCAGGTACAGTGGTCTATAGAAACTAGAGAAAGCAGGAAGAGAGATATGCTGGTCATTCGGAATTAGGCTAGCATGCCAAGTTGTCAGACATGTCAGGTTCTTGCACTATCATAACTTGTGAGATATACCACTGGTATTTCAAACACAAGCATAGTTACCCGTGGTGGAAAATTTTCAGAAAAGCTTACAAGCTAAATAGACTAGAAAGAATAACCTGCCAATCTACATCTGAAAAAAATAGTGGTGTTTGTGGAGCACATTGATAGCAGTGGAATATTTTTTCATATAGTGCAGGATGATGAACCCCTCAAGTTGGAAGACACTCAAAATATAATTGGGGAAGAGCTGTCTCCTCAAAGTAGAGTTGACCTTAGTGATATAAAGTTTTCAGGACCTATATTTGTTGATGTGGCAATGACTCAAAATGAGAAGAAACAGCAGTACTGCAATAACCACTAACAAGAAGATGGGATGCATGAAATATGGATCTAGAAAAATTGGAAGCCATGACAAAATGGAACACATAAAGATCAAACACTCTAGGTGTTATTGAACTGAAATAGACTGGTATTGGCCATTTTGAATGTCATAATAATATGGTTTACATACCAGAGTAACAAATTTGAAAGGAATGGATGACTTTCATGTTAAAAAAGAGAATGTTTCAACATCGATTCCAATATTCACCATTGTTAGGTGTAGGATATATTACACCTACAAGGATGAATAATTAATAAAGTTATTATTCAAATTGACACACCAACCACTAATGCTATCAATAAAGCCATTGAGGATTTTTACCAACCTTTTCAGTCTGAAATTGATGAAACATGCAATCAAGATTACTGATGACTTGAATGCAAAAATTGGAAACTAAGGAGGAGGATCACTAGTTAGAAAATATGGCCATGGGGATGGAAGCCACATGGGAGATCTCATGACAGAATATTCCTATAAGGATGGCTTATTGATTGAACATTTATTTTTCAGTGATGTAAACAGTAACCATAGACATGGATCATGTATATTGGATAGAAATACACAGGAATTAAATCAACTACATCTGTTGAAATAAACTACTATATATACTCGAGTATAACCCAAGGCAACTAATTTTACCCCCCAAAGCTGGGGTGCTTTTTCAGCATAAAAAATGTGCAGAAAAAAACTCGGCTTATACTCAAGTATTTACGGTATAAAGAAGTTCAATATCATCAGTCACGAGACTGGAGACCAACTGTGGAACAAACCATCAATGGCAAATTCAACTCGAATTCCAACAATATTAAAACAAGTCCCCAAGAGTCAAAGTATGAATTTGAGTATATCTCATCTAAATTAGAGGATACTTCAAGGAGAAAGTTGACACATTGAACACAAATCACCTGAGATGATACGAGTTCTGCAATAATATCAAGAACATCATAAATAAAGAAATTCAAAGATAATTAAAAAGATAGAAACTAAAGAAAAGACAAAATGGATGTCACGTTGAATGTGGAGTAGCTGAAGCCAATGAAAGAAATGATGAAGTACGAAAAAGAGAGAGAGAGAAATATAGAAATAATTGATGAAGTAAAGACGCTGAATAAAGAAGCTGAACACAAAATTTCAAAGGGGAATTAAAAAAGATGGAATAAAGAATTATATGAAAAGGTGCAAAGACCTGGAATTAGGACAGCAAAAATGAAAAGCATGTGCATTTCACTAGCTGAAAAAAATGGAAGAGAAATTCAAAATACAGAATTACACAGATAGCATCAAAAGAAGGTGAAAGGGATTCACTGACCACATGAAGCCCAGGCTCCACAGGGCTGAGACCAGAAGACCAAGATAGCATAGGGTTCTCACTGCAGATTGCTCTGAGGGTACTCACAGTAGTAGGCCCTGGATAAACTTGGGAAAATGTAGAACTCAAAATAAGAAGACTAACCTTAGGATATGATAGGCACTAGTGGAATTCCCATTTGACACCTGACCTCACCTCCATGGCTCAACTTTCAGCCCCCAAATAGGAGACCTATACTGTCAACGATGTACAATTCAGAGCCCAGCATTTGTCAGGGAGTTACTCAGAAGGCAGGAAGGAATGGGAACGAAAGACCAATGGAAACGGCAAACAAAGGGAGGGAATAGGAAAAGTAGTATTGCATTGTAGGTATTGCAATCAATATCATAAAACATTGCATGAATTGTAAGGAAAATCAATTTACTCTGTAGATTTTCCCTCACATCACAATCAAAACAGTGTAAAAAGAAAATAAGTCATATGACCGAGTACACTGGTAGATCTTGCTGAAGACCAATTTCCAGTGTTAAAAGATGTCACTTTGAAGAATAAGGCACAGCTGAGCCCTAGTGGTATAGTGGTTACAAATATAATGCGTCAGAACCAACCCAGTTGGGTTGCTCAACACAAGATCAACAGTTCAGCTCCCATACAAAGTTCCAGTATTGGAAACCCACAGGGATATCTCTCCCCTGTCCTATAGAGTTGCTGAGGGTTGGAATCAACTTGATGGCAGTGAACTGGATGTAAGCCAGGCTGACTAGAGACACAAATCAAGTGCCACTCATATATGTGCAATAAATAGTTTTCTATCAAGAAGTCATTATAGTATTTCTATTTCAAGGAAATATCCCAGGCCAGTCCAACTCAAGTCCATAAGTCCAACACTAGCCCATAAGTTCCTTTCCAACTTACGCAGTTACATGCAATGATGCAGAGTGCAGGGATGTCAAAGGCCAGTGATTGCAATGTCTTGTGGACCCAAGGTCGATGGAAGCATGGCAAGACTCTGGCAGCTCTCAACGTGGGCAGGGAGCAGTCAGGTGAATGCAAAAAGAAGGGGAGGTTCCCAGGGCCCTCCTTATGAGAAGGCCATGGCCACAAAGAGGCACCATCAGGCTATGGTGTGATTGACAGATTGGATACCAACCTTACACTTTTACATATCTTCAAACTGACATAAAATTATATAACTATCATACTATGGCATTTTCAATCACCTCATATGTACTTGAAAATGGACAATAATTATGAAAGGTAAAATAAAAGTTGATGTCTTTGAATTATGATGCTGGTGAAGAATATTGAATATTCCATGGACTTTCAGAAGAAGGAACAAATCTTTCTTGGCGGAAGTAGAGCCAGAATGCTTCCTAGACGTGAGAATGGCAAGACTTCATATCACATACTTTGGACATGTTAACAGCTGAGCATAGTCCCTAGAGAAGGGTATCATACTTGATAAATTGGAGTGGTGAAAAAAAGAAGAAGGTCCTCAATGGGATGAATTGGCATACTGGCTGCAAAAACGGTCTCCAACATTCACTGTGAGGAAACAGGATGTGGGTGCTATGAGTTAGAGCCAAATTAACAGTGTCTAACAATGACAACTCCCCTCCCCCGCCCCATCTGTCAATTTGCTGCACTGTGGTAGCTTGTGCTTTGCTGTAATGCTGGGAGTTAGTCCACTAGTACTTCAAATACCAGGCAGGATCACCCACGGTGAACAGATTTCAACACAGCTTCCAGACTAAGAACTGACAGGACGACAAAACAATCAGTCCACTTCTGAGGGATTCACCATTGAAAACTTTCTGCATAGCAGTAAAATATTGTCTGATATAATGCCAGAAAATGAGCCCCTCAGATCGCAAAACAATAAAAATATCACCGAGAAAGAGAGCTTCCTCAAAGTAGAGTCCACCTTAATGATAACTCAAAACCTCACAACAGGAGCTGGAGATAACATCATAATAAATGGAGAAAATATTGAAGTTATCAAGGATTTCGTGTTGCTTAGTTTCACAACTAATGCTCACGGAAACAACAATCAAGAAACCAAATAACATATTGCATTAGGCAAATCTACTGCACATAACCACTTTAAAGTACGGAAGATCAAGAATTACACTTAGGATTAAGTTGCGCCTGGCCCAAGGCATGGTATTTTCCGCCACATCTTATGCATGTGAAATTTGAACATTGAATGAGAACGACTGAAGGAGAACTGGTGCATTTGAATTAAGGTACTGACAAAAAAATACTGAAAGTACCATGGGTGGAGAGAAGAACAAACAAATCTGTCTGAGAAGAAGTGCAGCTAAATGTTCCTTGGCAGATAGGATGGCGAGACTTCATCTCCTGTACTTTGCAGATGTTATCAGGACAGACCAGTCCCTGGAGGACATCATACACATTACAGTGGAGGGGTTGCAAAAAGAGGAAGACACCTGATCAAATGGATCGAGACAATTCCTACAACAATGGGCTCAAACATAACAAAATTTTTGAGTATGGAGCAGGACCAGGCAATGTTTCGTTCTGTTGTGTAGGCATTATTATGAGACAGAACTGACTTGAAGGCATCTAGCAACAAAGTGTACTAAAGCTTTCTGGCACCTTCATTTGCTGGTGGATTATAATTCAAAATGAGAAAAATCATTGCAACCATTCATTAATAATCAGAACATGAAACGTGAAAAATAAGAATCTAGGAAAATTGGAAAACATAAAAAACGGAATCTGACCTATAAAGATCAATATCCTAGGCATTGGTGAGTTGAAATAGTCCCTTTGAATCTTAAAATGATAAGAATGACTATGCTGACAATGACAAATTCAAAAGAATGTCTCTTTCATCCTCAAAAAGAACATTTCTAGATCTATCTTGAAATGCAATGCTGCCTGTGACAGAATAATATCTATCTTCACACACAAGGAAGGCCGGTTAATAGAACCATTATTCAAATTTTCTCACAAACCACTAAAGCCAATGAAGAATTGTACCAACTTCTTTAGTCTGAAATTGATCACACATGTACTGAAAATGCATTAATAATTGCTGACAATTGGAATGCACACATGGAAACAAAAAGGAAGGAAGAGTAATTAGAAACTATGGCTTTGGGGATCGAAAAGAAGCTGAAGAATGCATGAAAGAATTCTGCAAGAGCAATAACTGCCTCATTGCAAACATCTTTATTCAACAACAGGAGCGGCATATATACATGTGGAATACACAGGAATGGAACTGATTAAATCTGTGGGAAGACATGATAGAGAAGCTCAATATCATTGAGACAAAATAAGACCAGGGGCCAACTATGTAACAGACTATCAATTACTAATATGCAAGTTCAAGTCATACCTGAAGAAAATTAAAATAAGAACGCAAAAGAGCCCAAATACAGCCTACATTATATCTGTGGTCGGCTGGGGTTTCTAGAGAAACAAACCAGTGATACTGATACATGTAGAAGAAGGAAATTTATATCAATAAAGAATTTTACATTAAGAAGTCCACACAACAAGAAACCCCAGTCCAACTCCAGCCCATAAATCAGATGCAAACTAGAGGCCCTTCCAGACTCATGAAGCTGTTGGAGGAATAGCCCAAGAAACAGGAAAACCACAGATTGGTGGAGGCAGAGTTGGGAGAATCCAAAGTCAACAGGCAGTTGGCAGGCCACAGACAGCTCTTAGGGTCAGCAGGTCTCATGGTGATTGCCATCCCAAGAAGCCAGACGTAGGGTCCAGGGTCTTTTCATCAGGAAGAAAAAGAGTGAGCCCATTCTCCACAGTCTACTTATAGCTATGAAATAGGTCACACCCCCAAGGAGAGTGTGACCTGCACCTTCTGAAGATCCTGGTCAAGCTAAATTGACACCAAACCTTACTATCACAATATCTCACCTGAATTTAGAGCCTATCTCAAGAATGGTTCGGACATATTGAACATTAATGATCAGCTACCAGAAGACTTGTGAAATAGCATCAAGGTCATCAATCTTTTTTTTTTTTGTCATGTCAACTGGGGCTATTTAATTATTTATCATAAATTATTTTATTGGGGGCTCCTCAAAAAGATCATTAATAATACAGGAAAGAAAGAAAATACTACAGTGGATATAAGAGGAGACTGTGAAACTTGCTCTTGAACCTAAAGCAGCTAAAGCAAATGGAAGAAATGATGAAATAAAAGAGTTGAACAGAAAAATTTGAAAGGCCAGCTTGAGAAGATAAAGTAAAGAATTATATTGTAACGTGTAAAGACCTGGAATTAGGAAAGCAAAAGGAATGAGTACAGTCAGCATATCATAAATTGAAAGAACAGAAGAAAAAATCCAAGCCTTGGACTAAACTGTTGAAGGATTGTTTATCAAACTATTGAATGATGCAGGGAGAATCCAAAGAACATGGAAGGAGTATACAGAGTCTCTGTACCCAAGAATTAGTTGAGGTTCTACTAGTTCAAAAGGCCAAGAGGAAGTTGAAGCTGCAATGTAAGCATTAGTGCAAAGCAAGGAAGGGATAGGAATGGAAATATTTCAACACGCTCATGCAGTGATAGTCCATGTCAAGAAATTTGGAAGATAGCTATCTGGCCAACCAACTGGAAGTGATTAATATTTGTGTCCATTCTAAAGAAATATGACGCAACAAAATCTGCAAATTAATTTAAAATAACATTAATATGACATGCAAGTACAATTTTATTGAAGATAACTTTAAAAGTAGTTATAGCAATATGTCAACAGGAAGCTGCCAGAAATCCAGGCTGTATTAAAAGAGGGCATGAGGCAAGGTATATCAATGCTGATTTCAGATGGACCTTGGCTGAAAACAGAGGATACAAGGAAAATGCTTACTTATGTACTATTGACTATGCAGAGGATTTTACTGTGTATCATAACAAACTTTGGGTAGCATATGAATACATATGAGAACAATGGGAATTCCCGTACATTTAATTGTGCTCCTGTGGTACCTGTACATAAACCAACAGGAAGTGGTTCGAATAGAACAAGGGGATACTGCGTGGTTTAAAATCAGGAGAGTGTGTGTTGTGGTTATATCCTTTCACCATATGTGTTGGACAGGGTTCTCTAAAGAAACAAAACCAGGACATTTATGATTTGATAGATAGATAGAACACGAAGGAATATAACAGCTAATTAGTCCACATAGCAGTACAGAGGACTCAGTTTAACTCACTTCCATGCAACAGTAAATATGGCAGTACAGCCAGGCAGCAAACTGCAGAACTAGGTAAGGCAGCCACACACTGGTCTGATCACCAGAGAGCAACTGAGAGATAGGTGTGGCTTGCTGAGCCATTTATCTCTTTGCCCACTAAACAAAATGCGAACTTATTAATCCCACATGTTCTTATTGGCCAGGTTGGCACTATAAACCTACCTATCTATCACACTATACTTATTCAAATAATCTGAGAAGCTGCTCTGTATGAAGAAGTTGAGGCATCTGAATTGGAGGAAGAATCATTAACAACCTGTGTTATGCAGATGACCCAATCTTACTGGTTGAAAGTCAATAGGCCTTGAAGTACTTACTGATAAAGCTCATATAAATTAGTCTTCAACACTAAGAATACAAATGTCTTCTCAACTTGACAAATATAAACACACAACATCATTACAAATAGAGAAATGTAGCTAAACTCTATTTTACTTGGACCCACAATCAATACTCACAGAAGCAGCAGTCAATAAATCAACGTATTTCATTGGAAAAATCTGTTGTAAAAGACCTCTTTAAAATGTAAAAGAGCAAATGTTTTACTCTGGGGATTAGCAAGTTATGCCTGCTTTTAGCCTTGATATTTTTAATCACCTTAGATGCATGTGAAAGGAGTCTTAATTTCAGTGTCTGGTATGGGTTGAATGACTCACAGCAAGGTTGGTGGTTCAACCCACTTGCTGCTCCACAGAAGAAAGAGGAAGCTATTTGACCCTGTAAAGATTTACAGCCTTGGAAACCCTATATGGTCACTATGAATAACAATAGACTTGATGGTAATGTTTGACATATGCATGTGAAAGACGGACCATAATTAAGGAAGACTGAAGAAAATATGATGCCTTTAAAATATGATCTTGCAAATAATATTGAATATACCACGAATGCCCAGCAGAACAGAGAGGTCTGTCCCAGAAGAAGTACAGCCAGAATGTGTTTTAGAAGTGAGGATGGTAAAACTTCATTTCATATACTTTGAACATGGTATTAGGAGAAATTAGTCCCTAGAAAAGGACAAAATACTTGGTAGAGCATCATCAAAATACAGGTAAACCCGGAATGAGATGGATCAACACAGTGGCTGTAACAATAGGCTAAAATATGACCATTGTGAGGATGTCACAGGACTAGAAAGGCTTTTATTCTATTGTGCATAGGGTCACTATAAGTGGCAGTGTGTGAGTTTTTGTTGATTAACAACACTGGGATATGAGCAATGTCCCCATGTCATATGCTAAACTGTCACCATGCTGGACACAGTTGATCTTTGTGGCTTTAGAGGGTAATTATTTGGAGGGTTATGATTCCACTGAATTTTTTTCTGTGTATTCAAACTATTCCATCCTAAGATTCTACAGATCTATCCAAACCAAGCTCACTGCCATTGAATCAATGCTAACTCATATCGACCCTACAGGACATGGGTAAAATTGTACCTGTGAGGTTCTGAGACTGTACCTCTTTACAGAGTAGAGTCCCATCTTTCTCCCGAAGAGCAGCCGGTGTTTTCAAAATACCGACCGTGCAATTAGCAGCCCAATGTGTAACCAAGAACTATTCAGGGAAGCTAGAGGGAGAGCATGAAAAGAAATGAGTAGTTGAGGTGGCTGGATGCACATCCATCCCTTTGTTCTACTCTCTATGACTTTTTCTGAGTTCATTCAAAATGTAAATTAAGACACAAAATAGAATTCTACCCAACCCTGCTATATGCCTAAACAGTATCCATTTTTCTCATTCTTACTACTAATAGAAGCTCAATTTTGTTTAGGGTGATAATGTACCTACTTAAATCGCTCAATCCTAGGCTACCTTGCAGCTATGCATAAACATTTGACCCAGTTTGGGCCAAATATGTGTAGGAGAAAGATACCGAGTAGGACTCCCAAGAAAGTTTTTGTTGTTGTTTAAGGCAAAACACTTGCCTGGCATAACCCATTTCATTTTTGTCCTTGGCTCTTCTGCTGTCATGCTCCCTAGTCAGAATATTGTAAGATGGGAGAGTCACATAGGTTACATGAGTTTGGCAGACCAAAAAGCATGCATTCTCCTATATCCAAGATGAGTCCCTGAGCAAATACGCCAGACCTAGGCTACCTATTTCAAGACTTACTATTGTATAAGACAAACCCCTGTGTGGTGCAAAGGGTTAACACAATTCACTGCTAAGCCAAAGATGCCTTGGAAGAAAAACCTGGCAATCTACATTTAAAAATTCAGCCCTTGAAAACTTCATGGAGCACAGTTCTACCCTGAATCATATGGGGTAACTGTAAATAAGAATCAATTCAGTGGCAACTGGTTTGGTATTTTTGGTGTTAATATAAGAAAAATTAAGCTTTTGTGATTAGACCACTAGAGTCGGTTTGTTTTTTTCCCATGTAGCCAGATGCAATTTGGACTGATAGAGAAATAATTAAAAGAATGTAGAGTTAAGTAAGCGTAATGATTATGGAACTAATCATTTAGCAATGGGCTGCTAACCACAAGGTCAGTAGTTCAAATACACCAGTCACTCAGGCGGAGAAAAATGAAGCTCTCTGCTTCTGTAAAGATTTACAGTCTTGGAAGCCCTATATGGGGTTGCTATAAGTTGTAATCAACTTGATAGCATTTTATTTGTTTGAGTTTGGTGACTAGTATGTAAGCTTTGAGGGGGTAGTAATAGATACTTTGAATACTATTCTTAGCACTATAGGTATTATGTCTTTTGCAAATGGATAAACGAACAAAAGCGATATTCATTTTGTGTTTTCTGTAGTTTGCCTTATTCTTCCAAGAAGATTGCTCAAGTGTTAAGACCCAGTCTTCTCAGGCATACTTGAATAAAAGAATAACTGATAGACACAGACTTGAACCCTTGCTTGTGTGATCATTGGTGTGTCACTGTTTTTCAATCCATTTCTCATCTGTGAACTGGGGATTACACACGTAGCCCACAGGGTTCTTTTGGAGATTCAGAGTAATATGTGTGTCTTTGATAGAGTACCCATGCATGCCGAGCTTATTCCTCAGGCCTGGGTGCAGGGAGTCTATTTGAGATCTGATGGCAGGGAGTGGGAATAGGAAAGCGGACGCAAGACTGAGTTAGGGGGAGAAGCAATCACAATGGGAACGGGGTGTTGAGGCTTTTAATGTAGGATACAGGGGCTTGATTCCCCCAGGACTTCTGAGGAACATGGGTTCTGTCCTAGAATTGTCTACCAGAAACAGGAGGCTGGGCTCTTCTTCGCCTGTAGTAGAGTTGAGCATTCCTCCTAGTAAGGTGACCTCTCCTACCTTCCTGGGTTTGGCTTTCCATGCCTTTGAAAAGGCTTCGAGGCAGAAGGACATGGAGAGCTGCGTGCTGCACAGTTGTGATAAGACACCATTTCAGCAGGAGCCTGCACTTACATAGAGCCGTTCGCCACTGCTATGATGGATATCAGGAGGAGCCCTTGAAGTGCAGTGGTTACAAGTTGGTTTGCTAACTTCAAGGTCAGCAGCTCAAAACTACTAGCTCCAAGGAAGAAAGATGGGGTTTTCTACTCCAATAAAGAGTTGTAGTGTTTGAAACTCGCAGGGGGCAATTGTACACTGCCCCACAGGATCGCTATGAGTCGGTATTGACTGGAAGGCAGTGAGATGGTGTCAGAGATGGGTCAAAGGAATGTGGCATGGCAACCCTAAGAATCTGCTACAGAACCAGAAAGTGCCTGGGATAGATGAGTTTATTGTGCTTGGCCTTTTAAAACCATCAAACGGGCAACAGTTAGAAAGTCAAACATACCAAGTGTCATTGGAGATCCGGGGAAAGCAGAGAAACACTGCTAATGATGCAGGTTTGCTGCACAGCATTCTGGCAGAGCTTAGTGAAAGTCCATTGAATGGACCCTAGGACCTAGTGAGCCCCTCCTGGGCGTACAACCAAAGAAG
This sequence comes from Tenrec ecaudatus, assembly GCF_050624435.1. NCBI lineage: Eukaryota > Metazoa > Chordata > Mammalia > Afrosoricida > Tenrecidae > Tenrec > Tenrec ecaudatus. The sequence goes on from NW_027457943.1 coordinate 887,525, forward strand.
CGCAGTCACTGAGTTGACTTTCATTCCTCGTGACCCTATCAAACAAAGCTGAATGGTCCCATGATGTTTTCAAGGCTTCTATTGGGAAGCAGACAGCCATGCCTTTATCCCCCAGTGTGTGGAAGACGGCTTCAAACTACTGACCTTTGGGTTAGCAGCCAAGCATTTAATATCTCCCCCATCAAAGCTCTCTCCTGGATGTAGAAAAACAAACAAAACCCCAGTTGATTCTTCCTCATTAGCAACCCTACAAGGCACAGTAGAATTGCTGCTTTAGGTTAACAAAACTAAATTCTTACGACAGCAGACAGCCTCTCTTTGCTCCATGGAATAGCTGGTGGGTTGGAACTGCTCACCTTGGGGTTAGCAGCCCAACACATAATTCCTGGGTATATAGGCCAAGCTATTTATCCAATGCACAGGGCCCTTGGGACATTTTTACAAGAATGGTCACCACACTGATACCTGCAGTAGAGAAGAGTTGGAGCCGAATTGGATGCCAATCAACAGACAACTGAAGAAGGAAACAAAAGAAAGATGATGATTGCTCATGACCAAGTGGCACGCAGCAGCACATACAATTGATATGCAGCATGGCAATAACTCTTAATGACATTGCAAGGAGTTGAAAAGGTCAAAAACGGAATGAGATTTATATTGCAGTACCATTCATGGAAGCTGAAAGCCCATTCACCAAGCAGCATGGTCTAGTGCACATGGCTGTATGCCTATAAGGACACACACACACACCAAGCACCCAGCAGGGGGTATTAGTCTGAAGAGGGGAATGGAAGTGATGTGAATGTGGAAAAGGAGGGACAAAACACAAGCAGGGCCTGACATTGATCAGGGTTCACAGTGTGCTATAAAGTAGGCATGATTAATCACTTCCCTGTACCAGAAGGCTGAGCTAGATTTTTAAAGCAAATCGAGTGCCTGGAACACAATGGTTGTTAGCTGCTGTTGAGTCAGCCTCCATTCCAACTCACTGTGACAACCAGCTCCCAGTGACTCCATGGGCAATATTCTCTCTGGTCCTGCACCATCTCTTTGGTTGTGCATCAGATTGTGATTCACAGGGGTTTTCGTTAACTGGTTTTCAGAAGAAGAAAGCCACGCTCTTCTTCATCGCTCATCTTATTCTGGACACATCACAGAAACAGGTTCAGTCTCAAAGCCGCACCCAACCAAGCTTCCCCATTTCAGTATCATAGCAACACAGAATCAGTTCAGTACCTCAGCAATAACCAAGCATCCCCCTGACAAATGAGTGTTGGATGCACATGAGTTTCATTGTCTTGGACTCAAACCCAGATCTCCCACATGAAAAAGGAGAATTCTACAACTGAACCACCAATTTACCCTCAGAATATAATATGTATCCAGTAAATGGTTATTAAGAATGTGGCTGCCAGGAAAATCCAGCAATTTCCTGCCAAGGCTTAACACTAATAATTCCCCCACACACTAGAAGGCTGCAGAGGAATGACTTTCTCCATGCCAGCCCTGGTATCTAGACAAGGGACCCTAACACTGAGCCACTGAGCCCCAGCAGGCTGGGGAGCAATGTCAAATTGGATGAGGGACAATCCTGGTTGAGTTAGTTTCCCTAAGCTCGCAGGGCAGTTTAGCATGTCCACAGCTGTGTTCAAAATAGCCATGCGATTACCACCGAGAGAAATTCTACATGCTTTCACACCCCATGCTAGTCGTTGCAGCCATCGTTGAGTACAGTTCATGCTCATCACTATCTAGAACTCACGGTGACGCTGTGGGTGAGCCGTTGGGCAGGTAACCTCAAGGTTGGCAGTTCAAAGGCACCAGTTGTTCACTGAGAGGAAGGTGAGATGATCTGCTCCTGTAAAGATTTAGCCTGAGGAATTTTATATAGGGTCACAGTGAGTCAGGATCAACTCAATGGTGTTGGTTTGGTTTATTAGACACACTATCAGATCATATTTAATGTTTTTATTAACATGTATATTTGCCACAAATCCAATGTCTTTTATTTTTATCACTGCATTTCAATACAATTTGTGCCTTTGTGATTCTGTATTTCATTGGAGGTATTTGGAAATATTATTCTGGGGAGTGGGCAGGTGTTCCATAGCCTTTCCTAAATGCCAAAAGGATCCATGGGTTTGCAATGGTTAAGACCCTCTAATAGAGTTTATCAAAGAGCCCTGGAGGCACAATGGTTAAGTGCTCAGCTGCTATCCAAAAGGTTGAAGGTTTGAACCCACCAGTGGCTCTGTTCTTGGAAGAAAAGCCAGGCAACTCATTCTTGTAAAGATTACAGCATAGAAAAGACTAGAGCAGTGGTTCTCAAACTTCCTAATGCCACAACCCTTTCATACAGTTCCTCATGTTGTGGTGACCTCCACAACCATAAAAATATTCTCATTGCTACTTCATAACTGTAATTTTGTTACAGTCACCCTGTGCAAGGGTCCCACAGGTGGAGAACCATTGGTCTAGAGAGCTCTGCACTGATGCATTGAGTCACTATGAGTTGGACTGGACTAGAAGGTTCCTAACAAAAACACCAACAATCATTTTTTACCATACCTTGTTAACTCAAAAAGATTAACAAGCAATTTCACAAATGAGGACATCCAGTTGCCCCTCCAAACTGGACAAGCATGAGTTAAATGGTGACCTTGACCCCACGGTGTCCTCCAGTTGGTGCCATGCTGCCTTTATTCCCTCTGCCTCTCAGTTCTGTGGAGAAGAAGGGGAAAGGGAGGGAAAGAAAAAGAAAGAAATGAAAAGATAATTTTCCCAGCTTCTTCACATCACTGAATTGAACTTTACTTTTAATAAAAGTATTATGAAATGGAAATGGTGCTTTCACTATTTTGCTTTTAGGTGATATTCAGAGACATGGTGCTGGTAATTATTTGAGCCGGGGAGGTTAATGTGCAGACTTTCTGAATATGGTTGAGCCAGCATGCCCCCTTCCAGGCCTAGCATTTCCCTGGACTATGAGAAGTTATAGACAGTCTACCCTCTTCTTCCTCTGACTTCGCTGCAAACCATGGACACACTGGTTCTGACTTGACCTGGCTCCAGTACAGAAAAAAATATCCTCCTTGCATAATTGTAGTGCTTGCATTGGAAGGCACCCAGAGACAAATCTCTCATCTGGTGGCATAATGGGTTATGTGTTGGGCTATTAACTGCAAGGTCAGCAGTTGGAATTCACCAGTCGCTCCTTTGGAGAAAGATGAGGCTTTCTTCTCCCATAAAGAGTTATAGCCTTAGATGAGTATAAAAACTCAAAATGCATTGGCAGAGATTCCACAGAGAATAAGCCTCCATTAAATCCCCTGGGACCATTCACCAGGGATGGGATTAAACCCTGCTCACCGTCAGTACATCAGAAAGTGTATTGTTGCAGATATGATTAGGTTAAACATTAACATCTTATCATTTGTCTTTACTCTTAACACGTTTTCATTTGTTCTTTTTTTAATATTCTGCTTTCCTTTTTATTGAAAAAAGTAACTAATGTCACTAAACAAGTAGAGAATTTGTTTAAATGAGAATCTAATCGGTTATGTAAACTTTCACTGTAAACATAACACAATTTTATTTTTACAAAGAGTTATAGCCTTGGAAACCCAGGAGGCCGGAGCATTTTCTCTCGATAGGATTGTTATGCACCCAATGGCAATGAGTGTTGTTGGATTTTGTTTCTTTATTGTTTTCTGTAGCTATGGTGGTGTATAGGGTTTATGTGTTGGGCTGCTAAACGCAATGTCTGAAATGGCAAATTTGAAATCCCCAGCCACTCCAAGGGAGAACGATGAGGCTTTCTACTCCCCTAAAGAGTTCTAGTCTCAGAGCAGCCAGTCGACAAAGAGAACAACATGGCTGGCCCCACTATGAGACATGATGCCCCTCAGTGACCAAGGGTGATACAGGGGACAGCACTGGAGACACAGTGTGCGAATTGCACCTAACCTGATTCCACCACACCGAGGCAAAGTGTGGTGGAGTGCAGTGGAACAGCAAGGGAATGGAGTGGCAAGGTCCCCAGGGAATGCTGAAAGTGGACTTTGGGGCCAGGTTGTGGTGCCTCAACAGACTGGATTGGAAAACACTCCTAAGGTCCAACAAATGATCCTTGAACTAACTATAAGCTCTTCTTTCTTGATGTGTTTTGTTTTGTTCTTTGTCAGTGGTTTGTTTTTGTTGTTTTGTTGTCTGGTTGTATACTGTTGCTCTGTTTTCCTCTGTCTTGTTTCGTGCATGTTAGTGTCTCCACAGGTCTGTCTAAATAAGACAGGCTGGATGAACTATCTGGAGGAAAAACAACAGGACCAACAGTTCCGGGGGCACTTGGGATAGGTGGAGGTGCGGGGGGGGGGGGGTAAGGAAGTGGTGTTAACAAACACAGGGACAAGGGAACAACATGGGACTCAAAATCGTAGTGAGGGGGAAGTGGCAGGCCTGGTAGGGAATGATCAAGGGTAAGATTACGTAAAGAAGAGGTATAGCTGTAACCCAGGTTGGGACGGAGCATGGTAGTGGGACAGGAGGAAAGTCAAGGGAGATGGAGGAGAGAGCTAGGAGTCAAAGTGCATTTATAGAGGTCTTGACAAAGACATGTACATGCAAATATATATATAAATATAAATATATATATATATATATATATATATATATATATATATGTATGGGGAAATAGAACTGTGTGTCTATAATTATAGGTTTAGTATTAAGGTGGTGGCAGGACCTTGGGCCTTAACTCAAGCACTCCCTCAATGCATGAATACTTTCTTTTATTAAATTGGCACTCTACAGTGCTCATCCTCCCGACACAACTGCTGAAGCCAAAGCTGGTGAACAAGTAAATGTGGTGAAGAAAGCTGATGGTGCCCGGCTATCAAAAGAGATAGTGTCTGGGGTCTTAAAGACTTGAAGATAAACAAGCGGCCGTCTAGCTCAGAAGCAAAAAAGCCCACATGGAAGAGCACACCAGCCTGTGTGATTACGAGGTCCCGAAGGGATCAGTTATCAGGCATCAAAAAACAAAAAAATCACAGTATTGGCTGCACACCTCCATGATACGATTGGCGAAGACAAACGGGTGCATAAGCAAATGTGGCGAAGAAAGCTGATGGTGCCTGGCTATCAAAAGAGATAATGTCTGGGGTCTTAAAGGCTTGAAGGTGAACAAGCGGCCATCTAGCTCAGAAGCAAAAAAGCCCACATGGAAGAAGCACACCAGCCTGTGCGATCACATGGTGCCAAAGGGACCAGGTATAAGGTATTATGCAAAAAATATATATATACCATATATATGGTATATATATATATATATATATAAAATAGTGAATGAAGGGGGAAGTGCAGAGTAGAGACCCAAAGCCCATTTGCTGGCCACTGGAGATCCCCTCACAAAGGGGTTTAGGAGAGGAGATGGGTCAGTCAGGGTGCGATGTAGTACTGATGAAAAACACAGCTTTTCCCTAGATCCTGGATGCTTCCTCCCCACAACTACCATGATCCGTATTCTACCTTGCAGGACTGGATAGGGCAGAGGTTGTACACTGGTACATATAGGAGCTGGAGGCATAGGGAATCCAGGGTGGATGATACCTTCAGGACCATGAGTGTGAGGGGTGATACTGGGAGAGTAGAGGGTGAGTGGGTTGGGAACAGATGACAAGGATCCACATGTAACCTCCTCCCTGGGAGACAGACGGCAGAGAAGGTGGGGAGGGAAACTCCGGAGAGGGCAAGATATGACAAAATAACAATCTGTAGATTATCAAGGGCTCATGATGGAGTGGGGAGCGGGGAGGGAGGTTAAAAAAAAGAGGACCTGATGCAAAGGACTTAAGTGGAGAGCAAATGCTTTGAGAGTGATTAGGGCAAAAAATGTACGGATATGCTTTATACATCAGCATAAGGGCTGGGGTGCCACAGGCCTGGAGCTCCCAAAGCCTAAGGGCTGGGGCGACCCAGACCTGGCGCCCAAAGCCTAAGGGCTGGGGCGCCCCAGGCCTGGGGCTCCCAAAGCCTAAGGGTTGGGGCGCCCCAGGCCTTGGGCTTCCTAAGACAAAGGGCTGTGGCGCCCCAGGCCAGAGGTTCCCTAAGCCTAAGGGAAGAGGCGCCCCAGGCCTAGGGCTCCCAAAACCTAAGGGCTGGGACGCCCCAGGCCTGGGGCTCCGAAGCCTAATGGCTGGGGCGCCCCACGCCAGGTGTTCCCTAAGCCTAAGGGCAGGGGCGTACCAGGCCTGGGACTCCCAAAGTGTAAGGTCTGGGGCGCCTAGGTCTGGGACTTCCAAAGCCGAAGGGCTGTGGCGCCCCGAGCCTGGGGCTCTCTAAGCCTAAGGGCAGGGATGCCCCAGGCCTGGGGCTCCCTAAGCCGAAGAGCTGGGTCCTCCCAGGCATGGGCTCCATAAGCCTAAGGGCTGGGGCGCCCCAGGCCTGTGGCTCCAAAAGCCTAAGAGTTGGGCGCCCCAAGCCTGGGGCTCCCAAAGCCTAAGGGCTGGGCGCCCCAGGTCTGGGGCTCCCATATCCTATGGGTTGGGGCGTCCCAGCCTGGGGCTCCAAAAGCCTAAGGGCTGGGGCGCCCAAGGCCTGGGGCTCCCTAAGACTAAGGGCTGGGACGTACCAGGACTGGGGCTCCATAAGCCTAAGGGCTGGGGCGACCCAGGCCTGGGGCTCCCTAAGCCTAAGGGCTGGGGCACCCGAGGCCTTGGGGCTCCCTAAGCCAAGGGCAGGGGCGCCCCAGGCCTGGGGCTCCCAAAGCCTAAGTGCTGGGGCGCCCCTGGTCAGGGGCTCCCTAAGCCAAAAGGCTGGGGCGTACCAGGCCTGTGGCTTCCAAAGCCTAAGGGCTGGGGTGCCCCAGGCCTGGGACTCCCTAAGCCTAAGGGCAGGGATGCCCCAGGCCTGGGGCTCCCTAAGCCTAAGGGCTCGGGCACCCCGGCTTGGGGCTCCCAAAGCCTAAGGGCTGCGGCGCCCCAGGCCAGTGGCTCCCTAAACCTAAGGGCGGGGGCGCCCCAGGCCTGGGTCTCCCTACCCGAAGGGCTGGTACGCCCAGGCATGGGGTTCCCTAAGCCTAAGGGCTGGGGCACCCCGGCCTGGGGCTCCCAAAGCCTAAGGGCTGGGGGGCCCCAGGCAGGTGGCTCCCTAAACCTAACAGCTGGGGCGCCCCAGGCCTGGGGCTCTCAAAGCCTACGGGTTGGGGCGCCCCAGGCCTGGGGCTCCCTAAGAAAAAGGGCTGTGGCGCCCCAGGCCAGAAGCTCCCTAAGCCTAACGGCTGGGGCGACCCAGGCCTGGGGCTCCCTAAGCCTAAGGCCCTGGGCACCCCAGGCCTGGGGCTCCCAAAGCCAAGGGCAGGGGCGCCCCAGGCCTAGGGCTCACAAAACCTAAGGCTGGGGCGCCTCAGCCCTGGGGCTCCTAAAGCCTAAGTGCTAGGGCGCCCCAGGTCAGGGGCTCCCTAAGCCTAAGGGCTGGGGCGCTCTAGGCCTGTGGCTCACAAAGCCAAAGGGCTGGGGCGCCCCAGGCCTGGGACTCCCAAAGCCTAAGGGCTGGCGTGCCCCAGGCCTGGGGCTCCCTATGCCTAAGCGCTGGGGAGCCCCAGGCCTGGGGCTCCCTAAGCCGAAGGGCTGGGCGCCCCCAGGCCTGGGGCTCCCTATGCCTAAGCGCTGGGGAGCCCCAGGCCTGTGGGTCCCAAAGCCTAAAAGCTGGGGCGCCCCAAGCCTTGGGCTCTCAAACCCTAAGGGCTGGGAGCCCCAGGCCTGGGGCTCCCAAAACCTATGGGCTGGGGCGTCCCAGTCTGGGGCTCCCAAATCCTAAGGGTTGGGGCGCCCCATGCCTGGGGCTTCCAAAGCCTAAGGGCTGGGGCACCCCAGGCCTGGGGCTCCCAAAGCCCAAGGGCTGGGGCGCCCCAGGCTTTGGATCCCAAAACCTAAGGGCTGGGTCGCACCAGGCTTGAGCTCCCAAAGCCTAACGGCTGGGGCACCCCTGGCCTGGGGCTCCCAAAGTCTAAGGGCTGGGGCGCCCCAGGCCAGGGGCTCCCTAAGCCGAAGGGCTGGTGCGCCCTAGGTCTGGGGCACCCAAAGCCTGAGGGCTGTGGTGCCCCAGGCCAGGGGGTCCCTAATCCTAAGGTCTGGGGCGTACCAGGCCTGGGGCTCACAAAGCCTAAAGGCTTGGGCGCCCCAGGACAAGGGGTCCCTAATCCTAAGGGCTGGGGCGTACCTGGCCTGGGGCTCCCAAAGCCTAAGGGCTGGGGTGTCCCAGGCCATAGGCTCCCTAAGCCTAAGGGCTGGGACGCCCCAGGCCTGGGGCTCCCTAAGCCGAAGGGCTGGGTGCCCCCAGGCCTGGGGCACCCTAAGCCTAAGGGCTGGGGCGCCCCAGGCCTGGGGCTCCCAAAACCTAAGCGCTGGGGCGCCCCAGGCCTGGGGCTCCCAAAACCTAAGGACTGGGCGCCCCGGCCAGGGGCTCCCAAAGCCTAAGGGCTGGGGCGCCCCAGGCCTGGGGCTCCCTAAACCTAAGGGCGGGGGCGCCCCAGGACTGGGGCTCCCTAAGCCGAAGGGCTGTGACGCCCAGGTCTGGGGCTCCCTAAGCCGAAGAGCTGGGTGCTCCTAGGCCTGGGGCTCCCAAAGCATAAGGGCTGGGGTGCCACAGGCCTGGAGCTCCCAAAGCCTAAGGGCTGGGGCGACCCAGACCTGGCGCCCAAAGCCTAAGGGCTGGGGCGCCCCAGGCCTGGGGCTCCCAAAGCCTAAGGGTTGGGGCGCCCCAGGCCTTGGGCTTCCTAAGACAAAGGGCTGTGGCGCCCCAGGCCAGAGGTTCCCTAAGCCTAAGGGAAGAGGCGCCCCAGGCCTAGGGCTCCCAAAACCTAAGGGCTGGGACGCCCCAGGCCTGGGGCTCCGAAGCCTAATGGCTGGGGCGCCCCACGCCAGGTGTTCCCTAAGCCTAAGGGCAGGGGCGTACCAGGCCTGGGACTCCCAAAGCGTAAGGTCTGGGGCGCCTAGGTCTGGGACTTCCAAAGCCGAAGGGCTGTGGCGCCCCGAGCCTGGGGCTCTCTAAGCCTAAGGGCAGGGATGCCCCAGGCCTGGGGCTCCCTAAGCCGAAGAGCTGGGTCCTCCCAGGCATGGGCTCCATAAGCCTAAGGGCTGGGGCGCCCCAGGCCTGTGGCTCCAAAAGCCTAAGAGTTGGGCGCCCCAAGCCTGGGGCTCCCAAAGCCTAAGGGCTGGGCGCCCCAGGTCTGGGGCTCCCATATCCTATGGGTTGGGGCGTCCCAGCCTGGGGCTCCAAAAGCCTAAGGGCTGGGGCGCCCAAGGCCTGGGGCTCCCTAAGACTAAGGGCTGGGACGTACCAGGACTGGGGCTCCATAAGCCTAAGGGCTGGGGCGACCCAGGCCTGGGGCTCCCTAAGCCTAAGGGCTGGGGCACCCGAGGCCTTGGGGCTCCCTAAGCCAAGGGCAGGGGCGCCCCAGGCCTGGGGCTCCCAAAGCCTAAGTGCTGGGGCGCCCCTGGTCAGGGGCTCCCTAAGCCAAAAGGCTGGGGCGTACCAGGCCTGTGGCTTCCAAAGCCTAAGGGCTGGGGTGCCCCAGGCCTGGGACTCCCTAAGCCTAAGGGCAGGGATGCCCCAGGCCTGGGGCTCCCTAAGCCTAAGGGCTCGGGCACCCCGGCTTGGGGCTCCCAAAGCCTAAGGGCTGCGGCGCCCCAGGCCAGTGGCTCCCTAAACCTAAGGGCGGGGGCGCCCCAGGCCTGGGTCTCCCTACCCGAAGGGCTGGTACGCCCAGGCATGGGGTTCCCTAAGCCTAAGGGCTGGGGCACCCCGGCCTGGGGCTCCCAAAGCCTAAGGGCTGGGGGGCCCCAGGCAGGTGGCTCCCTAAACCTAACAGCTGGGGCGCCCCAGGCCTGGGGCTCTCAAAGCCTACGGGTTGGGGCGCCCCAGGCCTGGGGCTCCCTAAGAAAAAGGGCTGTGGCGCCCCAGGCCAGAAGCTCCCTAAGCCTAACGGCTGGGGCGACCCAGGCCTGGGGCTCCCTAAGCCTAAGGCCCTGGGCACCCCAGGCCTGGGGCTCCCAAAGCCAAGGGCAGGGGCGCCCCAGGCCTAGGGCTCACAAAACCTAAGGCTGGGGCGCCTCAGCCCTGGGGCTCCTAAAGCCTAAGTGCTAGGGCGCCCCAGGTCAGGGGCTCCCTAAGCCTAAGGGCTGGGGCGCTCTAGGCCTGTGGCTCACAAAGCCAAAGGGCTGGGGCGCCCCAGGCCTGGGACTCCCAAAGCCTAAGGGCTGGCGTGCCCCAGGCCTGGGGCTCCCTATGCCTAAGCGCTGGGGAGCCCCAGGCCTGGGGCTCCCTAAGCCGAAGGGCTGGGCGCCCCCAGGCCTGGGGCTCCCTATGCCTAAGCGCTGGGGAGCCCCAGGCCTGTGGGTCCCAAAGCCTAAAAGCTGGGGCGCCCCAAGCCTTGGGCTCTCAAACCCTAAGGGCTGGGAGCCCCAGGCCTGGGGCTCCCAAAACCTATGGGCTGGGGCGTCCCAGTCTGGGGCTCCCAAATCCTAAGGGTTGGGGCGCCCCATGCCTGGGGCTTCCAAAGCCTAAGGGCTGGGGCACCCCAGGCCTGGGGCTCCCAAAGCCCAAGGGCTGGGGCGCCCCAGGCTTTGGATCCCAAAACCTAAGGGCTGGGTCGCACCAGGCTTGAGCTCCCAAAGCCTAACGGCTGGGGCACCCCTGGCCTGGGGCTCCCAAAGTCTAAGGGCTGGGGCGCCCCAGGCCAGGGGCTCCCTAAGCCGAAGGGCTGGTGCGCCCTAGGTCTGGGGCACCCAAAGCCTGAGGGCTGTGGTGCCCCAGGCCAGGGGGTCCCTAATCCTAAGGTCTGGGGCGTACCAGGCCTGGGGCTCACAAAGCCTAAAGGCTTGGGCGCCCCAGGACAAGGGGTCCCTAATCCTAAGGGCTGGGGCGTACCTGGCCTGGGGCTCCCAAAGCCTAAGGGCTGGGGTGTCCCAGGCCATAGGCTCCCTAAGCCTAAGGGCTGGGACGCCCCAGGCCTGGGGCTCCCTAAGCCGAAGGGCTGGGTGCCCCCAGGCCTGGGGCACCCTAAGCCTAAGGGCTGGGGCGCCCCAGGCCTGGGGCTCCCAAAACCTAAGCGCTGGGGCGCCCCAGGCCTGGGGCTCCCAAAACCTAAGGACTGGGCGCCCCGGCCAGGGGCTCCCAAAGCCTAAGGGCTGGGGCGCCCCAGGCCTGGGGCTCCCTAAACCTAAGGGCGGGGGCGCCCCAGGACTGGGGCTCCCTAAGCCGAAGGGCTGTGACGCCCAGGTCTGGGGCTCCCTAAGCCGAAGAGCTGGGTGCTCCTAGGCCTGGGGCTCCCAAAGCATAAGGGCTGGGGTGCCACAGGCCTGGAGCTCCCAAAGCCTAAGGGCTGGGGCGACCCAGACCTGGCGCCCAAAGCCTAAGGGCTGGGGCGCCCCAGGCCTGGGGCTCCCAAAGCCTAAGGGTTGGGGCGCCCCAGGCCTTGGGCTTCCTAAGACAAAGGGCTGTGGCGCCCCAGGCCAGAGGTTCCCTAAGCCTAAGGGAAGAGGCGCCCCAGGCCTAGGGCTCCCAAAACCTAAGGGCTGGGACGCCCCAGGCCTGGGGCTCCGAAGCCTAATGGCTGGGGCGCCCCACGCCAGGTGCTCCCTAAGCCTAAGGGCTGGGGCGTACCAGGCCTGGGACTCCCAAAGCCTAAGGTCTGGGGCGCCTAGGTCTGGGACTTCCAAAGCCTAAGGGCTGTGGCGCCCCGAGCCTGGGGCTCTCTAAGCCTAAGGGCAGGGACGCCCCAAGCCTGGGGCTCCCTAAGCCGAAGAGCTGGGTCCTCCCAGGCCTGGGGCTCCATAAGCCTAAGGGCTGGGGCGCCCCAGGCCTGTGGCTCCAAAAGCCTAAGAGTTGGGCGCCCCAAGCCTGGGGCTCCCGAAGACTAAGGGCTGGGACGTACCAGGCCTGGGGCTCCCTAAGACTAAGGGCTGGGACGTACCAGGACTGGGGCTCCATAAGCCTAAGGGCTGGGGCGACCCAGGCCTGGGGCTCCCTAAGCCTAAGGGCTGGGGCACCCGAGGCCTGGGGCTCCCTAAGCCAAGGGCAGGGGCGCCCCAGGCCTGGGGCTCCCAAAGCCTAAGTGCTGGGGCGCCCCAGGTCAGGGGCTCCCTAAGCCAAAAGGCTGGGGCGTACCAGGCCTGTGGCTTCCAAAGCCTAAGGGCTGGGGTGCCCCAGGCCTGGGACTCCCTAAGCCTAAGGGCAGGGATGCCCCAGGCCTGGGGCTCCCTAAGCCGAAGAGCTGGGTTCCCCCAGGTCTGGGGCTCCCTAAGCCTAAGGACTGGGGCGCCCCAGGCTGTGGCTCCCAGAGCCTACGAGCTGGGGCGCCCCAGGCCTGTGGCTCCCAGAGCCTACGAGCTGGGGCGCCCCAGGCCTGTGGCTCCCAGAGCCTACGAGCTGGGGCGCCCCATGCCTGTGGCTCCAAAAGCCTAAGAGTTGGGGCGTCCCAAGCCTGGGGATCCCAAAGCCTAAGGGCTGGGCGCCCCAGGCCTGGGGCTCCCAAATCCTATGGGCTGGGGCGTCCCAGCCTGGGGCTCCCAAATCCTACGGGCTGGGGCACCCCAGGCCTGGGGCTCCCAAAGCCTAAGGGCTGGGGCACCCCAGACCTGGGGCTTCCAAAGCATAAGGGCTGGTGCGCCCCAGGCCTGGGGCTCCCAAATCCTAAGGGCTGGGATGCCCCTGGCCTGGGCCTCCCAAAGCCTAAGGGCTGGGGCGCCCCAGGCCAGGGGCTCCCTAAGCCTAAGGGCTTGGCCCTACCAGGCCTGGGGCTCCCAAACCCTAAGGACTGGGGTGCCCCAGGCCTGGGACTCCCAAAGCCTAATGGCTGGGGTGCCCCAGGACTGGGGCTCCCAAAGCCTAAGGGCTGCGGCGCCCCAGGCCTGGGGCTCACAATGCCTAAGGGCAGTTGCCCCCCAGGTCTGGGGCTCCCAAAGCCTAAATCCTGGGACACCCCAGACCAGGGGCTCTCTAAGCCTAAGGGCTGGGGCGTACCGGGCCTGGGGCTCCCAAAGCCTAAGGGCTGGGGCGCCCCAGGCCAGGGACTCCCAAAGCCTAAGGGCTGGGGCGCCCCAGGCCTCGGGCTTCCAAAGCCTAAGGCCTGGGGCACTCCACGGCTCGGGCTCCCTAAGCCTAAGGGCTGGGGCATACCAGGCCTGGGGCTCCCAAATCCTAAGGGCGGGGGTGCCCCAGGCCTGGGGCTCACAACGCCTAAGGGCTGGGGCGCCCCAGGCCTGGCGCTCCCAAAACCTAAGGGCAGGGGCGCCCCTGGCCTGGGGCTCCCAAAGTCTAAAGGCTGGGGCGCCACAGGCCAGGGGCTCCCTAAGCCTAAGGGCTGGGCCGTACCAGGCCTGGGGCTGCAAAAACCTAAGGGTTGGGGAGCCCCATGCCTGGGGCTCCCAAAGCCTAAGGCCTGGGGCGCCCCAGGCCAGGGGCTCCCTAAGCCTAAGGGCTGGGGCGTACCAGGCCTGGGGCTCTCAAAGCCTAAGGGCTGGGGCACCCCAGGCCTGAGACTCCCAAAGCCTAAGGGCTGGGTCACCCCAGGCCTGGGGCTCCCAAAGCCTAAGGGCTGGGGCACCCCAGGCCTGGGGCTCCCAAAGCCTAAGGGCGGGGGCGCCCCAGGCCTGGGGCTCCCAAAGCCTAAGGGCGGGGTCGCCCCAGGCCTGGGGCTCCCAAAGCCTAAGGGCGGGGGCGCCCCAGGCCTGGGGCTCCCAAAGCCGAAGGGCTGGGGTGCCCCAGGCCTGGGCCTCCCAAAGCCTAAGGGCTGGGGTTCCCCAGGCCTGGGCCTCCCAAAGACTAAGGGCTGGGGCACCCCAGGCCTGGGGCTCCCAAAGCCTAAGGGCGGGGGCGCCCCAGGCCTGGATCTCCCAAAGCCTAAGGGCGGGGGCACCCCAGGCCTGGGGCTCCCAAAGCCTAAGAGCTGGGGCGCCCCAGGCCTGGGACTCCCAAAGCCTAAGGGCTGGGGCGCCCTAGGACTGGCTCGCCCTAAGCCTAACGGCTGGGGCGCCCCAGGCCTGGAGCTCCCTAAGCCGAATGGCTGGGTGCCCCCAGGCCTGGGGCTCCCTAATCCTAAGGGCTGGGACGCCCCAGGCCTGGGGCTCCCTAAGCCGAAGAGCTGGGCTCCCCAGGCCTGGGGCTCCCAAAGCCTAAGGGCTGGGGCGCCCCAGGCCTTGGGCTCCCAAAGCCTAAGGGCTGGGTCGCCCCAGGCCTGGGGCTCCCTAAGCTGAAGGGCTGGGTGCCCCCAGGCCTGGGGCTTTCTAAGCCTAAGGGCTTGGGCGTCCCAGGATGGGGCTCCCTAAGCCTAAGGGCTGGGGCGCCCCAGGCCTGGCGCTCCCTAAGACTATGGGCTGGAGTGCCCCAGGCCTGGATCTCCCTAGGCCTTAGGGCTGGGCGCCCAACCACAGGATCGCTATGAGTCGGTATTGACTGGAATGCAGTGAGAATGGTGTCAGAGATGGGTCAAAGGAATATGGCATGGCAACCCTAAGTGTCTGCTACAGAACCATAAAGTGCCTGGGATAGATGAGTTTATTGTGCTTGGCCTTTTAAAACCATCAAACGCGCAACAGTTAGAAAGACAAACATACCAAGTGTCATTTGAGATCCGGGGAAAGCAGAGAAACACTGCTAATGATGCAGGTTTGCTGCACAGCATTCTGGCAGAGCTTAGTGAAAGTCCATTGAATGGACCCTAGGACCTAGTGAGCCCCTCCTGGGTGTACAACCAAAGAAGCTCAGTCACTGAGTTGACTTTCATTCCTCGTGACCATATCAAACAAAGCTGAAATGTCCCATGATGTTTTCAAGGCTTCTATTGGGAAGAAGACAGCCGTGCCTTTATCCCACAGTGTGTGGAAGACGGCTTCAAACTACTGACCTTTGGGTTAGCAGCCAAGCACTTAATATCTCCCCCATCAAAGCTCTCTCCTGGTTGTAGAAAAACAAACAAAACCCCAGTTGATTCTTCCTCATTAGCAACCCTACAAGGCACAGTAGAATTGCTGCTTTAGGTTTACAAAACTAAATTCTTACGAGAGTAGACAGCCTCTCTTTGCTCCATGGAATAGCTGGTGGGTTGGAACTGCTCACCTTGGGGTTAGCAGCCCAACGCATAATTCCTGGGTATATAGGCCAAGCTTTTTATCCAATTCACAGGGCCCTTGGGGCATTTTTACAAGAATGGTCACCACACGGATACCTGCAGTAGAGAAGAGTTGGAGCCGAATTGGATGCCAATCAACAGACAACTGAAGAAGGAAACAAAAGAAAGATGATGATTGCTCATGACCAAGTGGCACACAGCAGCACATGCAATTGATATGCAGCATGGCAATAACTCTTAATGACATTGCAAGGAGTTGAAAAGGTCAGAAACTGAATGAGATTTATATTGCAGTACCATTCATGGAAGCTGAAAGCCCGTTCACCAAGCAGCATGGTCTAGTGCACATGGCTGTATGCCTATAAGGACACACACACACACCAAGCACCCAGCAGGGGGTATTAGTCTGAAGAGGGGAATGGAAGTGATGTGAATGTGGAAAAGGAGGGACAAAACACAAGCAGGGCCTGACATTGATCAGGGTTCACGGTGTGCTATAAAGTAGGCATGATTAATCACTTCCCTGTACCAGAAGGCTGAGCTAGATTTTTAAAGCAAATCGAGTGCCTGGAACACAATGGTTGTTAGCTGCTGTTGAGTCAGCCTCCAGTCCAACTCACTGTGACAACCAGCTCCCAGTGACTCCATGGGCAATATTCTCCCTGGTCCTGCACCATCTCTTTGGTTGTGCATCAGATTGTGATTCACAGGGGTTTTCGTTAACTGGTTTTCAGAAGTAGAATGCCAGGCTCTTCTTCATCGCTCATCTTAGTCTGGACACATCACAGAAAAAGGTTCAGTCTCATAGCCGCACCCAACCAAGCTTCCCCATTTCAGTATCATAGCAACACAGAATCAGTTCAGTACCTCAGCAATAACCAAGCATCCCCCTGACAAATAAGTGTTGGATGCACATGAGTTTCATTGTCTTGGACTCAAACCCAGATCTCCCACATGGAAAAGGAGAATTCTACAACTGAACCACCAATTTACCCTCAGAATATAATATGTATCCAGTAAATGGTTATTAAGAATGTGGCTGCCAGGAAAATACAGCAATTTCCTGCCAATGCTTAACACTAATATCTTCCCCCACACACTAGAAGGCTGCAGAGGAATGACTTTCTCCATGCCAGCCCTGGTATCTAGACAAGGGACCCAAACACTGAGCCACTGAGCCCCAGCAGGCTGGGGAGCAATGTCAAATTGGATGAGGTCAATCCTGGTTGAGTTAGTTTCCCTAAGCTCGCAGGGCAGTTTAGCATGTCCACAGCTGTGTTCTGAATAGCCATGCGATTACCACCGAGAGAAATTCTACATGCTTTCACACCCCATGCTAGTCGTTGCAGCCATCATTGAGTACAATTCATGCTCATCACTATCTAGAACTCACGGTGACGCTGTGGGTGAGCCATTGGGCAGGTAACCTCAAGGTTGGCAGTTCAAAGGCACCAGTTGTTCTCTGAGAGGAAGGTGAGACGATCTGCTCCTGTCAAGATTTAGCCTGAGGAATTTTATATAGGGTCACAGTGAGTCAGGATCAACTCAATGGTGTGGGTTTGGTTTATTAGACCCACCATCAGATCATATTTAATGTATTTATTAACATGTATATTTGCCACAAATCCAATGTCTTATTTTTATCACTGCATTTCAATACAATTTGTGCCTTTGTGATTCTGTATTTCATTGGAGGTATTGGGAATATTATTCTGGGGAGTGGGCAGGTGTTCCATAGCCTTTCCTAAATGCCAAAAGAATCCATGGGGTTGCAATGGTTAAGACCCTCTAATAGAGTTTATCAAAGAGCCCTGGAGGCACAATGGTTAAGTGCTCAGCTGCTATCCAAAAGGTTGAAGGTTTGAACCCACCAGTGGCTCTGTTCTTGGAAGAAAAACCAGGCAACTCATTCTTGTAAAGATTACAGCATAGAGAAGCCTAGAGCAGTGGTTCTCAAACTTCCTAATGCCACAACCCTTTCATACAGTTCCTCATGTTGTGGTGACCTCCACAACCATAAAAATATTATCATTGCTGCTTCATAACTGTAACTTTGTTACAGTCACCCTGTGCAAGGGTCCCATAGGTTGAGAACCATTGGTCTAGAGAGCTCTGCACTGATGCATTGAGTCACTATGAGTTGGACTGGACTAGAAGGTTCCTAACAAAAACACCAACAATCCTTTTTTACCATGACCTTGTTAACTCAAAAAGATTAATAAGCAAATTCACAAATGAGGACATCCAGTTGCCCCTCCAAACTGGAGAAGCATAAGTTAAATGGTGACCCTGACCCCACGGTGTCCTCCAGCTGGTGCCATGATGCCTTTATTCCTTCTGCCTCTCAGTTCTGTGGAGAAGGGGAAAGGGAGGGAAAGAAAGAAATGAAAAGATAATTTTCCCAGCTTCTTCACATCACTGAATTGAACTTTACTTTTAGTAAAATTATTATGAAATGGAAATGGTGCTTTCACTATTTTGCTTTTAGGTGATATTCAGAGACATGGAGCTGGTCATTATTTGAGCCGGGGAGGTTAGTGTGCAGATTTTCTGAATATGGTTGAGCCTGCATGCCCCTTCCAGGCCTAGCATTTCCCTGGGCTATGAGAAGTTATAGACAGTCTACCCTCTTCTTCCTCTGACTTCGCTGCAAACCATGGACACACTGGTTCTGACTTGACCTGGCTCCAGTACAGAAAAAAATATCCTCCTTGCATAATTGTAGTGCTTGCATTGGAAGGCACCCAGAGACAAATCTCTCATCTGGTGGCATAATGGGTTATGTGTTGGGCTATTAACTGCAAGGTCAGCAGTTGGAATTCACCAGTCGCTCCTTTGGAGAAAGATGAGGCTTTCTTCTCCCATAAAGAGTTATAGCCTTAGATGAGTATAAAAACTCAAAATGCATTGGCAGAGATTCCAAAGAGAATAAGCCTCCATTAAATCCCCTGGGACCATTCACCAAGGATGGGATTAAACCCTGCTCACCGTCAGTACATCAGAAAGTGTATTGTTGCAGATATGATTAGGTTAAAAATTAACATCTTATCATTTGTCTTTACTCTTAACACGTTTTTCATTTGTTCTTTTTTTAATTTTCTGCTTTCCTTTTTATTGAAAAAAGTAACTAATATCACTAAACAAGTAGAGAATTTGTTAAATGAAAATCTAATCGGTTATGTAAACTTTCACTGAAAACATAACACACTTTTATTTTTACAAAGAGTTATAGCCTTGGAAACCCAGGAAGCCGGAGTATTTTCTCTCGATTGGATTGTTATGCACCCAATGGCAATGAGTGTTGTTGGATTTTGTTTCTTTATTGTTTTCTGTAGCTATGGTGGGGTATAGGGTTTATGTGTTGGGCTGCTGAACGCAATGTCTGAAATGGCAAATTTGAAATCCCCAGCCACTCCAAGGGAGAAAGATGAGGCTTTCTACTCCCCTAAAGAGTTCCAGTCTCAGAGCAGCCAGTCCACAAAAAGAACAACATGGCTGGCCCCACTATGAGACATGATGCCCCTCAGTGACCAAGGGTGATACAGGGGACAGCACTGGAGACACAGTGTGCGAATTGCACCTAACCTGATTCCACCACACCGAGGCAAAATGTGGTGGAGTGCAGTGGAACAGCAAGGGAATGGAGTGGCAAGGTCCCCAGGGAATGCTGAAAGTGGACTTTGGGGCCAGGTTGTGGTGCCTCAACAGACTGGATTGGAAAACACTCCTAAGGTCCAACAAATGATCCTTGAACTAACTACAAGCTCTTCTTTCTTGATGTGTTTTGTTTTGTTCTTTGTCAGTGGTTTGTTTTTGTTGTTTTGTTGTCTGGTTCTATACTGTTGCTTTGTTTTCCTCTGTCTTGTTTTTGTGCATGGTAGTGGCTCCACAGGTCTCTCTAAATAAGACAGGCTGGATGAACTATCTGGAAGAAAAACAACAGGACCGACAGTTCCGGGGGCACTTGGGATAGGGGGAGGTGCGGGGGGGTAAGGAAGTGGTGTTAACAAACACAGGGACAAGGGAACAACATGGGACTCAAAATGGTAGTGAGGGGAAGTGGCAGGCCTGGTAGGGAATGATCAAGGGTAAGGTTACGTAAAGAAGAGGTATAGCTGTAACCCAGGTGGGGACGGAGCATAGTAGTGGGAGAGGAGGAAAGTCAAGGGAGATGGAGGAAAGAGCTAGGAGTCAAAGTGCATTTATAGAGGTCTAGACAAAGACATGTACATGCAAATATAAATATCATACAGTTTCCTTTGTAGTGGTAGACCCCCAATCATAAAATTATATTCTTTGCTACTTCGTAACTCTCATTTTGTTACAAGTTATGGATAGTGCCACCCTGTAAAGGGTTCGTCTAAGTCCCAAAGGGGTCACGACCCACATGGTGAGAACCGCTGCTCTAAATTTAGAGGAGTTTCTCATAAGGTCTATTTCACCATACTGTTAGAAGCTCAAGTGCATTTGTTGTTGTTGTTAGGTGCCGTCGAGTGGGTATGTCTCATAGCAACTCTACGCACAATATAATGAAACGCCGCCCTGTCCTGTGACATCCTCACAGTGGTTCTATGCTTGCGCTCATTGTTGCAACCACTGTGCTAATGCATCTTGTTGGGGACCGCCTCCCTTTTCCTGCCCTTTCATACCAAGATTTGGGACTTCCTCTAGAGCAGTGGTTCTCAACTTTCCTTATGCCATGATATTTTCATATCGATTCTCATTTAGTGGTGACCCCCCCAACCATAAAAATGATTTCATTGCAGCTTCATAACTGTAATTTTGTTACTGTTATGAGTCACGACACCCCTGTGAAATTTTCATTCCATACCCACAAAGGGGTCGTGACACACAGGTGAAGATCCCCTGCTCTAAACTAAGAGGAGATTCTCTTAAGATAGAATTCAGCATACTGGTAGATGCACAAGTTCTGTTGTTATTGGTGTTAGGTACCATCGAGTGGGTTTTGGCTCATAGTAACTCTATGCACAATATAATGAAATGCTTTCCCATCCTATGCCATCCTCACAGTGGTTCTTTTGCCTGTGCTCATTGTTGCAGCCACTGTGCTAATCCAACTTTTGGGTAGCTTCCTCTTTTCTGTGGCCTTTCAACTGTACCAAGACTTGTGTCTTCCTCTAGGGCAGTGGTTGTCAAATTTCCTAATGCCATGACCCTTTCACACAGTTCCTCATGTAGTGGTGACCCCCATCATAACATTATTGTTACTTCGTAACTGTAATTTTCCTACAGTTATGAATCATTTCACACCTGTGAAAGGGTCATTCGATCGCCAAAAGTGGTCGCAAACCACAGGATAAAAACCGCTGGTCTAAACTAAGAGGAGTTTCTCTTAATATCTACTTCACCCTATTGTCAGAAGCACAAATCCTATAGTTATTGTTAGATTCTGTTGTGTAGCTTTCGACGCCTAGCAACTCTAAGCACAATATGATGGAAAGGTTTCCTCTCCTGCGCCATCCTCCCAGTGGTTCTTTTGCTTGTGCGGATTGTTGCAGCCACTGTTGTATTCCACCGTGCTGTGGGCTGCCTCTTTTTGCTGCCCTTCTACTGAACCTAGATCTATGTCTCCCTCTAGGGCAGTGGTTCTCAACCTTCCTAATGCCATGACTCTTTCACACCATTTCTCATGTACTAGTGACCCCCCCCCCAATCATAAAATTATTTTCCTTGTTACACCATAACTATAAATTTGCTATTGTTATGAATCAGGTCACCCATGTGAAATGCTCATTGTTCCCTCCTAAGACGTTGTGACCCACAGTTAGAGAACTGTTACTCTACACTAAGAGTTTCTTTTAAAGTCTTCTTCAGCATATTGTTAGAGGCACAAATCCTGTTGTTTGGTGCCTTCGAATGGGTTTAGGCTCATGCCAACTCTATGCACCATGTAATGAAATGCTTTCCCGTCCTGTGCCTTCCATACAGTGGTTCCTTTGCTCACACTCATTTTTGCAGCCACTGTGCTAATCCATCTTGTTGGGCACTGCCTCTCTTTTCCTGCCCTTCTGTACCGAGATATGTGTCTTCCTCTAGAGCAGTGGTTCTCAACTTTCCAAATGCCACAACCACTTCACACCATTCCTCATGTAGTGGTGACATCCAACCATAAAATATTTGCATTGCTACATCATCATTGTAATTTTGCTTCTGTTATGGATCAGGCCACCCATGTGAAAGGTTCGTTAGTCTCCTCAAAGGCGTCTCGACACACAGTTGGAGAACCAATGGTCTAAACGAATAGGAGTTTCTCGTAACGTCTACTTCAGAATATTCTTAGAAGCCCAAGTTCTTTTTATTATTGTTTGGTGCCTTTGAGTGTGTGTTGGCTCATAGCAACTGTATGCACAATATAATGAAACTCGGCCCCATCTCGTGCCATCTCACTGTGGTCTTTTGCTTGCGCTCACTGCTGCATCTATTCCATCTTGTAGGGGCTGCCTGACTTTTGCAGCCCTTCTGCTGTACCAACATTTGTGTCTTCCTCTAGGACAATGTTTCTCATACATCCTAATTCTGCGGCCCTTTCGTACAGTTCCCAATGTAGTGGTGGACCCCAAACATAAAATTATAAAATTATATTCATTGATATTTCATAACTGTACTTTTGCTACTGTTATGAATCAGGCCATCACTGTGAAGGGGTGTTTCGAAACACCCCCCACCTGAAAGTGTTCACGACCCAATGTTGAGAACCCTGCTGTAAACTAAAAAGAGTTGCTCTTAAGATTTACTTCAGCATATTTTTAAACACACAAGCCCTGTTGTTATTGTTGTTAAGTTCCGCGGAGGGGGTTTTGGCTCATCGCATCTCTATGCACAATATCATGAAATGCTTCCCAGACCTGTGCCATCCTGACAGTGGTTGTTTGCTAGTGCTCATTGTTGGAGCCATATTGGGGGGGGGCTGGCTATTTTTTGTTGCCCTTCTGCTCTACCAAGATTTATGTCTTCCTTTAGGGCAGTGGTTCTCAACCTTCCTAATGCCACAACATTTTCATACCGTTCCTCATATAGTGCTGACTGCCAAATCATAAAATTATTTTCATTGCAACTTTGTAACTCTAATTTTTCTACTGTTATGACTGGGTGACCACTATGAAAGGTTCATTCATCCCCCAACAGGGCTCGTGACCCAAAAGTTGAGAACCGCTGCACTAAACTAATAGAAGTTTCTCTTAAGGTCTACTTCAGCACATTATAAGAAACACAAGTCCTGTTGTTTTGTTGTCAGGTGCAGTCGAGTGGGTTCTGACTCATAGCAACTCTATGCTCCATATAATGTAACGCTGCCCCATCTTATGCCATCCTCACAGTGTTCCCTTAGCTTGAGCTCATTGCTGCAGCCACTATGCTATTCCATCTATTTGGGGGCTGACTCTATATTGTGGCCCTTCAACTGTATCAAGACTTGTGTCTTCCTGTAGGACTGTGGTTTTCAGCAATCCTAATGCCACGGCCCTTTCATACAGTGCCTCGTGTAGTAATGACCCCCCAACCAAAAAAATTATACTGTTGCTACTTCATAACTGTAATTTTGCTACTGTTACGTATCGGCCCACGCCTATGGGAGGGTCATTTGAACACCCCCAAAGGATTTACCACTCACAAGTTGAGAACGGCTGCTCTAAACTAAGAGCAGTTTCTCTCAAGGTTTAGTTGAGCATACTGTTAGATGTATGATTCCTCCTGTTATTGATGTTCGGGCCGTGGAGAGGTTTTCGGCTCATAGCAACCCTGTGCACAATATAATACAGGCCTGCCCAGACTTGCATCATCCTCACAGTGGTTCTTTGCTTGCGCTCATTGTTGCAGCCACCGTGCAAATCCGTCTTGTAGGGACTTCCTCTCTTCTGCTGCCCTTCTACTGTATTTGCGTCTTCCTCTAGGACAGTGTTTCTCACCTTTCCTATTTCTATGACCTTTCCATACACTTCCCAATGTGTAGTGGTGGTCCCCAAAGCATTAAGGTTTTTTTCTACTGTTTTTCCATAACTGTAATTTTGCAAGTCTTATGAATCTAGTCACCCTGTGAAAGGGTTGTTAACCAACCAAAGTGGTCACAAATCACAGGTTGAGAACCGCTGTTCTAAATTAAGAGCAGTTTCTCCTGTGGTCTAGCTCAGTATATTATTACACGCACGAGTGCTGTTCTTATTGTTGTTAGGGGCTGTCGAGTGGGTTTGGCTCATAGTTGGCTCATAACAACTCTATGCACAGTATCATGAAACACTGTTCCATCCTCTAATACCCTCACACTTTTCTTTTGCTTTCGCTCATTGTTGCAGTCTCTGTGCTAATCCATCTTTTGGGGGACTGCCTCTCATTTGCTGACCTTCTACTCTACCCAGATTTGTGTCTTCCTCTAGGGCAGTGGTTCTCAAACTTCCTAATGCACGACTCTCTCACACCATTCCTCATGTATTGGTGACCCCCCCAATCATAAAATTACTTTCCTTGTTACTTTATAACTAAAATTATGCTACTGTTATGAATCAGGCCACCATGTGATATAGTCATTCTCTCCCCCACCCCCCAAAAGGCATCACGACCCACAGTTTGAGAACTGCTATTCTACACTAAGAGGAGTTTCTTTTTAAGGTATGTTTCAGCATATTGTTAGAAGCACAAATCCTGTTCTTGTTTTTGGCTGCCTTCGAGTGGGTTTTGGCTCATACCAACTCTATGCACAATGGAATGAAACGTTGTCCTGCCCTGTGGATCCTCACAGTGGTTCTTCTGTTTGCGCTCATTGTTGCGGCCACTGTGGTAATCCATCTTGTTAGGGACTACCTCTCTTTTCCTGCCCTTCCGTACCAAGATTTGTGTCTTCCTCAAGAATAGTGGTTCTCAACTTTCTGAATGCCACTACTATTTCATACCAGTCATCATGTAGTGGTGACACCCCAACCATAAAATATTTTCATTGCTACATCATAACTGTAATTTCGCTTCTGTTATGGATCAGGCCACCCATGTGAAAGGTTCATTAGTCTTCTAAAGGCACTGTGACACAGTTTGAGAACCACTGGTCTAAACTAAGGGGAGTTTCTCTTAAGGTCTACTTCAGCATATTCATAGAAGCACAGTCCTGTTGTTTTTGTTTGGTGCCTTTGAGTGTGTGCTGGCTCATAGCAACTCTATACACAAGATAATGAAACGTGACCCCGTCTCGTGCCAACCTCACAGTGGTTATTTTGCTTGTTGTCATTGTTGCAGCCATGGGCTAATCCAACTTTTGGGGGGCTCCCTCTCTTTTGCTGCCCCTCTACTGCCCTTTCATTCATTTTCTCAGGTAGTGATGAACCCCCAATCATAAAATTATTTTCATTGCTACTTCGTAACTTTAATTTTGCTACAGTTATGAATCAGGCCTCCACTGTGAAAGGGTCATTTGACCCCCCCAAAGGGCTAGCGACCCACAGGTTGAGAACCACTGCTCTATACTAAGAGGAGTTTCTCTTAGGATCTACAGCACCATATTGTGAAAAGCATGAGTCCTACAGTGATTGTTGTTAGGTGTTGCCCAGTGGGTTTCAACTCTCAGCAACTCTACTCACAAGATAAGGAAACGCTGCCCCGTCCTGTGCCATCCTCACAGTGGTTTCTTGTCTGCACTCATTGTTGCAGCCACTGCGCTAATCTATCATCTGGGGGTCTGCCTCTCATTTTCTGCCTTTCTGCTCTGCCAAGATTTCTGTCTTGCTCGAGGACAGTGGCTCTCAACCTTCCTATAATGCCACAGGCCTTTTATACCACTCCTCATGTAGTGGGTACAATCCCAGTCATAAATTTATCTTCATTGCTACTTCATAACTGTAATGAAGCTACTGCTATGAATTGGGCGACCCCTGTGCAAGGGTAGTTCATCACCCTAATGGAATCGTGACCCACAGGTTGAGAATTTCTGCTCCAAACTATGAAGAATGTCTCTTAAGATATATTTCAGCACATTGTTAGAAGCAAAAGTCCTGTGGTTATTGTATTTAGGTGCCTTCAAGTGGGTTTTGGCTCATAGCAACTCTATGCAAAATATAACGAAACGCTCCCCCATCCTGTGCATTCCTCACAGTGGTTCTTTGCTTGCGCTGGTTGTTTCAGCCACTGAGCTATTCCAACTTGGAGGGGCTGCCTCTCCTTTGCTGCCCTTCTACTCTACCAACATTTGTGTCTTCCTCTCGGACAGTGGTTCTCAATCTTCCTAATTCCACGACCCTTTCATGCAGTTCCCAATATAGTGGTGGACCCCCAGTCATACAAAATTTTCGCTGATATTTCATTACTGTAATTTTGCTAATCTTATGAATCAGGCAACCCTTGTGAAAGGGTCATTCAACCCACTCACTCCCCAAAAGGGTTCGTGATTCATAGGTTGAGAACCCTGCTCTAAACTAAGAGGATTTCTCTTAAGATCTACATCAGCATATTGTTAGAAGCTCAAGTCCTTTTTGTGTTGCTGTTAGTTGCCATCGAGTGGGTTTTGACTCTCAGCAACTCTATGCACAAGATAATGAAACGCTGCCCCGTCCTGTGCCGTCCTCACAGTGGTTTGTTGATGGCACTTATTGTTGCAGCCACTGAGCTATTCCATCTTGTAGGGTCTGCCTCTCACTTGCTGCCCTTCTGCAGTACCACGTTTTGTGTATTCCTCTTGGGCAGTGTTTCTGAACCTTCTTAATGGCATGGCTCCTTTATACAATTCTTAATGTTTTGGTGATCCTCCAACAGTAATTTTTTTAATTGTTACTCCATTACTGTGATTTTTCTACTGTTATGAATTGGGCAACACCTGTGAGAGGCTCGTCTGAAACCCCATAGGGGTCGCGACCCACAAGTTAAGAACCACTACTCTAAATTTAGAGGAGTTTCTCTTAAGATCTTGTTCAGCATATTGTTAGAAGTACACGTCCTGTAGTTATTGTCGTTAAGTTCCGTCGAGTGGGTTTTGACTCTTAGCAACTCTATGCACAATATAATGAAACGCTGCCCTGTCCTGTGCCACCCTCACCGTGCTTGTGTGCTTGGCCTCAGTGTTGCAGCCACTGTGCTAATCCAACTTGTTGGAGACTGCCGCTCTCTTCCTTCCCATCTGTACCAAATTCGTGTCTTGCCCTAGAGAAGTGGTTCTTAACCTTCCTAATGCCACTACCCTTTCATATCGATTCTCATTTAGTGGGGACCAGCAACCATAAAATTATTTTCATTGGTACTTTGTCACTGTAATTGTACTACAGTTATGAATTGGGCCACCCCTGTGAAAGGGTCATTCTACCCTCCCAAGGGGCGCGACCCACAGGTTGAGAACTGCTGCTCTAAAGTTAAAGGACTTTCTCTTAAGTCCTACTTCACCATATTGTTAGAAGCACAAGTCCTGTAGTTATTTTTGTTGAGTGCTGTTGAGTGGGTTTCTGGTCACAAGAACTCTATGCACAATATAATGAAATGCTGCCCAGTCCAATGCCATGCTCAGAGTTGTTCATTTGCTTGTGCTCATTGTTGCAGCCACTGGGTTAATCAATCTTGTAGGGGCTGCCTCTCCTTTGCTGCCCTTCTACTCTACCAAGAATTCTGTCTTCCTCTAGGGAAGTGGTTCTCAACCTTCCTAATGCCACGACTCTTTCATACCATTCCTCATGTAGTGGTGACTGCCAAATCATGAAATTATTTTCATTGCTACATCATAACTCTAATTTTTCCACTTTAATGAACGGCCCACTGCCATGAAAGGGTCATTCGTTCCCCAAAAGGGGTCACAACCCTCAGTTTGAGGACCGCTGCGCTAAAGTAATAGGAGATTCTCTTAAGGTCTACTTAGGTACATTGTTAGAAAAACAAGTCCTATTTTTTTTCTTGTGGATTTTGACACATAGCAACTCTATGTCAATATAATGAAACACTGTCCCGTCTTGTGCCATCCTTGCAGTGTTTCTTTGGCTTGTGTTTATTGTTGCAGCCACTGTGCTATCCCATCTATATTGGGGCTGACTCTATTTTGTTGCCCTTCAACTGTATCAAGAATTGAGTCTTCCTCTTGGACAGTGGTTTTCAACATTCTTACTCACGACCCTTTCATCCAGTTCCTCATGTAGTCATGACCAACCAACCATAAAATTATTTTTGTTGCTACATCATAGCTGTAATTTTGCTACTGCTATAATTAAGGCCACCCCATGAAAGGGCTGTTTGACCCCCAAAGTAGACACGACCCACAGGTCGAGAGCCGCTGCTCTAAACGAAGGGGAGATTCTCTTAAGGTCTTCTTCAGCATATTGTTAGAAGCACAAGTCCTGTTGTTATTGTTGTTGGGTGCAGTCGAGTGGGTTTGGCTCATAGCCACTCTTTGCACATTATAATGAAACTCTGGGGGTCTTAAAGGCTTGAAGGCAAACAGGCTGAAATCTAGCTCAGAAGCAACAAAGCCCACAGAGAAGAAGCACACAAGCCTAAGTGAACACGAGGTGTTGAAGGGATCAGGTAGCAGACACCAAAGAACAAAAACCATTATTGTGTGATCACCTTCCCCACATAAACGCTGAAGATGAATGTGTGCATAAGTAAGTGTGGTGAAGAAGGCTGATGGTGCCCGGCTATCAAGCGATATAGCGTCCCGGGTCTTAAAGGCTTGAAAGTAAACAAGCAGGCCCAGAAGCAACAAAGCCCACATGGAAGCATCACACCAACATGTGTGATCATGAAGTGCTGAGGGGACCAGTTTTCAAGCAACAAAGGCGGGAGTGGGGATTATATCATCGTGAATGAGGGGAGTGCATGACGGGGGACCAATGCCCACCTGTAGACAACTGGACATCCCTTGTGGAGGGGTAGTGGGAAGGAGATGAGTCACTCAGGGTTCAGTGTAGCAATAATGAAACCCACAACCTTCCTCTAGTTATTAAACACTTCCTCCCCCCACCTCTCATGATCCCAATTCTACCTTGCAAACCTGGTTAGACCAGAAGATACACAGCGGTACAGATGGGAACTGGAAACACAGGGAATCCAGGACAGATGAACCCCCCAGGACCAGCAGTGAGAGTGGCGATACTGGGAGGGAAGTGGGTGTAGAAATGGGAAACCGATCACAAAGATCTACATATAACTTCCTCCCTGGGAGATGGGCAACAGAAAATTGGGTGAAGGGAGACGCCGCGCAGTGTAAGATAAGAGGAAATAATAATTTATAAATTATTAAGGGTTCATGAAGGAAGAGGAGCAGGGTGAGAGGGGGAGAGGGGAAAGGGGAAATGAGCTGATTCCAGGAACCCAAGAGGAAAGCAAATTTTGAGAATGATGAAGGCAATGAATGTATAAGTGTGCTTTACACAATTGGTGTATGTATGGATTGTGATGAGTTGTATGAGCCCCAATAAAATGATTTTAAAAAAGAAAAAGAAAGAAATGTCTATAAATGAATGAAGGCAACATATGTACAAAATGCCTGATGCAATCAATATGGATTGCAACAAAAGTTGTAAGAGTCTCCAATAAACGATTTTTAATAAAAATGTATATATAATAAATATTTTCCTAACTTATATAAATGATTAATAAGAATAAAATTAAGCAGCCTGGGGTTTTTTATAGGAAAAAATAATGATAAAAGAACAAATGAGAGATTCAGCAGGAAGCAATGGATAGGAAAATATTATAAGGAAAGTTTTCTCTTATATGGAATGTACATTCTCTTACATGACAACAATCAGAATATGCCGTAAGAACCTCAGACCAAATACTAGAATAAAATAGAGGAAAAAAATTCCCAACCCTTCAATAAAATGCTATATGCTTTCGATGATTTTCACAAAAGGTCAAATTCTTTAACAAAATATTTTGTTCATTGAAATTTTTAATTATGCATAAATTTATGTCTACTTGCATTACATCTCATAAAAAGGCATAAGAATTGTTTTTTCACTATCTAAAACTAAATAGAAGATAGTGAAGGTGAAAAAATAGCTTTCGTGAATGTTGCTTTGAAATACAAATGGCATTGTCCTTAGAAATTATAATGATTTAATTTTTAAAAATCATTTTATTAGGGGCACATACAACTCTTATCAAAATCCATACATACATCAGTTGTGTAAAGCACATCCGTACATTCATTGCCCTCATCATTCTCAAAACATTTGCTCTCCACTTAAGGCCCTGGCATCATGTCCTCATTTTTCTCCGCCCTCCCTGTTCCCCCCTCACTCATGAACCCTTGATTATTTGTCAGATCTTACATATTTTGTCTCCCTTCACCCACTTTTCCGTTGTCCATCCCCCAGGGAGGAAGTTATACGTAGATCCTTGTAACTGAGGTCTCAGAGCAGCTGGGTGTGATGCAGGGGAAGCTCTGGAAGCAGCTGCAGACACTGCGGGAGTTGGCAGCCCAACAGTGAGGGTCACTGCATCCGTGGGTACCAGAAACCTGGCTGGGGTTGCTTATTCCCCTAGATGCTACCCCTGCCTTGAAGAGAACCGTGACAGAGGCCATGTTGACATTGTCAGGAAAAGATGAGTCCTTCACTGTTTCCTCTTCCCACAAACTTTTGAGGAGAGCCTGCAGGGCAGGGGCTCAGCTCCCTGGCTCCAGTCAAATGCCCTTCCCCACAGCCACACCCTCGCCAGCCCCAACTCCCCATGCCCTGGGTTTGCTTCTTGAATCCAGAGGAGCAGCCTGGGCAAAGACCATGAAGAACCTTGTCCTTCAGGCAGCCCCTTTGATTGGGTCCCTTGACCTCCAGAGTGTGGACACATGTACACTAACTGTTGGGGGACTCAGGCTGTCACCACAGGGGCCAGGATCTGAAGAGGATGCTGGCACTGCAGGGCTTCCTGAGGGAAGCCGAGGACTTGCAGAGCTGGCTGAGCAGCCAGCAGCAGGTGGCCAGACGAGAGAGGACTATGAGCACACCCTAGTGAGGAAGGGGCTAGGGGCAAGGAAGGTGCCCTGGAGCCGAATGAAGACGGGTAGTGGAGGGGGGCTGCATGCACAAGGGGCTGATGGGGAACATCAGTCTGGACTGAGGACAGCTGTGGCTTCCTATTCCCCTCTCTGCGTAGAGGGGCAAGTTCTGTGGCTGTTCAGTCCTGCCCTGCCCAGTCACTCACTGAGGTGTCTCACAGCCCACCAGCCAGGGCCCCCTGTGACCCCTCTCCTCTCTTCTCAGCTCCTCTTAACCAAGTTTGCAATGTTTCGGCACCAAGTGAAGATGGGTGGCCACCAGGGGGCAGCCTGCCCCACTAGCGGAGAGCCTGCTGGAGTGGCGGCCCAGCACTGCCCCCAGGGCCCAGCAGTGGTGACAGGACCTACAGTGAGTACCAGCAACCTGGAGTAGGGGTGAGTTTGGGAGGAGGTGCTGGGCATGGGATGAAGAGGCTTCCAGGGAGACCCTTGCTGTGCTGCGGCTCTGCCAAACCACTGTCTCTGGAGAGGACCCGAGTTCAGGGAACCCAGGGCAGCCCCTGCTGTCTGCGGCCTGTGGAGTAGGCAAAGCTGGGTCGGTTCATCAGGGAGCCTGGTCACAAAGCCCACTTAGCAGGGTCACTTTCCCAAGCCACGGGCTCACTGCACCTGCAGGGGCGTTCTGGGAAGAGTTGAGCTGGGCTGAGGATGCCCTGCACAGCCCCAGGCTGACCCAGGTCACAGTACAAGCTACTGCGTTTCCAGCCCAGATGGAGCTTAGGCGAGATCCCAATTTGCCCATGATCCTAGCCCAGAGGCTGGCCCAGAGTTCAGGGGCCCGGCATTTGCTGCATGCAAGAACCATGGAGGGGTGCAGCTTCTACCTTTGAAGGGTGTGCAGTCTCCTCCAAACACACAGCATGCCTGGGTGGCACACAACGTGGCTACCTGCCGTGTGCTGGGCTTTAGAATGACCCCACCTGCTGACTCATGGGGATCCTCCAGAGGGTTTGCAAGTCAGTAAATCTTTCCAGGAGCAGGGAACCTCTTATTTATCCTGAGGAGCAGTTAGTGGGACTGAACCAGGCAACAGCCCAACACTTCCCAAGCAGGCCTCCTAGAGCATCGTTAGAGCAAGGGGTAAACTGCTAGTGATAATGGGCTCCTGGGAGGAGACTTTGCAGAAAGGCCTAAAGCGCCTAGCAAGATCTCAGGACGGTGGCCCGTTGGGAGCTTAGGACAAATTCTAAACCCAGCCAGGAAGCTGATGGGTTGACCAGACAGAAGCTGAGGGGGAGGAATGAGCATGCTGGGATAACTGCTGACCCCCGCCTGGGGGCAGGGCTGCCTGGTTGGAGCTGTGGGAGCTGACTCAGGCCAGACCCCACCTGCTCTGAGACGCTGAGGCCACCCTCAAAGTTCACAGCCAACTGTCTCACGTGCTCGTCTGTATCCAGGTGGGTGCCTGGGGGAGGGGGTGGCTTCTGCAAGTGCTGCCACCCCAGGCCCAGAGTCCCACACTCAATGCTCAGGCCCTTGGCCACCATGCTATCTCAGGAGAAAGCCACAAGCCTCCCAGATGCTGTGTCCCACTGGGTGGAGGCCCCCCTGAGGAGACATGGATCGCACCAATGAATCACACAATCTGCCTCTGACAACTTGAGGCCTCCTCACCCCCCACTATCATCACCCCAGTGCCGCTTCCCACTCTGGACTAGAGTGAATAGGTATTAGCAAGAGATAAAACTCACGACACATGGAACCCAGGAACAGGAATGGGAATAGAGATACTAAAAGGGTAGGGGGAAGGGAGGTAGAGGATGGGAGGAACGGGAACCGATAGCAATGAATGACATATAACCACACACCCCTCGCAGGGAGAGGAGCAACAGAAACCTGAGGATAAAAGAGACAATGGTCGATGTGAGATATGAAAATAATAACAATCTATAATCTACCAAGGAACCATGATTGGGGGAGGAGGAAAAAAAGAGGAGCTGATCCCAAGGGCTCAATAGAAAGTAAATGTCTAGAAAAGAATGATGGCAATATACGTATGACTATGTCAGATACAATTGGTGTATGGATTGTAACAAGAGTTGTAAGAGCCCCCAATAAAATAAATAAATTTAAATTAAAAAAAAACACCAAAAACCTCCATCTGCACAGTGAGGCAGTGAAGGGACAAGAGTCCTGAGTCCCTCGGCTCTCACACAAGGCCACCAAAGGCTACCTCTAAGTGGGGGTCTGGAAAAGTTGTGGATGGGTGGGCAAAGCTATCAAGCGGCCCATGAGGGACTTCATTGGCCCTGGAGAACTGGGTGGGAAGGAGGGGTGGCGGGCAGAGCTGAGGCCGAGTAGACACTTGGTAAGGCTGTGGGATTGAGCGGCAGAGACATGGAGGTTTGGACATGAGTGTTGGTGGACTCAGGCCGGCTGTGACGCTGCCTCGGTACCAGGTCCCCTCACCCCGTGCTCTCCCGTGCTCTCCCAGGCTCCAGGTGCAAGACTATGCCTCCTGGGCAGCCAGTGTGCAGTGAGATTTGCAGGTGGTGGAGGAGCCCCAAGACCCCGGCAGTGGAGCCCAAAGCTTCAGTGTCCACCAAGAGCTGCGGGCCAAGCTGGAGGCCCAGAAGGAGCTGCACCAGTGCGCCACCCAGCGGGGACAGCAGGTGCTCCAGGCTACAGGGCCGTCCGCCGTGGAGGTCGGCTCCCCTTTCTGGCCCTCCCCCAGCCCACTGGACCACCGCACCCTGGCCCCACAGGGCCAAGCACCTTTCTTTTCTATTTTTTTAATCATTTTATTGGGGGCTCGTGCAATTCTTATCACAATTCATACATACATGCATTGTGTCAAGAACATATGTACAGGCTCTTCCTCTAACTGTAGCGGCCTGAGGTGACCTGCTAAAATGGTTCGCTACTCATTTGATCCAGAAAACCCTACAAAATCCTGAAAATACAGAGGGTCGAATCTCCGGGTCCACTTCAAAAACACCCGTGAAACTGCCCGGGCCATCAAAGGCATGCACATCTGGAAAGCCACCAAATACTTGAAAGACGTCACTCTGCATAAGCAGTGTGTGCCTTTCCGACGGGACAATGATGGTGTTGGTAGATGTGCCCAGGCCAAACAGTGGGGTGGGACCCAGAGTTGGTAGCCCAAAAAGAGTGCTGAATTTTTGGTTCACATGCTTAAAAATGCAGAAAGTCATGCTGAACTTAAGGGTTTAGATGTGGATTCTCAGGTCATCGAGCACATCCAGGTGAACAAAGCCCCCAAGATGCACCACCGGACTTACAGAGCTCTTGGCTAGATTAATCCACACAGGAGCTCCCCCTGCCACATTGAAATGATCCTGACTGAGAAGGAACAAATCGTTCCCAAGCCAGAAGAGGAGGTTGCACTGAAGAAAAAGATTTCCCAGAAGAAACTGAAGAAGCAAAAACTCATGGCTTGGGAATAAATTAAGCTTAAATAATAAAAGGTTGTTTTTTTTTAAAAGAACATATGTACATTTGTTGCCACCATCATTCTCAAAACATTTGCCTTCTACTTGAGCCCTTAATATCTACTGTTCATTTTCCCCCTCCCTCCCCATTCCCCCCTACCTCACGAAACCTTCATCATTCATAAATTAATATTATTTTATCATATGTTGCACTGTCCAAAGTCTCCCCCTTCCTTCTTCTCTGCTGTCCCTCCCCCAGGGAGGAGGCTATTTGTAGATTCTTGTAATCAATTTCCCCTTTCCACCCCACATTCTCTCCACCCTCCAGGCATCGCCACTCTCACCACTGGTCCTGAAGGAGTCATCTGTCCTGCGTTCCCTGTGTTTCCAGTTCCTATCTGTACCTATGTACACCCTCTTATCTAGCCAGATTTGTAAGGTAGAATTGGGATCATGAGAGTGGGGGGAGGAAGCATTTTAGAACTAGAGGAAAGTTATATGTTTCATCGTTGCTACTCTGCACCCTGACTGGCTCATCTCCTCCCTACAACCCTTCAGTAAAGGGTGTCCGGTTGGCTACCAATGGGCTTTGAGTCTCCACTC
The DNA here is from genome assembly GCF_050624435.1 of Tenrec ecaudatus. Taxonomy (NCBI): domain Eukaryota; kingdom Metazoa; phylum Chordata; class Mammalia; order Afrosoricida; family Tenrecidae; genus Tenrec; species Tenrec ecaudatus. The sequence goes on from NW_027457943.1 coordinate 921,621, forward strand.
TGCACTCACCCACATTTTCAATGATATGATTTTTTGTTCTTTGATTCTTGATACCTCATGATCCCTTCGACAGCTCGTGGTCACACAGGCTGGTGTGTTTCTTCCATGTGGGCTTTGTTGCTTCTGAACTAGGTGGCCACTTGTTTATCTTTGAGCCTTAAAGATCCCAGATGCTATATCTTTTGACAGCCAGGCACCATCAGCTTTCTTCACCACATTTGCTTATGCACACGTTTGTCTTCACTGATCGTATCAGGAAGGTGGGCACCCACTGATACGATTTTTAGTTCTTTGATGTCTGATAACTGGTCCCTTCTACACCTCGTGGTCAGCTAGGCTGGTGGTCTTCTTCCATGTGGGCTTTGATACTTCTCAGCTAGATGGCCGCTTATTTATCTTCAAGCCTTTAACACCCCAGACGCTATATCTTTTGATAGCCGGGCACCGTCAACTTCCTTCACCACATTTGCTTATGCACACATTTTTCTTCAGCAATCGTGTCGGGAAGGTGTGAATCCTGGAATGCCAATTTAATAGAACAACGTGCTCTTGCATTGAGTAAGTGCTTGAGTGGAGGCCCAATGTCCATCTGCTGCCTTAGTACTAAACCTATAAATATATGCACATAGATCTGTTTTCCTACACTCATATAAATATATTTACATATGTACATTACAGTCTTTGGACCTCTATAAATACCCTTTGTCACCTAGTTCTCTCCTCTATTTCCTTTTACTTTCCTCTTGTCCCACTATCATGCTCAGCCTTCATTTGGGTTTCAGTAATTTCTCTCGGTTACCTTGCCCTTGCTGAATCCCTACCAGACCACTCACACCCTCCTTGCTACTGATTTTGGATAACTTATTGCTCCCCTGTCCCTGGGTTGGTCAGCACTACCCCTTTGCCCCCTTCTCTCCCACTCCCCTATTCCCCCGGAACTATTGGTCCCCTTGTTTTCTCCTCCAAACTATTCATGCAGTCTATCATATCTAGATAGGTCTGTAGAGATAATAATATGCACCAAAAATCAAGTCATTGCAAGATAGGCAATGAGTGAGAACACAGCAATGACAACAAAAAGGAAACCAATTACCCATAGAAGAATAAATTAATTTTGGAAGGCAAATGCTTTGAAAATGATGAGGGCAAAGAATGTACAGATGTTCTTTATACAACTGATGTAAGTATGGATTGTGATAAGAGTTGTATGAGTCCCTAATAAAATGCTTTTTTAAGAATAAAATAAAAGAAAAAAATTTTAAAGAAAGAAAAACCTATTCATAGATGAAGGTCTGATTTTTAATCTCTAGGTGTGTCCTTCAGTCAGGTCCAATGGGGTACCATGCTTTGGCCCCAGAGTCTGTCCTTTGTACTACCTCAGGGGCTCCCTGATCTGCTCCCACGGTTGCTCTGCCACACACTTTTAGAGGTTTGCCTCAGTGTCATAGGATCAGTCTGGGCCAGTTCTAACACTGAGTCTCCAGTGTTGTCCCACTTAGGGCCCTGGGCCATCAATGGACGGTGTGTCTCATAGTGGGATCAGCCACATTGTCCACTCTGTCCATTGGCTGTTCAGAGCCGGGATATCGTCCTCCAGGCTTGATGGGCCAGGATGTGCTCCACTCTCTCTTCCTCCCCCTTCTTTGCTCCCATTTGCTCTGATCAAGCATGCCCCTCTCTCCTAGATGCAGCTTCAGTGCTGTCCTCTGAAGTAAATTCTTCTTGGGGCAGGGGCAGTTGTCCACATAGCTGGTATGGGAGTCCAGCCCTCAGGCCCCTCCACTGGCTCCCCACTCCGTGCGGGCACACTGCATTCATCTGGCACTGGCTTTATATCTGGTCCCTCTTTCCCTGTGGAAACACAAACAATACCCTCCCCTTGGGTGGAACAGTCAGGCACCTTTTCTCTGGAGCTTCCCTCAGCACCACCTTCGGTTGTGTCCATGCCCATGCCCAGGTCCAGGAAAGGCTATGCGCCATGCAGGATGCTTGGGAGCAGGTCTTTCAGGCCTGGGAACGGAAGCAAGGGAGACGGCAGGCCATGCACCGCAAGCAGCTCTTCCTCAGACATTGTGGCATCTGGACAAGATCCTGCAGGCCCAGGAGACAGCTCCCCTCACCACACACAGACACACTGACCCCAGGACCTCCAGTCCTCCTGTAGTACCACCCCAATCCCCCTTGCTTCCTGGATCACTGGCTGCTATTCTGATACGGAGCTAGATAGTGTGTCTTCCCAAGTGGCCAAGGGGACACCTGAGCCTCAGGTCACTCAGGGCCATCTCCTCCCCACACCTGGCCCCGGCCAGCCAATCCCTACGCGGTTTGGTTGGAAATTGATGGGGCTCCTCCCCACCTCGTCAGAAGTTGGCATGTTCCTAATGGCCCCCAGGTTGGAGTGCTCTTCTTCCTCAGGTTCCTTCCCCTCCTGCTCAGCACCCACCTCCCCACCCCAGCCGCAGGCCCCTTGATGCACCCCCAGAGAGCCCAGGCTGTAAACCAAGGTTCTGGCAGATGTTGCTGTCTAGGGTTCCCTTTGAACCACCATCTGTGCCCCCGATCCCCCCCCCACACCTCTGTGTCACCTCCATGGCTGCCCCAGGTCTCCCAGGAAGCCAGTGCCCTGGAGGGCTCTGTGGAAGAGGTGGAGCGGTTGATCCAGAAGCATGGCACCTTCCAGAGGTGCTGAGCACACAGGACAGGGAGGTGATGGCCGGGACAGTCATGGGCGTGACCCTGATAAGGCCGGGGTATCCAGACTGTTGGGGGCACACGGGTGAGGTGTGTATGCACACCGAACCTGTGCTGGTGGGTGAGGGATTACCAAGGAGCCAGGGGCTCCAATCCAGGGCTGGTGACCAAGCCGAGGTTCCCATGCACCCAGAAGTGCATGGGGATGGGTTAGGCCACACTCTGGGGACCACAGAGGGCATTTGGATCTGCCCATATCACATGGCCCCTGCTTCCTTCTGCCCAGGAGCCTGGCCAACCCTCAACTGCAGAGCTGTTAGTGAGAGTTAGAGACTTATAGTGAGGGCTATGGGCTGTGAGCCAGCCCCAGCAGGGGTACACTCGGTACTCAGGGCTGGTTCCACCTCCCACCTCCCACCTCCCACTACACAGGAGGCTGCGCTGAGAGAGCAGGCCAGGGTGCTGCCAGGCCCCTGGGTTCAGGGCCTGCTGGACACGATACGAGAGCGGCCGGCTTGAGTGGAAGCCCTGGGAGAAGGTCAGCGACACAAGCTTCACACCTCTCTGATTACTGCCGGCTTTCTCATGGCTGCTAGCCATGTCAGAGGGCACCCCACCTGAACCCCATTTTACCTTTACAAGTGACCTTCAGCCCCACTAGGGGCCAAGGGGCGGCCTGCGGTGGAACGGGATGTGGAGAGTTTAATGGCTTTTCCAGGGGCAAAGCTAGGACTGGAGCCCAGGGCCCTTGATTCTCAGACCCGTGTGGACACCTGTCATCCTGATGGGCAGAGTAGACAGGGCCCCAGGGGTGGGTGAGGGGCACCCTCCACATGAGAACCCACCCATGGCCCCTGCCCAGCCACTTCCTAGATCTGAATACTAATGGGCCTGGGCCCTGTCATCTTGGGTGAAAGAAAAATTATTGTGCTGTCCCTGAGCCTGGCCAGCATTTCACTCCTTGGCACAGCCCGAAGGGTAGACGGGGTCACCGCTTGGGGCCAAGGCAGTATGAACATCAGGGCACTCATGTCCCCACCATCACACAGGACGGCGACTGGATCCAGGGGTGGGGCCAGCAGCTGGAATAGCCTGTCCCTCTTGGGGACCACAAAGAGAAGCTGATGCGGTTTCAGAAACACCTGGCTTATGAGACAGAGACCCCATGGAAGGGAGGCAGGAAGGGAATTGACAGGAAGACCTGGGACCCCTGCTAGGTACTGGTTTTCCATCCAGCAGCCTTGTCCCCAACACCCGCAGTGTCACTGTGCAGACACTAATCAGACTCTGTCACCTGCCCGAGGCCAAGGCCAAGACCAGCCAGGAAGAAAGGATCGAAGAGAACCCTGGGCAGAAGGGCAGAGGCCAAGCCTGTAATGTGCCCGTCCTCCACAGGGTGCCCTTGCTAGAGTCCTGGACCTTGGGAAGGATCTGGAGAGCATGGAGAGGCTGCTGCACAGACACGAGGCCTTGGAGCAGGAGATGGGCCTCCTCCAAGTTCAGGGGCAGGTATGCCACTGGGTCTAGCATCGGGGCCAGGCCAGGGGACCTCTTCTGTGGGACCCTGCAGAGGAAGAGCTGAGCCAGTATACTCCCATGCCAGGGGCCTCTTGAGCACAACCTGATCCCCTTCCTCAGCCTCCAGACATCCCCCATATCCCGGAGCAGAAGGCAGCCCTCCTCTGCCAGAGAAGCCTGGGGTCAGCCCGCAGCCTCGGCCACAGGTGCCAACAGTTTATGGACAGCTGGCAACAGCTCCAGAGCAGAGCCCAGAAGTGGTATGGACACCCTTTGGGTCCATTTCTTCACTCCTGGCCCCCTTCAGCAATCAAGTCCCATGCATCTCCTTGACTCCTTGTTTTAGGGTACAAAAGAGACCATCAGGACAAACAATGTAAAGAAAACATTGATCAAGTCTTAAAAGAGACCACGACCACACAATGACACAGACACATCATACGTGAAACAAATCCAGGGAGACTCATATGTGTGTAAGAAAGAGGTCTACTGGCGATATCTAAAACAGATGGAAATAGAGTTACCATATGACCCAGCAACCCCCCCCCCCCCACCTTACTGGGCAAGAAACAAACCAAGGTCAGACATCTGTGCTCCAAAGTTCATTGGCACAGTTCACAATTGCAAGGAATTGGAAACAACCCAAATTTCCATCAGCTGACAATTGGATTAAAAAGCTGGGGTACCTCTACCAGCGGGGATCAACGATGTAATGTCACACCGGAAGTTCTCGGTGCCCCAGCATGGGTCTCTGGGCTTCCTGCCTCGGAAGCGCCGCAGCTGGCACGGCGGGAAGGTGAAGAGCTTCCCCAAGGATGACGCCTCCAAGCCGGTCCACCTGACGGCCTTCCTGGGCTACAAGGCCAGCATGACCCACATTGTGCGCGAGGTCGACAGGCCAGGCTCCAAGGTGAACAAGAAGGAAGTGGTGGAGGCCGTGACCATCATGGAGACCCCTCCCATGGTGGTGGTGGGCATCGTGGGCTATGTGGAGACACCTCGCGGCCTCCGGACCTTCAAGACGGTCTTTGCGGAACACATCAGTGACGACGAGTGCAAGCGGCGGTTCTACAAGAACTGGCACTAGTCGAAGAAGAAGGCTTTCACCAAGTACTGCAAGAAGTGGCAGGATGACAAGGGTAAGAAGCAGCTCGAGAAAGACTTTAGCAGCATGAAGAAGTCCTGCCCGGTCATGCGCGCCATCACCCACACCCAGACGCGCCTGCTCCCCCTGCACCAGGAGAAGGCGCACCTGACGGAGATGCAGGTGAATGGGGGCTCCGTGGCTGAGAAGCTGGACTGGGCCCAAGAGAAGCTGGTGCCAGTGAACCAGGTGTTCGGCCAGGATGAAATGATCGACATCACGGGGGTGACCAAGGGCAAAGGCTACAAAGGGGTCACCAGTCGTTGGTACACCAAGAAGCTGCCCCGAAAGATCCACCGAGGGTTGCGCAAGGTGGCTTGTATCGGGGCCTGGCATCCCGCCCGTGTGGCCTTCTCGATGGCCCGCGCTGGGCAGAAAGGCTACCACCACTGCACAGAGATCAACAAGAAGATCTATAAGATTGGCCAGGGCTACCTCGTCAAGGACGGCAAGCTTATCAAGAACAACGCCTCCACCGACTACGATCTCTCTGACAAGAGCATCAACCCCCTGGGCGACTTTGTCCACTATGGGGAAGTGATCAATGATTTTGTCATGCTGAAGGGCGGCATGGTGGGCACCAAGAAGCGAGTGCTGACTCTGCACAAGTCCTTGCTGTTGCAGACCAAGCGCCGTGCCCTGGAGAAGATCGACCTCAAGTTCATCGACACCACCTCCAAGTTGGGCCATGGCCGTTTCCAGACCGTGGAAGAGAAAAAAGCTTTCATGGGACCACTCAAGAAAGACCGGATTGCCAAGGAGGAAGGCGCATAACAGATGGTACAGCTGGTGGGATCAGAATAATGACTTCTTTTTCAGTGGGGGAAAAAAACTGTGGTACATATACAATGGAGTACTACGCATCGCTAAAAAGTAGTGATGAAAGTTTGAAGCACATCACTGCATGGGAAGAACTGGAGGAAAGCATGCTAAGCGAAGTAAACCAAGCACAAAAGGACAAGTACACATTGAGTCCACGGAGGTAAGCTTTAAAAAAAATGCAAAAGGGACATAGGGGAAAAGCTACTGTATGAACATTCCTGGGGTGAGGACCAGGTAATATGGCAGGGACCAGACCAAATTCAGGGATACACATGGTAGACAGATAAAAAAGAGGCGGGGAAAGGAAAAGTAATAATAATAATAAATAAATGGGTAGCGGGGTCACAGGGCACTAACCCGCCCAAGGGTGCCACCGTGAACCCGTATATCTCCGATCTGCCTGCCTCTGTGCCTTTGCCTGTGCTCACCCTTTCTCTACTTGGCTCGGTCCTACACCTGTTCTTTTGTGTCTGGCTTATGTCATTACCAGCAGCCCTGCTGGCGTAGTGGTTACGAATTGGACTGTGATCTGCAAGACCGGCAGTGCAAGTCCACCAGCTGCGCCTTGCGAGAAAGATGAAGCTTTCTATGTCTGTAAAAGAGTTACCATCCCCGGAACCCGTGGGGGCAGTTCCACTCTGCCCATTAGGGTTACCATGAGTCAGAGTTGACTGGATGGCAGTGAGTTGGGAATTTTATTTATTTCATTCCCAGCATGTCTTTTCAAGGTTCATTTGTGACCTGACATTTATCCCCCTATTTTAATGAAAGGACACCACTCCATTCTAGAACTCGAACTCACTGACTTGGTCCATCCATCTGTCCACGGACTCAAAGGCGGCTTCCACCTTTGGCTGTCGTAACTATAATGCAGTGATGTCCATAATTTAAAAGAAAACGTTTTGACATGATGTTTTTAGGGGACACAGTGAGACCAGAGCATTTGTCCCTGCCGGTGAAGGGACTGGAGGTCAATCCTTTTTTTTCCCTTCTTTTTGAAGTGTCTCTATTCCCATCTATAAAAGATGGACCCCACTCAGGACTGTATATGGTTTCTCTCCTTGAAATAAAAAAATCCATTGTTGTGCCCATTACATAGAGGGGGAACGAAGCTTACAAGCTAGTGCCAAAACCAACACCCACAAGGCTGGTGGCTGGAGGAGGTCTGTGTGCCCACTGTGGCTGGAGGAGGGACAGAGGGGCCTACAGGGGGGCCACTGGGCCTCAGAGACCTTCTAGGCGAGGCTACAGGAACTGCAGCAGCTCTGG